>NC_055683.1:4118373-4488713 GCF_017639745.1 Melanotaenia boesemani | reverse complement strand
TGAGCATGTTTCATGCTAGCAGCTATTTAACAGTTGCTAACATTTATGCTCTGGCTAAACTAGCTTAAAATAGCAATTTTCCTTGAACTAAACATAGATTTTGATAAAAAGCTTCCATTTAAAAAATATTTGGGTTTTTCTTTGAAGTTCTTATTAAATTTATTCACCCAACCTGCCATTAGTATGCACAAAAGTAAGAATAAAATGTGCATGCTTTATCATATACTTACTGTCGAGCCTTTTGAGCTGATTGCGTCCATTCTATTACCAATGGCAACATCGGTCTTTCATCTTCCAGCTTCAGTGTTCTTGCTCTAAGGCCCTTTCAGTAGGACCCTACATGTGAGGTGCCCTCTGTATGCCTGATTAAAATATTTTTATTTACTTTTTTATTAGCTTTTGAAATAGTTTGACATTCAAATATAAAGAAAGTGTGCTGTGAAGTGGTAATAATAAAAAAATAAAATAAAAAAATAAAAATACACTATTTTCTGGGGTGGCCAGTGGGGTGGCCAGCTTTTTGTTCAGCGTGGCACTGGCCACCCCTGGCCACCACTTGGGGGCGTCCCTGTGGTTACTTAATCTAACATAAAAACAAGGAAGGGAAATAAAGGATAAAATGAGCATATTTCATGCTAGCAGCTATTTAACAGTTGCTAACTTATGTGCTCTGGCTAAACTAGCTTAAAATAGCAATTTTCCTTGAACTAAACATAGATTTTGAAAAAAAGCTTCCATTTAAAAAATATTTGGGTTTTTCTTTGAAGTTCTTATTAAATTTATTCACCCAACCTGCCATTAGTATGCACAAAAGTAAGAACAACCTGTGCATGTTTTATCATACTGACGAGCCTTTTGAGCTGATTGCGTCCATTCTATTACCAATGGCAACATCGGTCTTTGATCTTCCCGCTTCGGTGTTCCTGCTCTAAGGCCCTTTCAGTAGGACCCTACATGTGAGGTGCCCTCTGTATGCCTGATTAAAATACTTTTTATTTACTTTTTATTAGCTTTTGAAATAGTTTGACATTCAAATATGAACAAAGTGTGCTGTGAAGTGGTAATAGTAAAAAAAAAAAATAAATAAAAATACACTATTTTCTGGGGTGGCCAGTGGGGTGGCCAGCTTTTTGTTCAGGGTAGCACTGGCCACCCCTGGCCACCACTTGGGGGCGTCCCTGTGTTTTTAGTTAATCTAACATAAAAACAAGGATGGGAAATAAAGGATAGAATGAGCATGTTTCATGTTAGCAGCTAGTTAGCAGTTGCTAACATTTATGTTCTTATGAAGTTTGTTCACTTTACCTGCTACTAGTATGCGAAAAAGTACAAAAACATTAAGCATGTTTTATGCTTGCAGCTGTTTAGCTAACTGTTCATGTACATTTGCAAGAACCCACTTAAACATGAGGGCGATGTCTTACATGTGGTGCCATTTCACGTGAGTTAATGAATTATGCATGTTCAAACAATCTAACATAAAAGCAAGGATGGGAAAAGGACAAAATGAGCATGTTTCATAAAATATAGCTTTTATTTTCTATTATATTTGTTTGGATAAAGTCCCACATTAAACACGAATGATCTAATTCTTTCTGATCATGGAAATTATACCGTTTCTTAACATCCCATACCTTCATTTTTATATTTATCACCTGGTGATAGTAAAATAATCTGTCATAAAGAAGGTCTGTTTATTTCTTTGAGTCCAGGAGGCTAAAGAGAAACAACATATAAATGCAAATATACAAATATTCAACAAAGTGAGATCAAGCAAGTTCTGATTCTAATGTGCAGAAATACTTATGGAAATAAAAATCATCTTTAGCAGTGATTTCCTCTAAAACTAAACAAAGAACAAAGAAAACCACCATATAAAAAGTCAAATATACAACAGAACAGCAGAGCAGAGACATCACAACAATTAAATCTTGGCAACTAATACAGAAAATAACTTTACGTTACAGATATCAGCAGTGGATCCAACACTCCAAATCCAAAGTCCAGCATGGAGCGGCTCAGTGAATGTAGTCTGGACTCTGTGGAGGAGAATCCTCGTTTCAGAGACGCTGTAAAAGGACAGAATACTTACTCTGTGATCCAGGTACACTCCTACTCTGGAGGACCGAGGACCTGAGATGGAGGTACTGATGTTGTTGTAGTAAAATATGTAACTAGTTTGGTCACAATCTAATGCCCAAGATTTGTCATCATGTCCAAATCCACATTCAGTCCTTGCTCTGCTGATGTTCCTGTAATCGACTGCTACAAAACCTCTTTCTCTCATTTCCACCTCCCAGTAACAACGCCCAGTCAGACTCTCTCTACTCAGAACCTGATAATATCCAGTAAATCTGTCTGGATGAAGAGGATAAGACTGATCATGATCCATTACGGTCACCTTTCTGTTCCCCACTGATATGGGGGTATTTTCCTATCTTTAATGAAGAGCACAATTGTTTGCTTTGAGAGCAAGATTTCTGGTTTTCACACTCAAATATCATCCTGCTCGCTCTCAAAACTCTGATCTCACACTCAGAAAGTCCCTCTTGCTTTCAAATATATTGTTCTTCCTTTCAAAACTCTGTGCTCAGACTTGGTCTCTTTCCCTCACACTCAGACACTTTCTCTGCGCACTCAAAACTTCTGCTCTTGGATATTTTTTCCTCTCTCTTGGGTTGTAGAAAGAGCTGTCTGTCAAACCTCCTCCAGCCAATAGAATACAAGCTAATTCGAGCAACTCGTCCTCACCTTCTTCAGGGTGCACTTGTTTTACTTGACACAGTGACTCCACACTCTTAGCCCACATTTTGTTTGAATATAAACTATTTAGTAATGACTAATTATCATTTTATGTTTTGTACAACAGTTTCTCATTAATAAAACAAATAAGTTGTTTCTAATAGTTTTCTACATTGTGCAGTGTAATAATAATGATTAGCAAAGAAAACTCAACATGTTACATTTCTGTCAGAGGGGGTGGGGCTATTTTCAAAACTCAACATATCCAGACCACAAAGGCTCATGGGAGATGCAGATTCAGCTGGAATTTAACCTTTTTTTTATTGCTGTGCTATAAATTTGAGTTTTCTGCTTCAATTCATGTGTCATGTTAACAAGTAGACAATGTCATAAAGTTCTGCCCTCTTTGAATTTTAAATTTGGCACCATGAATGCAAAGGACAGTACAGGAAAGGAAATCACCACCAGCATCTAGTTTTTACTGTGTAATGATTAATGTAAAGAATTACGGGAGCGTGGCGCTGTCACCCAAATAAAAAAAAAAATCGGACCTTATAACGTGATACTTTATTGTAAAAACGTGAAACGTATCACGTTAAAACGTGATAAGTTTATTATAAGAACATAGCCTGTACTGTATGCAGATGTTGTTACGACCTATATTGGAGCAAAATACATTTTATGGAAAATATTCTCATCAAGCAGAAACATTTCAGTTCTTTTTGACGATGATTAATTGTTCTACTCTGATTTATTGTTGTACAGAAATGTGGGACAGTTATGAGAAACATGTAGGTCACCTGCCTGCGCACAGTGAGACGGTGCGTGCCTGTGTGTCTGAATTGCCACAGAGCAGGCATTTTGTTTTAAAATTAGCATATTAGCATGAAATTAGCATGTAATTAGCATATAATTAGCATATTAGCATGAAATTAGCATGAAATTAGCATGAAATTAGCATGTAATTAGCATATTAGCCTGAAATTAGCATTAAATTAGCATATAATTAGCATATTAGCATGAAATTAGCATATAATTAGCATATTAGCATGAACTTAGCATGTACTTAGCATATAATTTGCATATTAGCATGAAATTAGCATGTCATTAGCATATAATTAGCATATTAGCTTGAAATTGGCATGTAATTAGCATATAATTAGCATATTAGCATGACATTAGCATGTAATTAGCATATAATTAGCATATTAGCATGAAATTAGCATGTAATTAGCATATAATTTGCATATTAGCATGAAATTAGCATGTTAGCATGAAATTAGCATGTAATTAGCATATACTTAGCATATTAGCTTGAAATTAGCATGTAATTAGCATATAATTAGCATATTAGCATGAAATTAGCATGTATTTAGCATATAGTTAGCATATTAACATGTAATTAGCATATAATTAGCATATTAGCCTGAAATTAGCATGTTAGAATGGAATTAGCATGAAATTAGCATGTAATTAGAATATAATTAGCATATTAACATGAACTTATCATGTACTTAGCATGTACTTAGCATATAATTAGCATATTAGCATGAAATTATCATGCTAGCATGAAATTAGCATGTAATTAGCATATAATTAGCATATTAGCATGAAATTAGCATGTAATTAGCATATAGTTAGCATATTAGCATGAAATTAGCATGTAATTAGCATATAATTAGTATATTAGCAAGTAATTAGCATGTAATTAAAATATAATTAGCATGTTAACATGTACTTAGCATATAATTAGCATATTAGCATGAAATTAGCATGTAATTAGCATACAGTTAGCATATTAGCATGAAATTAGCATGTAATTAGCATATAATTAGCATATTAGCCTGAAATTAGCATGTTAGCATGAAATTAGCATGTAATTAGAATATAATTAGCATATAATTAGCATATTAACATGAACTTAGCATGTACTTAGCATATAATTAGCATATTAACATGAACTTAGCATGTACTTAGCATATAATTAGCATATTAGCATGAAATTAGCATGTAATTAGAATATAATTAGCATATAATTAGCATATTAACATGAAACTAGCATGTACTTAGCATATAATTAGCATATTAGCATGAAATTAGCATGTAATTAGCATATAATTAGCATATTAGCATGAAATTAGCATATAATTAGTATATTAGCATGAAATTAGCATGTAATTAGCATATTAGCCTGAAATTAGCATGTTAGCATGAAATTAGCATGTAATTAGCATATAATTAGCATATTAGCATGAAATTAGCATGTAATTAGAATATAATTAGCATATTAACATGAACTTAGCATGTACTTAGCATATCATTAGCATATTAGCATGAAATTAGCATGCTAGCATGAAATTAGCATGTAATTAGCATATAATTAGCATATTAGCTTAAAATTAGCATGTAATTAGCATATAATTAGCATATTGGCATGACATTAGCATGTAATTAGCATATTAGCAAATTTTTAAAAAAACAATTTTGTTTATCATGCTCTGCATGCTGACACAGTCACTGAGTTGCCCAGTGGGTTTTTATACTAAGCGATAATTCTTTTTTTTTTTGTTAGTATCTGGTCGCTGTTATGTCTTTTTGATTTGGTTATTATTTAAAATCTCTTAATGACTAGCAGCCCTGTTTTTTCTGTGTGTGTGTTTCTGCTTTTGTAAAAGTTGTAGGAAATTTTCTGGTGTGTTCATGTACAGGTATAACAGTTTGTTGTCTGGTGATGGTGTGGATTGAAGGGTCGTTGCCTTCTGTCTGTGATCTTTTTATCTCCTTTCTTCTTTCCCTTTTGCTCTTTTTGCTATTTTCCATCTTTTTCTGTCCCCTCCGGTCAGGTCCAGCAAGATTACATAGATTCCGTGATTCAAAGTAAATAAATCAATAAATTAATCACATTATCAAGAGGAGCCTTACCCATAGGTCTCCCCTTGGCAGAGCAAATTTGTTCAGTACGATACAGCAACCAGATTATCATTTTGCTTGCTATGATACTGGACAGGACAAGTTAAAAAAAAAATGTTTTAAATGACAGTTTAACATACTGAGATCTGCCCAAAAGAACAAGTTTTGAGCAAGCTATAACTGTTCCCATTGAAATTCTTTGAGGAGATTATCTAAACTCTCATCTCCTATTTAACTGCAACCAGCTGTCATCTGAAATGTAGAAGTGATGCATGGCAAAATATTTTGGCAACATGTTCCAAGTCCAAATGTTTTCTGTAGTGCACCATCTCTGTATATCACAGTAACCATGATCCATTAAAGTAACTGTGTCACACCATGTTTAACTTTTTAACCCTAGTTTGTATTTTAACCCTGAACCCTAACAGTTTGCAAGTGAAGTAAAAATGTGATAAGACTACTGGAAATGTTGATTTGGTCTTGAACTAAGCTTTGTCATGGAACTCAGTGAACCAAAGTCTTCGTCTGTCTCTTCTTCCTTTTATAATTAACATTGTCCCAATGAACGATGTTAAATATCTTCATTATCATGACACTGAATGGGAGCATGATGATGGCTGTGGTGAGACAATGGATGTCAAACATCACCACACCATGCCAAGAAGGGACAAGTTGGTAAACCTATGTCATGTAATAAGACATGTAACATTGAGCTAGTGTGTTAGTGATATATATATATATCCTGATCTCTGATCTGTTCTCCAGGCCACCAAGTGATCTGGAGTGTGGACCAGAATGTTTACAAGAGCCCATGTTGTCAAAACATTAGTTTGTCTGCTACATTTTCCCAATCCCAGGCCATGGTTTACTGTCAACTGTCATGGTGCCACCCCCACTTTGAAAACCACTAATCTACTGCACTGCCTTTTTTATGTCTCTTTCTCAGAATGAAAATCACTATGATCTCCACTGTCATGTTTGCTGTTGTCTTAAACTGACGTCAGAACTTGGAGGTGAACTGTTAAATTGCCCTGCACTCCCCTCTGGTGGTTATGTTTGCTAACCATGCATGAAAGTATGAGAGCATTGACGTTTGAAGTGGATGTACCTAATCATGTAAATAAAGGGAGCATAAATGAGACTATAGCTGTAGCGTGCCTTAGGAAGAACTGTGTATGAACCATCTGGACAGGAGACAAGAGAAGCTCTTACATATCTTTATTCACCAACTCATTCTGTACATATACAGCCCTTTATTTATATGTATCCTACCTAAACCAACATACTGTACATTGGTTCCTACCACATTTGCTCCTGCTACAGTAGCACACAGCTATTACACATTCTGTCATGACATTGTGTTGTGTGAGCAAAATATAAAGGCTCCTACATGTGTGATCACATGAAACTCATATGCAGCATTTAAACCAAGGCTGGATGAAGGGCAGAAAATGAAATTGGTCTTCTTCCCCTATTAAGAGAAGTGTGGGGCTCCTGTGTGCAGCAGACCTCTCCATACCTGAGAATGTCCAGTTTCCAGTGAGGATCCTTTAGTCCGGCTGATAGCAACTTCACTCCTGAGTCTCCTGGATGGTTGTAGCTCAGGTCCAGCACTCTCTGATGGGAGGGGTTGGAGGTCAGTGCTGAGGCCAGAAAAGCACAGCCTTCCTCGTGATCAAACATCCTGATAAGCTGCAGAAAACAACACATATGACAAGCAATCAGAGACTGAAAATAAAGGTGAACCACTGTGGGCCCAAAGACGACCGTGGATCAGCTTGCCATTTTACATTGAAATGGAGGACCATCCACACTCTTTGCCCTGTGAGATGAAGATAAAAATAGCCAAGAAAAGAAAAAGAAATAATAACTGGGAGCAAACGAGCGTGTACATTGGTGGAGCATTTACCAGATGGAGGCAATTGATGAGGGAGAGGGACTTAAAAACTGATGCAGAGATTGCAGGCTTTCTGCTGGATAGGTAAGTTAATTCAATCTAGCAGCAAAGTTTATTTTGCCATTATGTTAGAAACAGGGCAGGGTAGTCCAGCAACTACTTTATCCTCCTGTTTAAGTCGTATCATTTACTGTTACTTGTTTTTTAAAGCAGCAGAAATGGCTAAGTTGGTAGTTAGCCTACAGTAGAAAAGCTCCGTTGCAACAGTTTTCAGTTGTTACTCTTCACAGAAGTCATACCAGTAGGCGACCGTGCGCTTCTTTCAGGCGTATTTTCTGAGAGCTTTCCCTCGTGTTTCATAATTTATTTCAGCTGATTTGTCAATGTGGGTGGAGGTGGTTGTCCTCCTTCTAGTCATACAAAATACACCAAAGTAATACCAGTTTCTCGTCGTGATTTAATCACTAGAACCGCAAACATTTTGATGCAAAAATATCTTTCAGATAATTATTTCAAATCAATATGTCACCCACCGTCCTTGATAAATCAGCTGGAATATATGTTATCAAACACAGAGTAATGTTACAGCGTGGGATCTTCCTCTTGCAGCGCTGACAGGTTCATTGCCCTGCTTTGACTTCCTCTTTCTCGCCCTTCATCAGATGATCTCTGAGTCTCCAAGTCACAAAAAAATGTTTTCACACAGTAACATTAGCTGTTAGCAGTAGCTTGGTACCAAATACATGGAGGCCATGCTTGGAATTTATCAGCAAAAAAAAAGACATTGTTACGTATCGTTCTGTACCTCACTCGAAATTCTGCGAGATGGCGACATTTTAACATTTATGACTCTCCGCGGCTTCTGTAGCTGTAAAAACGTTCTTAAATGGTGAGGTTCCAGTAGAGCACTACTCGGTTGCTTGCATTACATTAGCGCACCAGTAGATGGGAGTAATTCTTACATACTGGGACTTTAAAAAGCCAGTTCGTGCTTGAAGAACCTCCAATGTGCCTGAATTATAACAATTCTGCAAAGATGAGTGGGCCAAAATTCTTCTACAGTGTTGTAAAAGACTCTTTGCAAACTATTGAAAACAACAGATTTTTTTTCTTTTTATTTTTTGCTAAGGGTAGCCCAACCAGTTGTATGGTTTAGGGGCAATCACTTTTTCACGCAAGACCATGTATGTTAAATAAGCCAGACCTATCAAGATAAGCCCGGCTTTCCCTTAATCCAGTTTCGTGGAATACCCCTCTAGTCTGTGTCAGTAACTTTGTTCCCTGAATTGAACCCTGGATTATTGTGTTTGTCTGCCTCCTGCCTTGTCAGTCCAATTTTCGGTCCACTTCCTCTCCACTGCTGTGACAGAAACATTTAAGTGTGACAAATATGCAAAAAATAAGAAATCAGGAAGGGTGCAAAAACTTTTTCACACCACTGTAAGTAATATTCCTGTGTCAAGAACACTTATTTAGCTGTGTAGTCTAGAAACATTTTCAGACAATTTCAAAGGATGTTACTAATTGTAAAGTAAATAAAAACTAGAAAGAAATTATATTTATCCAAATGATGTTTATTTAACCACATTCTCTGGGTTTAAAAGACATTTGTAAAGATTAGAAAATATATTTTTGCAAATTGCAGCACAGATTAATTGCAGCTGAATTAATCAATGAATCCTGACCTGAGAGTTTCCAGTTTGCATTGGGGACTCTGCAGTCCACCAGACAAAAGCTCCACTCCTGAATCCCACAGGTTGTTGTTGCTCAGGTCCAGTTCTCCCAGGCTAGAGGACTGGGAGCTGAGAACTGAGGACAGAGCATCACAGCCTTGGTCTGAAAAAATTACAGTAACTCAGTCTGAAGAGAAAGTAATGAGAAAAGATTTACAGTTATGAGCTATATAAGAATCTTTAGTCAAACAAGTAAATCATGACATGATACAAAAAATAAGAGGTGCTAATTCAGTGAAACATCTGTATTAATAGCTGAATGAATGTCTCCTGCTTTAATGAATAAATGGAAGGCTTGTTTAAAAAAAAAACAGCTGAAAACCTGTTGAAGTCTTAGCTGAAGTAATTCTAGGGTTGAATGGCTATAATGAAAGAATATAAAGCTGTATAAACTGTTCTATAAAATGTCCATGGCTTAATTCTCCTTCTCACAAATTAGTAATCAATGGCCATGACTTAATAACATGTGGCCACATGTTAAAAGTTTCCATGCATAAGTAATCTGTGGCCACACAATAAAATATACTTTGTCTGGTGTCACCAGACAGCTAGCCTTTACTTCAATTACTATCTTTTTTTTATATATGTTTAATAATTTAAAGAGTAGAAGATATTTAAATATTTAATATTTGAATTATTTCAAAAGCAGAAAATGTCAATTAGTTGTTGGATTGGAGGAAACTTACAGAAGTCAGATATTCTGAATGTTTTATAGAGGAAAACAGAATACTGGCTTAGCATCCAAAACACAGATAAACTATCAGACTTATGTAGCGTCCACTTATCTGAAAAGCAGGACCACAGAGTGTGTCTGCTGTAACTCACACACACAGCAAGGTTAAGTATATGATGCGATTGTTGACTTAAAGCAAAGACATCCATTGGGCACTGCAGTTTGCAGCAGAAAGTGAAGGTGCCAAGATGACAATTAGCACAGCTAAGTCTAGGGCCATTGTCCTCATCTGGGAAGGGGTGAATTGCTTTCTTTAGGCTGGGAGGTCACTGCCTCAAGTGGTGCAGATGAAGGATCTCAGAGACTTGTTCATGAGTGGAGGGAAAATAGAGCAGAATATAGACAAACTGATTCAGCCGCTTTAGCGATATGGAAATTGTTCTGATCTGTCATGTTGAAGTAAAGGTTAGCCTAAAGGCAAAACTGTTGATATACCAGTCAGTTTTCATTTCAGCTCTTTTTCAGGGTACTGTGCCACCACCCACAGTGTGTGCATTCACACAGGCGCTGTTTGCTCTGCTTCCATGGATGACCCATTCGTTTTGGAGCAGTGTGAACTCACATTCGGACTCTGCTGCAGACCAAAGAAGCAGACTCTGTTCCGCTTGAAAACAAGAGGTCTTGGTCCACTTGCAGGTGAACTCTGGTTTGGTGCACTGACAGTGGGAGAGCAAACGGACCATTCCCGAGAAGTGACGAATGAGGCGATGTATGACAACATGTTGGATATCTGGCTGCCTCTCCTGCTGCTCAGACTCAGCGGATTCTTGTGAAAACCGCATTAGTTTTGAACACCAAACTTCAAAACAAAAACCCCAAGACTGAATAAATTTGTTATTTCTTCGTTGTTTAATTGCAATGAACAAGCCTATTGTAGTTACTGGGTGACAAGGTTAAAGTGGTTTGATCCATTTGAGTAAACAAAGGTGCGAAAATTTTTGGATTTCCTGTACAATCGAACAAGGTACCCTGGACTATTCTAGTGTGAAGACAGAGAGACAGTAAATAAGTGGAAATGAGCTGCCTCCAATGGGGAGCTGAGCTCACCGTTAGAGATTGATTGAGGTCAGTCATTAGGGAGGTGCTGAGAGAAGAGTTTGTGCTCCTTCTTATCAAAAAGACTAAGTCAAGGTCAAGGTGGAGCAGCTTCGCAGGATGCCTTCAGGACACATTCCTAGGCAGGTTTTTCAGATATGTCCTACTGGAAGGAGGCTAAATAACAGATCCAGGACTCCTGGAGTGATTTCAACCCTTAACTGACAAAAGACTTAATGTCCCTACAGAAGAGCTGGAGGAAGTAACCGGGGGTAGGGAAGGATCGGATCTCTGCCCTGCATCTCCATTCTAGGTTAAGAATTGGATGGATGGACAGATGGATGGATGGACAGATGGAGTAAAATAAATGAATAATTGTTCATTAGATGTTGCCACATTCTTGTTTTGTCTTTCTCTTGTTTTCAGAAAACTGACTTGAATCAACTCTTTCCTACATGAAACTGAAATTCTGAAATTATGAATTCTTTTCTTTCATATGAGCAAGAAATTAATAGAGTTTCTGCAGCACTGGAGGGTGCAGTTCCAGGACAATCCTTTTCAACATTTTCCCATAGCAATGCATTTAAAAAGCATGTCCCATTGTGCATCTTTTGTGTGACAAATATATAGAAATAGAGAAATAAGCCATCTCATTTTACACTTTTAATAATCCAAATGGGTATGGTATAAGTACCTGGCCAGTGCCATTTTGTCACGATACATACCACAACTCAGATGCTATTATTAGTTTATAGTCCTCTGAAATAACTATCTAAAAAGATTACAGTCCAGATGTTGTGCTTCTGAAGTTCATTTACTCAAGTAAGCAGTGAAAAATTTTTAAAAATAAACTTACTGCTTTTCTATGCTTGAACTTACATAGCTTTAGTGGAAGCTTTCACCACCATCAGCAGCCTCAGGAGAACATCTTCAGAAGCAGAGTATTCCTTCAGATTGAACATGTCCAGATGCTTTTCTGACCACTGAGCAGGAGACAGTTTATCCATGGAGAGACGTCCTGAATTTAGGTACCTTTGGATCGCCTTCATCAGAGAATGATCATTCAGTTCATTCAGACAGTGGAACAGATTTTTCTTTTCTCTGCTGACAGATTCTCATTGATTCTCTTCTCGATGTACTGGACAGTTTTTTTAATGTGAGCTACTTCTTGTCAGTGTCAGCAGGCCTTGTAGGAGATTCTGATTTGTCTGCAGTGAAAGGCCCAAAAGGAAGAGGAGGAACAAGTCCAGATGTCCATTTGAACTCATCAAAGCCTTGTCAACAGCACTCTGGTGGACATGTTTTAGTGTTGGTTTCTTTGAAAATGTGGACTTCATGGAAGTTGTTTCTGTTTCTTCAAGCAGGTTAATTCCAGAGCTGATGAAGGTCAGTTGGACATAGATGGACGAAGCTGAACACCTTCTCCTGGTACAGTCCTCTCTCCTCTTTAAAGATCTGTGTGAACACTCCTGAGTAAACTGAGGCTGCTGTGATATCGATGCCACACTCTGTCAGGTCTGATTCATAGAAGATCTGGTTTCCTTTCTGCAGCTGATCAAAAGCCAGTTTTCCCAGAAACTCGATCATCTTCCTGCTCTCTGGACTCCAGTGTGGATCTGTCTCAGCTCCTCCATCATACTTGATCTTCTTGACTTTGGTCTGGACCACCAGGAAGTGGATGTACATCTCAGTCAGGGTCTTGGGCAGCTCTCCTCCCTCTCTGGTTTCCAGCACATCCTCCAGAACTGTAGCAGTGATCCAGCAGAAGACTGGGATGTGGCACATGATGTGGAGGCTTCGCGATGTCTTCATGTGGGAGATGATCCTGTTGGCCTGCTCCTCATCTCTAAACCTCTTCCTGAAGTACTCCTCCTTCTGTGGGTCAGTGAATCCTCTGACCTCTGTCACCATGTCAATAAAACCAGGAGGGATCTGATTGGCTGCTGCAGGTCGTGTGGTTATCCAGAGGCGAGCAGAGGGAAGCAGTTTCCCCCTGATGAGGTTAGTCAGCAGCACATCCACTGAGGTGGACTCTGTAACATCAGTCAGGGTCTCATTGTTGTGGAAGTCCAGAGGAAGTCGACTCTCATCCAGACCGTCCAAGATGAAGACAACCTGGAACTCTTCAAAGCTGCAGATTCCTGCTTCTTTGGTTTCAGTAAAGAAGTGATGAACAAGTTCCACCAAGCTGAACTTTTTCTCTTTCAGCACATTCAGCTCTCTGAAAGTCAGTGGAAAAGTCAACTGGATGTCCTGGTGGGCTTTGTCTTCAGCCCAGTCCAGAGTGAACTTCTGTGTTAAGACAGTTTTCCCAATGCCAGCCACTCCCTTCGTCATCACTGTTCTGATTGGTTCATCTCTTCCAGGTGGGAGTTTAAAGATGTCTTCTTGTCTGATGGTTGTTTCTGGTCTGTCTGGTTTCCTGGATGCTGTTTCAATCTGTCTGACCTCATGTTCATCACTGACCTCTGCAGTCCCTCCCTCTGTGATGTAGAGCTCTGTGTAGATCTGCTTCAGAAGGGTTGGGTTTCCTGCTTTAGCAATCCCCTCAAACACACACTGGAACTTCTTCTTCAAACCAGATTTTAGTTTACGTTGACAAACTGAAGTAAAAAGTTCTGAATGAACACAAAAAATAATATCAGTTAGTAGACAGACTCAGCGTTTAGCAAACTGTTGTTTGTGTCTTTAGACGTCAGTAAACATTTATCATTGTCATTTATCCAGCACGTTAAGTATTTACAGAAATCCTCTTACTGCTCTGCAGACGGTCAGCCAGCTCCTCCTGCTTCATCCTCCTCAGGAAGTGCAGTGTGATCTTCACAAATGCTTCTCTGCTGATCCTCCTCTGCTCTGCATCCTCACCCTCTGGCACCTCCTCATCCTCTTCCTGACTTTCTGGGTAATCTGGATTCAGGACCTTCTGGATCTTCTTCAGCTCATTCTTAACAAAGGTGACAATGTTGTCCTCCAGCGGCTGGAACAGAAAACTATATCAATCAAACAATCAGACTGAGATCATGGAGCCAAACACCAGATCCATTTTGGAGACACTGACAATTCACTGGTCTACAAAGTCCAGCATAGAGATGACTGAACACAATAGATGGAAAAGTAGTTGATGTACATGTACAGACCATAAATATAGAGTCCAGCTGTGTTTGATGCTACTGGGTAGACTGACCACTGGGACCATCTGAGCTCTGCTGGGCCACTCTGAAACAAATCAGGAACAATGAGCTCACATTTTGTCAAATGTACAAGCTGCTGTCAGTTTCTATCCAGCATAAATATGGAATAAACTCCCAGAGGACTACAGGTATCTGTTGACTTTTGTATCTTTAAACCAAATCTGAAGGTTTCCTTTTTGCTTCTGCATTGGAGTGATGTGTCATGGTATGTGTGTGTGTGTGTGTGTGTGTGTGTGTGTGTGTGTGTGTGTGTGTGTGTGTGTGTGTGTGTGTGTGTGTGTGTGTGCGCGTATTTGTGTAGGTGTGGTACTAGTTACTGCAAGTGGGGTTATCTGACAGTTATTCATTGTTATTGTTATTGTTATTCATCCTTTATTCATCAACCTCTCAGTATTTCTGCCCTGGTCTGGTCATCATTCTCCACCTAATCATTGTCTCTGCCTGTATGATGACATGAGGTCAGGAATCAATGCTGTTTCATTCCTCTGGTTTTCCTCTTTATTCAAATTACATTCTCTGCTATCACATGAGAAACTTCTCGGACATCTGCCTTCCGTCTCGCCAGTCCAAGTACCTTGCCCATAAGCCACTTCTCTTGTCACTGGATTAACTCACCTGAATACCTGACTGCCTTTTACCTTAAAGATGATAAACTCCTTAAACCTTTTTACTGCTTGTGAGTACATTAGGGCTGGTGAAACCGAAGTCTTGTGAAGCACTGAATCACTGTGACTCAACTTCTGAAAAACTGACTGACTGCTTTGAAATATTTCGTACAGTCTAATACAGATACAATACAATGTCGCTGATATAGAGTGAAATAGACCCGTCTCTGCATAGCTGAAGTATATCTGTTTACCACAGTCAACTACTGTGTTTGAGAAGGATCCTGCCAAAAACAATACCTTGGGGTAAATATGTGCTTGTGTGAGCCATGAACAGCTAGTTTCCTCATACATTTAAAAAAAAGCAACAAAAGTGACGGCACTAGCAACAGAAAAGCTGATCAGCTGATCAGTGACAGCCCGTGTCATGAGTCACAAGGCAAGGCAGTTTATTTGTACAGCACATTTCATGTACAGGACAATTCAAAGTGCTTTACATAAAACAAAGACATTACAGATATTTAGAAATAGTAAAAGGCATCAACACATAATCACAATAAAATAATAAATTACATTAAAATGATTAAAAGCAAGATAAGTTAAATAGTTACCATGCAGATTTCATGCATAAGCACATAAGAAATGTTTTTAACCTGGATTTAAAAAGGTCTACATTTGGTGAAAGTTTAATCTCCACTGGCAGTTTGTTCCATTTATTTGCAGCATAACAGCTAAATGCTGCTTCTCCATGTTTAGTCTGGCCTCTGGTCTGGACTCTAGTCTGGACTAGTTGACCAGAGTCTTTGGATCTAAGAGCTCTGCTAGGTTTATATTCTCTGAACACATCACAGATGTATTCTGGGCCTAAACCATTCTGGGATTTGTAAACAAGCAGAAGGGTTTAAAATCTATTCTGTGACTGACAGGAAGCCAGTGTAAAGATTTCAAAACTGGTGTGATGTGTTCAGATCTCTTAGTCCTGGTTAAATCTAGCAGCAGCGTTCTGGATGAGCTGCAGATGTTTAGTGCTCTTTTTAGGAAGTCCTGTTAAAGACCATTACAGTAATCCAGTCTACTGGAGATGAATTCATGGATGAGTTTCTCTTGGTCTTTCTGGGAAACTAAACTTTTAATTCTTTTAATTCTGTTGACAACAGTAGAGGCAGAGGAGGAAGGAGCTGCACAGACACGGAGAGGACCAGAAGACCCACCAGACCAACCACATTTGTACAAAATTCAGGAAATGTTTTTTAAAAATATGCGGGAGAAGTGCGGGTCCTCACCACAGAGGCATCCAAGAGGCATCTTGACTGATGCAGAGTCCGCATCACTGCAGACGCCACACCGATCCGCCTGTCGATCTCCCATTTCAGCCTTCCCTCACTCATGAACAATACCCCAAGATACGTGAACTGCTGCACTTGCTTCACGTGACAATGATTCTGAACAGAATCGGTGACAAAGGGCAGCCTTGGCAGAGTCCAACCTTCACTGGAAATGATTCTGATTTACTGCCATCAATGTGGACCAAGCTCTGACACCGGTCGTCCAGGGACCGGACAGCTCGTACAAGCGGGTCCGGCACTCCATGCTCCTGGAGTACTCCCCACAGGAGTCCCCGGGGGACACGGTCAAATGCCTTCTCCAAATCCACAAAGCACATGCAGACTGCTTCAGCGAACTCCCATGCCCCCTCCAAGACCCTGAAGAGAGTGTAGAACTGGTCCACTGTTCCCAGACAGGGACGAAAACCACACTACTCCTCTTCAATCCGAGGTTTGACTATCTGACGGACCCTCCTCTCCAGCACCCCTGAATAGACCTTACTGGGGAGGCTGAGAAGTGTGATCCCCCTGTGGTTGGAGCACACCCTCTGGTCCCCCTTTTTGTAGAGGGGGAACACCACCCCAGTCTGCCAGTCCAGGGGAACTGTCCCCGATGTCCACGCGATGCTGCAGAGGCATGTCAGCCAAGACAGCCCTACAACATCCAGAGCCTTAAGGAACTCTGGGCGAACCTCATCCACCCCCGGGGCCCTGCCACCGAGGAACTTTTTAACCACCTCAGCGACCTCAGCCCCAGAGATGGGAGAGCCAGCACCAGCTACCTCAGACTCTGCTTCCTTATCGGATATAATAATGATAATTATCATTATATTTATATAATAATTGATATTTGCTGTCTTTAGTAAAAATCCCACCGTATTTTCCCCACCAGCAATTTGAATAAAAAGTTAAATGTCCATGTAAAAAAAAAAAAAGAAAAAAAAAAACTGTATTTGAGGTGGATCAGTCAGAAGTGCATCATGTTTAATGTTAGTTGGTAAATCTCCTGACTGACAATAGCCTTGAGTAGTTTAAACAAACAGAAGCTACAAACAGTGTCCAGACAGGTGCATTTTCTCTACTTTCATTTGCCAGATCGTCTCTTTTGTGCCAGTATTTCTGGTATTGTAACTTTTTTTTTGCCAGAAAGCATCAGATAAAACAGATGTTTTCAAATATCTGTTTTCAGATCAGCAGCTCCACCATGAGACTCCTCAGATTATCAGTGTCTTTCATGAATGTGTTTAGATTGAACTAAGTTATGACTGATGACGTCTACTTCTCCTTTATCTTTATCCTGCTAAAGCTTCTGAGCTTTAAGCTCTCGACTCTGTAGTTTATTTCCCGTTTACAAACACACAAACACACAAACAAACAAACAAACACAAACAAACAAATTTGAATTATGAGTGTGATGTATTTAACCAACCTAGTGTAATAAAAAATTATGGTGTTTTACAAACAAAAAACTTGTGTTGAACCCCTTTGCAATAACAGTCTATTTTACTTAATGTGACCTTTCTATCACTTATTTTTCTAGTCCTTTCCTAATGTCATGGACTCATGATTCATTACAAGTATTAGTGAGTGTGCAATGCATTATTAATATAGGTGGGTTGGAGGTAATATTAGTTTTAATCTAAAAACAGGACTTTCTTTACTTTTATTAGTTTGAAACAATTCTTACTTTTGCTAATGACCTTCCCAACCTTGGAAAACACCCTCTTGCAAGGGAACAATGATGCAGGAACCTTAAGATAATATTGTATACATTTGGATACACATGCTTTTGCATATGCCAGTATTCCAGGGCATCCTCAGGCTTTTTTGTGTTGTTTTCAGCCAGGTACTGCTGAAGGCATTGAAGCTTATTCTCTTCTGATCCAATGTTGCATCCAGCGGAGCTCACTGTACACTTTAAATAGCTGAAGCACTGATTAGTAATACGCCTTTGTAACATTAGTAATCCATTAACAGCAATTTACAGAATGATCAAGAAGCCCTGCTAAAGTATTATTTAATTTATTCTTTACTAATAGTTTGTTAAATGTAATGCATTTGTTGTTGCGCCATGTCAGATGTGCGATACAATAAATAAATATCAGCTTACATCCAGCGCTCTCCTTTCTTTAACATCTTATGATGCTATTTCTCTAATTGTTCCCCCTAAAATATTTGAGAAAAAAATGGTTAGGACAAAAGGTGCTTATTAAATTAAAAAATATATATTTCTTCTTTTCATTGCACAGGTGGTCAGAATGAGCCAGCCCAAAACTACCCTCATGTGAATGACACAACATCCTGTCTTAAATGAGGTCACTGAGGAAGAACCGCCTGTCTTCAGACTTCCTGGTGAACTTTTACCGCTGTGTGATCAAAAGCATCCTAACAAACTGTGTCACAGTCTGGTATGGAAGCTGTTCGATCGCAGAGCTCAAGGCCCTGCAGCGGGTGGTGAAAACTGCCCAACGCATTGCAGGAACTCCACTTCCCGTCATCGAGGACGTCCAGAAGAAACGCTGTCTGAACTGTGGATAACCACGTTTGAGCTGCAGTCCAAGTTCTTCTCGCAACTTGATGCACACTCTGAAAACTTGATGAAGGTGTTTGCCAGAAAAGGAGGAGTTCTTGGGAAAAAGATAAAGGAGATGATGAGTCAGGTAAGAAAAACTAGTCAGGAAGTCTAGAAGCCTATCAAAAGTTATGATAATATGACTAAGTATTATAGGTATATAAGCTATATACTATATCACTACTATCACTAACTGAAAACTCACCAAATTTAAAGTCATCTCACCATGTTGATAACTTCATTGCACATACATGCTTGCACTTCTTGTTCTCTTAGACCAAAAACATAATTGAATATATAATTAAAAAACAAAATACGGATGCACACATCGCTGTCTCCAGCTCGCTTCTGATGTATGGTTTAGATGTTGGATTTTTGGGATTTTTTGATAGTTTACAATTTGTGTCAGAAGTTCCCAACAGAAATGTCATGGACCTTGTAAACTCAAACCTAAACTAAATTGGTTAAAAGAGCCGGCTAAAGAGAAATCCTTATTTTTCTTTTTACATTCATAGGTAGAGGAAGTAACACAGTTCATATTATATCATAATATCTACAGGGAAAGCATATATTGATTCAGATGAACATTAATTTGTCAGTTCACATCTATATTGTAATAGCATTCAATTTTAAAGGTGTGTAATTAAGATAATCGTACATGTTACTTTCTACAGTTCAGATGTACAGTATTCTTTCTAATGTTGATTTTAAGTAAATTTTTCCAGAACTGCTCTTTTAAGAGAACATCCATTTTCTAAATGTGCTTAATCCTGACTTGGTTTCTGGGGGTGGATTCCCAACTCCTGTGGTCAGTGGATGACAGACAGGGTGCACCCATGACAGGTTGTCGGTCATATCAGAGGCCAACACAGAGGACAAACACACTTGAACTAACTAATGAATATAAAGTTGAGAGCATCTCCGACTAATTGTGGCTCTGCTTAAAGCTACCCTCTTAAAGTTACACCTAGGTTTGTTTTTTAGACATTTTTTCTGCCAATTGATTTTGATGCTAATGTTGTGGTGTGTGTGAACATCATTTCTAATTTTATTCTTAGGTTGACAGCATTGACGTAAGACGAGAATGCATCCTCAGAGGCTTGACTGTGTACTTGAATGAGGAGCCGCAAAAATTTGTCAAGGACTACAGGGTATGTTGAACAGCCATCAGAGGCAACATAATTAAAACAGCAATTATACAAAATAAAAATGTGGCCATCACACACATAGAAGATTTATTGTGCAAAGTTTAATGGGAGGAATGATTTTTGTGTCTTTTTAAAACTCTGATAGTGCAGCAGTCTGAGCAGTCTTTTCATCTTAGTTAATGCAGGATTAGTTTTATTTCTGCTACATAACAGCAACATATGGAGCTGCATCAGATCCTGGTGGCCTTGTTGTCTTTTATATCAGAACTGACCGTGAGCCATTCCTCCTGTCCAGTGCTACCCATTTCCAACAAGCGCTTATGCTTTGATTGCATTCACTCACAATGCCGCGTTCATGACCCACAATGCACTTTGTTTTTGTAGTCTGCTTCCTGTATTTGGTCTGCTTCATGCAGACTGAGACCTGCATTGGAGGCAAACAGAGTCCGCTTCTTTGATTCGAATTAGTCCGTTTGCGAATTCACAATACCCCAAACAAAGCGGCCTTTCTGGGCAAACGGACTAAGATTGAAATCAAAGAGGCTGGAGTGAACACACACATAGACATTGGTGGTTATTTACGCTGTTATGAACGAGAATGCAGTTTAAAAAATGTCTGTATTAGAAACATGAATGTTAAGAAAAGACTTAAATAAACTTAAAGTGCTAGCTTCACTGAACTGAATGAAACTTTGAAATAGTTCATGAGGCTGAGCTGCTTGTGGCAAATTTTTCTCATTTGGATTTAAGTGTAATTTTTTTCATGACATTTATCTAAGAGGACCTGGATGTTGTGAAATGCAGCTTCTCTGGCTATATTAGTTACCATGAAAAATTTTAACTCTTAACCAAACCCAAATAAAACAACGCGAGAAGATGACAGACCCTAAAGGTTAGTTGGACCGGGCCCCACCCCGGAAAGGGTGGACCTTTTATGCCACATGGAGACCCTTCCAGCTTTCTAGAATTTAGAATAATGTCTTAGTCTGCCTTAGCAGTCCCGAGCAGGTCTACTTGGAAGCAGAGCATGCGCTGGTCCAGGATCTCAACATGAAGCCGTGCTAGTGAAGCACATCATATCCCACTCCTGTTGTTCCTTCTAAGTCTTCACCAGTGGGCAAAGTTTATCCACAATGTTTCCCAAAAACCTCGTGTTTCACTTGATGACCGGTGGAACCAAGCGTTTATATCAGTTTCTGCAGCCATTACATATCACTGTCACACTCACCGTCACAGTTGCGCCATCATCCATCTTTGTATTGTTATATTGGGGCTCATTATGAACAGAGCGTAAGACATTTCACAGAATAAACTATCCTGCTTCTCTGTCTTGCAGGTGAGGTACATTAAATGAAATGGGCAAAGAGATGGTACCACCATTGATATTGTTTTGATATTACAATTTATCAAAAGATGGAATTACAACCCCTGACAAAAATGATAAAATCACCAGTCTTGGAGGAAATTTATTCAGTTTTTTAAATTTTGTATGGAAAAAAAAAAAACAAAAGAACAAAACAAAAACAAATCAAACATGCTACAAAACTCAGAATTGAGTGATTCCATATTTTTCCCCTTTGCTTGATCTAAAAAATGGTTGTTGACTACCACATTTGTTTCTTGCTTTCTTTTTTATCGTTTCTTAAGCCAGAAAGTTGCCATTTTAAATGACTTTAGCTTTGCTGCATGCCTGATTTGCTTGTTTTCTATAAAGTTAAATAGAATGAACTCTCTCCAAACTGGTGATTCTAAAATTTTTGCAAAGGGCTGTTGATTGATTTTGTAATCTACAAGTCACATTTTCTCAGTTTAACTTTTAGTGTAGAGATCAATGATGGAGTCGGCAGGAGTGACATATAAAGAAAACCTACAAAGAAATGTGTAATATGTTTACCTTTCTAACTGTTCTTTTACAGAGCGAGGATCAGGGCATCGAAAGAGACATGGAAAAAACGGTCTATGGGATCTATGTGATTCGACAGGAAGGTGCAGACCCTCAGGACTCCCCTCAGGATATCAGAATCATGTTGGAGGGGGTAGAGGTACTGAGTGGGTTGAGAAATGTCCCGTTTGCAATGGCAATGTTTCTCGGACTTGTGTATGCCCTGAACATTAGTTACCCTCCCGAGTTAAAATACACATTTTAAGCTGTACAGAAAATTATTATGGAGATGGAAGGAAACAGATTGTCAGCCAAAGTACAAACTCTCAAAACACTGCTGGCACGTTAATCACTACAAAGGAAGACATTTTAGTAACAGCCCAACCTGCTGTTACCTGCTATATTTATATTAAAGGTTTCATGTTGCACTTAAAAGCGGTGAAGTCTGGGTTTGGGACAATTACAATAATCTTAACAGTTTATTAACGATTCTTTCATAATACATAACAGTTGTGTAACATGTCAACCAAACGACTATGAAAGTTTAGCTTTTAGAGTGCTGACTACATTTAAGAGAAATATGTTAAAAGCAATGTGAAATACTGAAGATGGAATAAACTTCCAAAAACACTCAATTTAATTTTTTTCCTGATTTCTTTCCTGAGTTAAATTGTACATTTGAGGTTGTGCAGAAAATGATTCTAGAGATTGAAAGAAACAGGTTTTCAGCCAAAGTCCAAACTCTGAAAACACTGCTGGCGTGGAAATGGCTAAAACGAGAGCACATTTCACACACGGCCCGACACACTGTTCTTTCTTTCTAACTGTTGTTAAAGGGTTCATGTTGCACTTTAAAGCGGTAACCAAGTCTCTGGGAGAAGTAAAATAGTCTCAACAGTTTAAAAGGTTATTTCGTAACTTTAATAGTTTTGTAACATGTTAACCAAAAGCCTTTTGTGTGTGTAAATTTAAGAGAAACTTGAACAGTAATGTAAAATACTGAATATACTTCTAGTCACATCTTTCTTTTTTCATTTCTTAGACATTAGTAAGCTGCTGCATATTTATGAAATACATTTTTTCCTCAAAACTTGACAAGTTTGAACATTGTCTAATATTATATTGAATCCATTACTGTCAACTTGCAGACTGTCAGGTGAACTGGGAGTGCCATTAAGGGGGTTATTTTTTATTTATTTACTCGTTTATATTTTTTGTTAGTCTTTGTTAGACGTGGTTTTTTTATGTTTAAATTTTTTTTGTGAATTAAGAAAACTAAAAACCTGTGTGCACTTAAGAAACTGAGAACGGTGTTCTGCTGTTTTCTTGTTTTTATAAGGTCCCTACACAGCTTTTGTAAGCCAGCGTCACCATTTTATTAGACTGTTGTTGTTTTTTCGCTTAAATACAGTTTGGTTCAAACATGTAATGACTGTGTTTTTATTCCTACATTTGGCACCAAAGTTTTGATTTTATTTTGTTGAATGAACTTGAAGAAATCATGGAAATCATTTCGACCTAATTAATTTATTTTCAACATTAAACATTTTAGTTCTTTAAACCAAATATCCTCAGTTTGGGTCAACCAAATATATCTGAGTAAAGTAAACTCATTCTTTATGATTTACTCTGATCCTATTTAGATAAGTCTTTTAAACTCTTTTTTAATTAGTTTAGATTAGATTAGATTAGATACAATGAAGTTAATTTAACAGATGTAAATTAAGTTGAACGAACATAAAGTATTAGTTTAAATCAAACTGATGTAAAATTAGTTAAACAGACACAACTGAACTGACTCACACTAGACAAAAATAAGTTAAACAATTTAATTTAATTGTGTGGAAATGATTTCCATTATTTTTTTTAAGTTCATTCAACAAATTATTTCTTTCAGTGTAGTGATGCTCTGGTCGTCTCAATAATAATAAATAATAATAAATTTTATTTGTATAGCACTTCATATTGCAGTAAACTCAAACTGCTTACGGAAGACAGGAATAATAATAATAAAAATAAATAAATAAATTAAAAAAGCTGCTTCCTCCCCCTCCTCTCATGTTGTTCCATGAATGGCTCTCACTGATCAGCTGATCGACTTATCTCTTGTCGTGTTAGTTAATCATTCAGCTGAGAAGGAAGAAACTAGCAGTTCATGATTCACACATCACGTTTTTACCCCAAAGTGTTGTTTTTGGCAAAATCTTCTAGAACAAAGTAGCTGATGAAAGGATGTAACCATGGAAAGGATTTATACTTCAGCTATGCAGGGGCGGGTCTAGAAAGGTTCTGATGGGGGGCCAGGCAGGAGCACTGACCAGGAAAACACAGATGAGACCATTTTTTTAGGTCTAGATTTTATGAAATTTTGACCTGATTATTACAAAAAAAGTGAAGAAAAACTTGTAAAACAAACAGCCAATGATGTGTTTTATCAGCAGGTGTTTACTTTGGGTGATGCTGCTGAAGAACTTTTATCACTGCTGCACAAACACTCACTTCAGTGATAAACGGAAAAACATGTTTTTATCCAGATCATCATTTTTATCAGAGTTTCTTCATCAACGTTAGCTGTTCAGTCGTCACATCTGCTAGTTTTATGACAGAAATGATCACCATGGAGACGGTTGATGAGATGATGAGATATGAATTCTGAATTAAGATCTAGAACATGGTAGAGATGATTTAGAGCAGGGTTATTCAAATAAATTTAAAGTGGTCCAGTTAGAGAAAAATCTTTGGAGCCAAGGTCCAGGAGATCACACACACACACACACACACACACACACACACACACACACACACACACACATATATATATATACATACACATATATATATATATATATATATATATATATATATATATACATATATATATATATATACACATACATATATATATATATACATACATATATACATATATATATATATATATATATATATATATATATATATATATATATATATATTAGTGCTGGGCAACGATTAAAATTTTTTAATAGTGATTAATCTCATTACATGTGATTAATTGCATATATATATATATATATATATATATATATATATATATTAATATATAGACACTTTATAGTTCTCAAGATGACATAAATTTTAGGAAAAGTCATGAGGTTTGAGACAGATAGGGTTAAATTTAGGAGTTACGGTTCTTGTGTTAAACATCCAATATTTGACCAAAATGGTTCAAATTAAAATGTTAAAAACAAAATAAAAAATGTGAACAGCAAAATTATTCTTTAATTCTTTGTTTTAAATATAAATGTAGACCTGCAAAATCAATTATTCAATACATAAACGAATGTCATAAAATTCCAATAAAGACAAAACGAGAAAAGCTAAAATTACAATACTTTGAGGATTTTGATTTCTAACATGAAGAAGTGAAAGATGTTTAAACAAACTGATTGGATAATTTAAATGAATTTGAAACATGTGTGTGTTTAGCAGTCACTGTTTCTCTAACAGGACCACACTCATAAACTCAACACAGGAACACTAAGGAAGCAGAGGACCAGATAGCAAATCCTGGAATCAGAGGTTGAGTGAATGTGGTGTCGAGAGTGTGGAGGTGGATCAGTGTGTGAGAGCAGACTTTATAGAAGGACAGAGTGCCAGCAGGGCAGTCCACATACACTGCTACTCTTCTAGAGAAGGATGAGGAGGAGGAAGAAGAAGAGAAGATGGGTGTGCATCTGTTGTTGTGACAGACAGAGTTACGACCATCATCATCACAGCACTCTAGACTCCACGACTGATCGTTGGATCCAAACACACACACTTCATCTCCTCTCCTACTGATTCCTCTGTAACTCAGTGATATAGAAACATCTCCTCTCCACTCGACTTCCCAGTAACAGCGACCAGTCAGAACACTGCTACACAGCAGCTGAGGCCAGACATCAAATCTGTCTGGATGATCAGGATATGACTGAAGCTCCTCCATGCGTGTCACCTTCCTGTTGTTGTCAGACAGTCTGAGTTTCTTGTTTACTGTTTTTGTGTCAATTGTAAGTTGACAGGAATCTGATGAAAAAGAACAAACACAATTTGGCTGCAGTTATTTGTCTATTATTGGTTTGAAACTGATGGCAGTTAAAAATGAGTGGTGTGACAGTGGAGATGGATGTCATTAATTAAATGAAAAACTGTTATGTTAATTAATAAAAAACACACTTACACTTCCTCAGACCTGGTCTCAACCATCGTTCTCCAGCAGGCTCCCACCTAAAAGGAGGACAGGAGGTCAGAGCAGCATCGTCTCTATCATGGACATCTCATGGCTTTCACACAAGCATAGTTTTTCACTAATCCATTGGATCCCCAGTCAGAATGGAAGTCAGTAGCCTCTCTAGTGCTAATGACAATATTGATTTGTAAATTGATAGCTCAATAAAGGAGGGACTACATCTCTTGGCTGGCCAGGGAACATCTTGGGATCACCCTGGACGAGCCAGGGAGAAGGAAGTCTGGGCCTCCCTGCTTAGGCAGCTGCCTCCGCGACCCGACTCAGGATGAGCAGTAGAATATGAATGGATGGATGGATGGTATTAATTGTGTAGGGTTGAAGCTTTTGTGTTTGCGTTGTGATATTTATGTGATATATTCATCAGGGGCTCCATACTTCCTCTTCTATCAGACAAATTGTGTGGATGGCATCAGATTCTTCATACCTGAGTTTGTGTGAATCTTTCAGTGCATCCAAGAGCAGCGTCACTCCTGAGTCTCCTGGGTGATTGTAGCTCAGGTCTAGCTCTTTCAGATGGGAAGGGTTGGAGGTCACAGCTGAGGCCAGAGCAGCACAGCCTTTTTCTGTGATTAGACAGCCTGACAAGCTGCAGAAAACACACAACAAATATTCAGAGAGAACAGCTGTAAAACTAAAGCTGAATTTGTCCCATTCATCAATATCTTCCTACAAATGTTCCTTATTTCTTTACAAGTTTGAAAACAAAAAACAAACAAACAAAACTCATATCATTATACCCATCAGTCATATTCACAAACTTGTAAATATTTTTATATCTTGGATCTGAGATTGGTGTATAACAATCTCTTTGTAAATTAAAAAGAAGTGCCCAGAAAATTCCCAAAAGACTAATGGGCTGTGTGCAGACACAGAGGTGAGACTGATGGATCAGTGGATGAGCTGAGGAAGCATTTAGAACAGGAGCTAAGGTATGAGCTAGGCGGTGGCGTAACCCACTAGACTTTTGCTAAGATTCAGATGCTGCACCTAAGTGCTGTCATTTTTTAACAATATCTCTCTCTTCTCCCACCTGACTGGTTTCTCTCAGTATGTGGACTGTCCAGCGAGCGGAGGAAAGTCCACATACTCATTATGGAAATGCCAAAGGTGCCTGCAGTGCCTCAGCCTTACCAAAAGTGGAAGTGGTCGTTGGAGGCTGAGTCTCAAGGGGACTATTTTGAGTATACAAATTGGACTGTACTATTAGGGCCATGGGACAGCAACTTAGGTACGGATATGGACAGCAGGGTGGACACCCTCACTGACTATATAAACTTTTGTTGGGACACGGTGATGCAAATTGAGATGGTATGGTGCATTCCTAATAATAAACCCTGGGTTAAAACCGACATCAAGCAGCTTCTCAACCAGAAAACGCTGGCATTCAAGGTGAGGCTGAGGATGGTCCAGTGTGAGTTGAATGGGAGACTGACATGGGCAAGTGTGAGTTATAAAAGGAAAGTGGAAAGCAAGCTGCAAGAAAATCACATTAAGGAGGTATGAAAGGTAATGATGTCACGTCTGACACAAAAGCCCTGAGGCCTGCATAGAATAAAGGGAGCATGTCCAAATCAGGCCTGAAGCAAGGCCCATGTAATTTTCCTGAATAAAATGTGAACAAAGACAAATGAGGCCCTGCTTGTCGTAAATCACGTGACTGCCTTGTTGCGTGCAGAGAGACGCTGAAAAGCTGCAAAAAAATTGAGGAAATGTTCTGTGTAATTTGAGGTCATAGCGAGGTGACACAACACATAGATGGAGCAGCCAAAAAGAAGAAAGACATCAGCAGTTTGGGAATATTTTCATATGATATAGTCCGATATGGTAAGATATGATTTTAATCAATCCGTAGACAGACAGACAGACAGACAGATATCCGGCTTATACCATGGTCACGTACGAAAGAAAACAATATTAAATAAATGATTAATGCTGTTTTTTACTGTTAAAATCATTGTTATTCACGACAAGAAGCGGCTGAGTGGATTATTTCGTTGTGACGTGTTGCCAAGGTAACCGGCTCTGACACAGAACCTGCCGCTCGGTCGGCTGCAGTTCCGTTACGTGACGTGACACAATCATGTCAGAGGGCGGGTGAAGTTCTTACAGCTTGTGTGTGTCCAGAGGATGATGCGACATTTTGTTTCAAACAGTCAAAGTCCACAGATAGTTTCCTTCATCATTCAATAAGCCTTCAGGCTGCTTTGATTTGGTGTGTCTGCTACCAGGCGTCTGAGTTTCTGAGTTAAACTACCATTTAGTCAGCACAATAATTTACAACAATAAGTCTATTTGACCGGAACTTCTTTCATAGGTGTCCATTATCACTTTTTAATGGACACCCTCCAGCCAATCAAAATCAAGTATTCACCCAGACTATGGTATAACTATAAATAGCTTGGCATCCATATTGATAATCGGTTGGACTGGTCCTGCAACACCAATGCTGTCTAAAAAAGAGTCATCTATTCTTCTTGCATTTGCTGAGTTTTTTTTTTTGTTTTTTTGTTATTTGATTGTAATTTTAACTCATGATGTCTGTTCAATTTATTTTTTCTTTTAGTTTTTAAGTATTTATTTGTGAAATGTAGAACAGTCAGTGATCTTAATGAGCAGCCAGACAAGTTGAAAATTGTCCTCGGGGATGAAGAAAATTTTATCTGTCTCATCCGTCCATCAGTCCGCCTGCCGATTTTTATATTAAATGATCATTTTAGTTATAATAATCAGTTTAATATTACATAAAATCAAGGCGTTAAAAAGTATATCTAATTTGTGTCAACCTATACCTGGTCAGTGCCCCTGCCTGGCCACCCATCTAAACTTTTCTAGACCCGCCCCTGCATAGCTGAAGTATAAATCATTCCTACCACCTGTCAACTACTTTATTTGAGGAGAGCTCCCCTGATTTGTATTTCGGAATCGGTTTATAATTTCTCTCACTACATGCATGGCCCCTAAGTGATCAGACCTGTCTACAACATCTGCACAACACCAATGATTAAGTGAAGCCATCCTCTTGTTTCTGTGACAGTGACATGAGACTGATAAATGTTCCCTCCTCCTCCTTACTTGCACATACCAGATGCAATCCATCAGTGCTGACTGCGGGGGTGGAGCTGAATGATTGTATATTTGGGCAGGTGCTTCCTGGGTGGCGCTGTGGCAGATCATTAGCTGTTGTACCACTTTCTTTCCCCTGCCAGATTATGGCATGCATCTTTAGATGCTCGGCACATCGTCTTTAGATGCTCACACTGGTATAACCTCTTTGCAGTGGAATAGACCACTAATCACTGCGGTCAGGTCAGAGTCACCTGCGACTTCATTATTGCGGATCAGCCGATTTGTTGGCTGATCAAGCTAAACGCTGGGCGATTTCATATGCCTTCCTGCAGTATGCCTATGAAAACTACATGCATTGTTACAACTGTTGTCCTGCTGCTGTGATTTTAATACTATCAAATCAATAACAACATGGATTTGTATGAGTGTGTGTGTGTTCCGGTAGGCTGGTGAACGAGTGTGCAAAAAACAAATTATCAATATCAAATATGATCATTTGGATTCAGTTTTTTAAAGCAATTATTCAAACAGGCATATTCAGATTCAAATTGAATGATTCAAATTCAAATATAAAGAATTCAGATTTGCTCCCCAGTGGCACAAATTTATTCCATAGGGTTAGCTCCAGGGTGCGAACCACAGGGGAGCTGGGGGAGCTATAGCTCCCCTTAATGAAACATGAGCTCCCCTAGAAACAGGATTTATGAAATGTTGAGGGAGCTATATAATACTGACAATAAAATGTATGCTGATTGCTCACAAATTCACTGTAGCCTCAAGTATGACTATGGATGCTGTAATTATTGTGACCACTGGAGCGTGGCGGCGCTCCAAGTTAAACTTCCTGTAGATCTACGTTAAAAACAAAATAAAAGAAGTAAATGCGTAAAAGGTAAGGTAAGACCTGCTTTAACTATTTACAATATGGGAAACTATCATTGCTCATTATATTGTGTACGGCAAGCATCGCTGTGTACGTGTGTGATATGTGGGGAATATTAACTATGTAAGTTGATCTTCACAAAAGTAGTGGTAAAAATTTTTTTTTGCAAGGGACATTTGCACCTGTTATGTATTATTGTTGCATAAGAGTTGTTAACCATTATGTATTGGTACGCCTATGTTCTGTGGGGCAAGCTGTAATATCAGCTGGCATCATGTTCTTACTTGCCGAAAAAAGATAGGAAATGCAAAAAAGCGGCTCCCCCTAAGCCCACGGTATGGTTCGCACTCTGGTAAGCAGTACCAGGAAGATGGGAGAGTGGCTGCCTGCCACAAAGGCCTCAGTCAGAACTATTCACGACTGCACTCTGAGTCAGACAAGAGATTCATTAGCAACATGCAGTTTTGAAAACTACTTTGTGTTTAAAAAATCCTTCATTCCAATTTGTTTCTGAACTATCAGTGTTGTTTTAGTCCATACTGGATGGAGCTTTGACCGGGCATCTCCCTCTCTTCCTCAAGGCTCTTGCCCTGCTCCCCCCCTCCCCTTTGGAGAGCACCCCGCCTTCTAAACGTGAACCACACGTTATGTCTTTACGTTCGTTGCTGATTGCTCTGAATAAAATCAGTAGGAAAGTAAGCAGTTGCTTCGTGTTTTATTTATTTTTATTTTTTTTATTTTTCAATTTTACCGGCACAGAACAAAAGTGCTTAACAACTGGAGATTTCACTGTGCATCTACTTCCCAAACACAGCAATTGCTATGGAGATTAGTGAGTTTGATTTAATGCACTGGGACATTTTCCACAATTGGCCAATAGACATCAAGAACCCACAGGAACAGGACAAAATTTTTAGTTGGACAAATGTTTATTAATGTTCCAATTAAAATAAATAGTTTAACATATTGTCAAGTGTTTTTAATTTTTCCTTACTCCATAGGCCTACATGTAGCCTACAGTAAAATATTTAAATGTTTGTTATTTTAAAACGCATGAAGTGATAGAGCGATAAAGGTTTTGGAACTAGTACCGGCAAGAGTTCAAAACTATTTTTACCCCTAATTACAACTATATGTACCTATATGTTAATTCAGTCATTTAGCAACTTCCAGCAACTTTTAGGACAGCCAATGGCAACTTTTCTTACTGAGGAGTTGGCAATAGTGCAGAGAATGTGTCTGAGCATGAAGAAACAAGACCAAGCTTGAACACAGGAGATTTGAACCTGCAACAGTAAAATTAAGAAGAGAAGCAAGTTTTGAAAGGAAGAACAATATAGTTAAGAGCTAGTAGGGACTTTTGAGTGTGAGAGCAGTTTTGAAAGAGAGCAACATGATATTTGTGACAGTCTGTTCTGTTGCTCTGCTCAGCTTAACTGTTTCCACCTGCTGCTGTCACCAGCTCCAATCAATGCAGCTTCACTCCACTCGCTCTTTGCGTTTATGCCTGACTCTCCAGCACTGTTTCTAGGACTGCTGTCCCGGTATCGACTCGACTTGCCTCTGACCATTGCTTTCGCCTCTCAGCCCCTGTCTGGATCTGCACCAGCTCTCACCTGAACCATTTTCCACAACTTCCACCTGCACTGAGTCTGTGCTTTTTCTCCTCCACTGCATTCATAGAGCCTGTTGAGATCACTTGGACAATTATGTGTTTACAAGTCTTATGCAGTTTCTGCCTGCACTGTTGGTCCAGTGATTACTTGTAATGCCTGGCACATGTGAGACCTGGGTTTGAACTCACCCTGCTATAATCTCTGATCCTGCACAACCTGCCTTAATAAAGACTGTTTAATGATTCATTTGTGCTGCTTTTGGGGCCACTCATTACCCTTTACAATTTGAGCATTAAAACAAGAAATCTTGCTTTCTAATCGAACAGTTACTATTGGTTAAAGACAGGAAAGGGAAATACCCTCATACATCATAGCTGGCTTAAGATGCCAGGGGATTTAGCAGCCTCGAGCACAGGCTTTATGACAGGATTTATTAAACCTTCTTTCTGGAATATCCCACTAGTCTGATATTGATACAAACACATTTCCACAGGTATTTAGCTAGTCATCAATAGTTAACCAATTTTCATCATTTTTTCAATGACTAAACCTCACCTGAGAATTTCCAGTTTACAGTTTGAACTCTCCAGTCCTCCACACAGATGCTTCACTCCTGAATCCTTCAGGTCATTGTTGCTCAGATTCAGTTCTCTCAAACTGGAGGACTGGGAGCTGAGAGCTGAGGACAGAGCTTCACAGCTTCTCTCTGATAGGTCGCACACACTCAGCCTGAGGACACAACAGAAGAGAAGAAAAAACTATGTATGAGATAGAAATTACTCACCTCTCATGTTTGTGAAAACTAAAACACAGACAGAAGCGAAACACTGGTTTCTAACTGTGTCATCATACCCAAAGATATATCATGAAGGAAACGGAGATTCAACATGGTGGGTGAGAATTTTCAGCTTTTAACTTTAGTTTATAACAGTTTAAAATCTGATTTTTACAGCAGAGGTAATGAAACTGGTAACTAAATTTAGAAACTAATCAATGACGTTGATGAAGTTCAGTTCAAGACTTCAAAGCTGGCAGTGACCAACCATGTTTAACATGTAATAATAGTAATAGAAATTATAATAATCTTCATTTAAAGGTGCCTTTCAAAACTCTCCAAGGTCACCTTACAAAAACACAACACAATAATATAATAAAAAATAGACAATACAGTAAAACCACATTTTCACGAGGGGCAAACCAGTCTGAAAGATGTTTTGAGACATGATTGAAGGTATAAAGATGTTATTGTACACATGTGCTGAGGGAGTGTGTTCCCTGAAGGGGGCAGAGCAGCTAAAGGATCTAACACCCAATTTCCACCGCTGTGTGTGTGTGCCACTTTCCAGTGTTGCATCAAAATCTGTGACCCATCAGAATCTGTGACCACAGGGGGCAACAATGCACATTTTTCTGCATGTGCATCTTAAAAGACAAGCAAAGAAAATACATTTTCATAGCTATCAGAAATGGTGCCCTAAGTCACCCCTCTTATAGTCTGGGCTCTTCTGGTATGATATGTGATCTTCACATAGCCAAGAACACAGAGATCACCATTTCTGATAGCTATCCGAATGTGTGACTTTAGTTACAATGAACTCAGACCTAAACACGCGTGTCTTCGAAACTTTGCTTGTCTTCTAAGACTTACATGCAAAAAAATGTACACTATCGCCCCCTTGTGGTCACAGATTCTAACGAGTCACAGATTTTGGTGTAACGCTGCTGCGCCGAGATTTCATTACGACCTCCACAGCGGGTCAGTCCGCCGAACTGTATCCGCAAGATCACGAAATCACAGGACAGTTGGAGAATCTTGTGATACTTCACTTATAGGATGAATGTCTTGTCAGCCATCATAGGGCGGAAATAAAAAAAAACAAACACTGAAACCCTCTGACCAATTAATGACATCATGTTTATATAGTTTAGCAACGTAAATCTGCACTTAGGCTTTTATTTTAAAAATTACAGGAAGCTTTAACACTGCTCCCGTGTCTGATTTTCTGTCTGGTCTATCTGAACTGCTGAGCTTGGCATGTTCTGGAAGCTTTGTCAAATATCGACTTTGCAAATATGTTTTGCATAGAGCTGCAACGAAGCGTTTCTGGGACGCTTCTGCACCAATCTCAGGAGGCTGCAGTGCACATGCACACGGTGGAAATTGGCTGTTATGATAAAATGTCATCCCATGCTGCCCTAATATCTAAACAACCTCACCTGAGAGTTTGCAGTTGACAGTGTGGACTCAGTCCAGAGAGCAGCTTCACTCCTGAATCCTGCAGATTGTTGTGATTCAAGTAGAGGGATTTCAGAATGAAGGACTGGGAGCTGAGAAATGAGGACACAACTCCAACATTTCCTTCAGAGAGGCCGCAGACACTGAGCCTAAAAAAGGTATTGAACAAATAGATATAATTTGCATTAAACTGTCATTACATTCAAATTCTGCTTTCAAGTTTACCTGTTATATATATGAACAAACCTAAAATTTTACGCTTACGAGAATGTGTCAGATCATTAGCGTAGCTTATAATACACCAGTGATAACACATACATGCATGCAGACATCGATTTTGACCAGTAAACAATAGAAAATATCCCCTTAAATGAGCTGATGTTCAGACCTTTGAAGTATTGTTTACTTTTCTATCACAGATATTTTAGCAACCTACGTAAAGTCAGTAAAGGGTTAAATTATCACTGCATAAAGTAATACTTTACACACAGCGAATGCTCTTTCACACCGCTGCAGATGTCAAATACAGAAATTATCTGAGAATACAACTATAGCAGGCATCAGAAGGGGTGAAGAGGAGGAAAAATCAGTGCCTTGTGAGAGATTTTGTAGCATAATTTAACCAGAAATGGTTTTCAGAGATGTTTGAAACATTAAGATGCGAAAGTCTTATTAAGTTTTGGCCGTTCGTATGCACGTTAACAGAATTTTGGTTGGATGAAACCTCAAAGGTTTAAAAACAGGCTCCACAGTGACATTTTCTTAAAATGCAAAGCGAATCCTGTCAATGTAAAAATGAACAGAAATCTTTTTGTACATAATGACGTCTGTTTGCATTTGCACATTCAGGCTCTGTGTACACCGGCAAAAAGCATGACAACAAAATAATGTTAGGTGTCTGTTCTCTTTGTGCTTATTTGGTCTCTTAAAACAAAACCTATCTTTTTTTTTTTTTTAAATCAACACACCATCAGTGAAGACACAGAGATTACATGCACTAGATAACCAACACACCTCTTAGCTACATGAGCGGTTATTAGATCTGATGAGGATGTCGTTTCACCAGCAACTACAGGCCTGGCATGCATGATCATTTCTAGCCCTAGTTGCGTTTTCCTTTTGCATGGAGGTAGTTTTCATTACATTAAATTACATTTAGCAGATGCTTCACTTTATTATTCCTTGGGAATTATAAAGTACTTCATGTCTCTGTTCTTATTCATCCTTTTTCATCTGTTTGGATGGATGGAAACAAAGCAGTTAAATTAAAAGTGGAGAAAAGGTCCATCATTTCATGTATTTCTACCAGAATTAAATAAAAATCTTTTTCATCCCGAGTTCATGTGTGATCTATCAAGTATAGATTAGAAGAAAATATTAATTATTTTCTATCTATTCATCCATCTTCTACCTGTTTATTCCAATGCAGGGTTGCTGGTGAACTGCAGCCTATCCTAGCAGTGACTAGGCACCCTGGATGGGTTGCCAGTCCATCTCAGGACCAGGTTGTGAAAATGTTTAAGATTATTGCATCTCAGTGACGGCATGAAAATGAAGCAGTAGATAAATATATCAGTAAAGCAGAGAAAACTAACCTGAGAGTTTCCAGTTTACAATGTGAATTCTGCAGTCCAACACACAGCGGCTTCACTCCAGAGTCATTGATACTCAAGTCCAGTTCTGTCAGACTGGAGGACTGGGAGCTTAAGACAGAGGACAGAGCTTCACATCCTTCCTTTGAGAGGATACAGCTTCTAAGTCTGAAGAGAAATTGTTGAACAGAAGTAAGAAAAGGTCACATTTTATGTTTACTGAGTTTAATGGATTTTATGGTTGTTGCAATTGTACAACCAAACAGTAAAACCCAGAAAAGAAAACAAAACTTTTTATTACCTTACAAAAAAAAAAAAAAAAAACAACTAAGAAGACAAATCATAAGAAGCAACAACATCATCAGGATCAATTAAGAACACAAACAAGACTAGGAACAAGTAAATGAAAACACAACTATAGATATGGGTGATTAAACCCGCAGGGTAAAACAGTAACTCTGTAAGAATAAGGGTATTTATGCATGTGGGTGGATTTGAGATTGTGCAAATGCAAGTGAGACCCTCAAAGAAACAAGGACCAGCAGCCACTACTAACCTTGAAATTCAGGCAGCCCACACAATTTACATTTAGCTTTGACAAATATGTAAAAACTAAGGGTGTCAAAAATAAGACGTTAACGGCTGTAACTAATTCATGTAATTAATTGCGTTCAAATTGTTAAATGCATTTAACGCATGTGCAGCATCTGTCATTCATAATGGCAAGACATGGAGATGTCTCGAGCCAATATGGAAAAAGGTGAGTAGGCTGGTTCTATGGATGGATTTGAGGGCATCACACCTGTTAGAGATGAGGATGCTTTAACACCCACAATTTACTGGTGAGAGGGTTCAACACCCGCACTTTTTCTGCATTTAAAAAGAAAAAATTTAATTTTCATGTAGTTTGCCCAAATGTCACTGCTCTGGTCGTCTGGTGGCAGCATCCCCCTCCCTCTCCTGTTGTGAATCATGATGGCTGTCTGCGATCAGCTGATCAGCTTTTCTGCCACTAGCACCGTCTAGCACCGTCTCTCTTGTTGCATTTGTTTATCATTCAGCCTAAAAGGAGGAAATTAGTGGTCTGTGGTTCACACTGGTACATATTTATCCAAGTATTGTTCTTGGACGTGCTAGCTTAAGTTAGCAACATTTATCAGTTTCATATCAATATTTGAGCTGAGAGATATAGTACATTCATCGTGTCCTGGGTCTTCTCTGGGTCCTCAGCCTAGTGGGATGTGCCTGGAACACCTTACCAGGGAGGTGTCAAGGTGGCATCCTGACCAGATGCCAGAGCTCACCAAGCTTCTCACCCTATAAGGGAGAGCCCGGCCACTATGTGGAGAAAACTCATTTCGGCCACTTATATTTGTGATCTCGTTATTTCGGTCACTACTCACAGTTCATGACCACTGGTGAGGGTAGGAACATAGATCGACCGGTAAATCAAGAGCTTTGCCATTTGGCTCAGCACTTTCTTCACCACGACAGACCAATGCAGAATACGCATCACTGTAGACGCCGCACTGATCCACCTGTCGATCTCCTGCTCCATCCTTCCCTCGTAAACAAAAGAACAAGAGACACCGAGATATGTGAATGCCTTCACTTGGGGCAGGACATTATTCCCGACCCAGAGAAAGCACTCTACTCTTTTCTGGCTGAGAACCATGATCTTGGATTTGTAGGTGCTGAATCTCATCCCAGTTGCTTCACCCTCGGCTGTGAATTGTTCCAGCGAGAGCTGATGATCATGAGCTGATGATAATTTTGCGGATAATGAAGCCAACAGAATCACATTATGGTTCTGTTGGCTTCATTATCCGCAAAGAGCAGAGACCCAATCTTGAGGCCACCAAACCAGATCCCCTCAACGCCTGGGCTGTGCCTAGAAATTCTGTCCATAAAAGTTATGAACAGAATCAGAGACAAAGGTGCTCTGGCACCAGTCATACAGGGACTGAACAGCTTGTACAAGGGGGACCATATACTTTCAGATTCCAGGACCTCTGAATAGACCTTACCAAGGAGGCTGAGGAGTGTGATCCCGCTGTAGTGGGAGCACAACCTTTGGTCCCCCTTTTTGAAGGGGTGGACCACCACCCCAGTCTGCTAGTCCAGGGGAATTGTCCCCAATGTCCCCGCAATGCTGCAGAGCTGTGTCAGCCAAGACAGCCCTACGGCATCCAGAACCTTAAGGAACTTTGGGCTGACCTCATCCACCCCTGAGGCCCTGCCACTCAGGAGCTGTTGAACCACCTCAATGACCTCAGCCCTAGAGATAGAAGCACCCATGCAAGTGTCCGCAGACTCTACTACCTCATTGGAAGATGTGTTGGTGGGATTGAGGAAGTCTTTGAAGTATTCCCTCCACTGGCTCACAATGTCCCAAGTCGAGGTCAAAAGCCCCCCTATCTCCACAGTATATAGTGTTGATGGAGCACTGCTTTTCCCTCCTGAGTGTCGGATGGTGGACCAGAATCTTCTTGAAGCCATGTGGAGTTCTCGAAGACATCCGGATTCTCCATGGCCACTCCAGACTTTTTCAGCTTGATGGCATCTCTCGCTGCTGGTGTCCACCAACGAGTTCAGGGATTTCCTCCATGACAGGCACCAACAACCTTACGGCTACAGCTCCAGTTGGCCGCCTCAACAATAGAGGCACAGAACACAGCCCACTTGGACTCAATATCCTCCGCATCACCTGGGACCTGGTTGATGTTCTGCTGGAGATGGGAGTTAAAACTCCGCCAGACTTTCCCAGCAGACACTCACAACACATTTGGGTCTGCCAGGTCTGACCGGCATCCTCCCTGACCATCTGACCCAACTCACGACCAGGTGGTGAACAGTTAACAGCTCCGCCTCTCTCTTCACCCAAGTGTCCATGACATGCCTCAGCATACCATGTATAATTTAAGACCCGATACTGACCCTTAGGGGACCGCACAAACCCCAACTTACAGGCACCAAGTTGAGGGGCAATAAGTATGGCCAAACCTGTTCTGCGCCTCTCACCGGGAGCAACTCCAGAATGTGAGAGTGTCCAGCCCTTCTCGAGGACAGTGGTTCCAAAGCCCAAACTGTGCATCGAGGTGAGCCCAACTATATCTAGCCGCAACTGCTCAACCTCGAGCACCAGTTCAGGGTCCTTCCTGCCAGAGAGGTGGCATTTATTACTATCATGCATATTTTAATTGATTAATTTTATTATTTGTAATAATAACTATGTTTTTATAATAATTTCCTAATGATATTAATACATTAATATCATCAGCAAAAAGTATTAATTTCAGTAATTTGGAGACTTGAAATATGTCAAAAATTTAGGACCCAATACTGACCCTTGGGGGAGCCCACCTCCACACACTCAGACATGTGTTCACCCATTTTTACAAACGGTTGTCTCTCAGACAGATAACTGGTGATCCAGTACAGCGCTGCTACCTTGATGCCGTAGAGCTGCAGTTTCTTAATGAGTATTGAAGGATTTATTGTATCGAAAGCTTTCCTAAAGTCTACAAATATACCAATTACATGTTTTCCTTGATCTATGCATTTATTATTTCTTCTGTTACTTCTATCAGTGCCAGTGATGTTCTACCTTTTGCTGTAAATATGTACTCATTGCTGTTATGACAAGTCATGCAACACTACAAATTTTACTATCAAACCTGACTAAGAATCCATGGATGCACTCTCTGCACTCCAGATTGTAGCCCCACCTCTTCTGTAAAAAAATTACCTCACACACACATACTACCCAGTTTTCATTCAAGCCAGTGTTTGCTTATGCATGCACATGTATAACATCTTACTGGTACTATAACGACCTCACTCATACACTTATATAACCTCTCATATACAGTACTGTTTTCATTGGTTCCCGTGTCTAGGGTATTTTGTATGTGTGTGTGAGAAGCCACTGAATCCAAATAAGAAGATTAACAAGGGGAACAAAGACACTGAGGTTTAAACCAGGATGTCAAACACAAAGTAGAGCATCATTGTTTAAACCAACACTGTTCTTTTATGCTTTGTACATTTCTTTGTTTTGTATAAGGATGCATTTGTTTATATTTTTAAATACACTCCTAGTTAACTGTGTTTGTGATAAATAGCATCAGGTGTGTGTGAAGGCTGTTCTGTTGGTGTTGGAAACATTTGTAATGCATTTTAAGAAGAAAATTAATAGCTAAAAGTTATTGCTAAAAGGCTGTGTATTCATATGATGCTGTTAAGAACCATTCTTCTTTAGGATGCCAGGCTAATCTGCTTTGTTGACTTTAGTTTATGATCAGTTTTTTCTTAATTTCTGCAGTAAATACACGTGAAACAATGAAATCTTGCAAATGGGGATGAGGCAGTTTTAAAATGTTTCGATTATGTCATAGAGACAGTATATGAACTGAAACAGTAGGCAAATATGTCAGAGCAGCAGAAAAAACTGACCTGAGAGTTTTCAGTTTACAGTGTGGACTTAGGAGTCCATCACACAGCAGCTTTGCTCCAGAGTCGTACGTACTCACGTCCAGTTCTGCCAGACTGGAGGACTGGGAGCTTAAGACAGAGGACAGAGCTTCACATCCTTCACTTGAGATGGTACAGCTTCTCAGTCTAAAGAGAAAAATACTCAGAGAATTAATAATTTGTCACAACAAAATCAGCAATATGGTTGTACATATCCTATGTCCTTACAGAGCTTTATTGGAAGCTTTGACCACTGGCAGAAGCTTTAGAAGAACCTTCTCTGAAGGAGAGTATTTATTCAGGTCAAACACCTCCAAATCTCCTTCTAAAGACAGTAAGATGAAGACCAGAGCTGACCACTGAGCAGGAGACAGTTTATCTGTGGAGAGACATCCTGATCTCAGGAACTGTTGGATCTCCTCCACTAGAGAGTGATCATTTAGCTCATTCAAACAGTGGAACAGATTGATGCTTTTTTCTACACGTTGATCCTCATTGATCTGCTCTTTGATGTACAAGACTGTTTCCTGGTGGGTCTGGGGACTACTGCCTGTGGGTGTCAGCAGGCCTTGTAGGAGACTCTGATTGTTTTGGAGTGAAAGGCCCAGGAGGAAGCGAAGGAACAAATCAAAGTGTCCATTTGGACTCTGTAATGCCTTGTTCACAGCACTATGATGAAGCTTTGTTAGATTTTGTTTGTTAAATAATTTAGACCACACAGAAACTTTTAGTTGTTCCTCTTCCATCAGGTTGATTCCAGAGTTGATGAAGGTCAGACGGACATGAAGAGCAGACAGAAACTCCTGAACACTCAGATGGACGAAGCTGAACACCGTCTCCTGGTACAGTCCTCTCTCCTCTTTAAAGATCTGTGTGAACACTCCTGAGTAAACTGAGGCTGCTGTGATATCGATGCCACACTCTGTCAGGTCTGATTCATAGAAGATCTGGTTTCCTTTCTGCAGCTGATCAAAAGCCAGTTTTCCCAGAGACTCGATCATCTTCCTGCTCTCTGGACTCCAGTGTGGATCTGTCTCAGCTCCTCCATCATACTTGACCTTCTTGACTTTGGTCTGGACCACCAGGAAGTGGATGTACATCTCAGTCAGGGTCTTGGGCAGCTCTCCTCCCTCTCTGGTTTCCAGCACATCCTCCAGAACTGTAGCAGTGATCCAGCAGAAGACTGGGATGTGGCACATGATGTGGAGGCTTCGTGATGTCTTCATGTGGGAGATGATCCTGCTGGCCTGCTCCTCGTCTCTGAACCTCTTCCTGAAGTACTCCTCCTTCTGTGGGTCAGTGAATCCTCTGACCTCCGTCACCATGTCAATAAAACCAGGAGGGATCTGATTGGCTGCTGCAGGTCGTGTGGTTATCCAGAGGCGAGCAGAGGGAAGCAGTTTCCCCCTGATGAGGTTAGTCAGCAGCACATCCACTGAGGTGGACTCTGTAACATCAGTCAGGGTCTCGTTGTTGTGGAAGTCCAGAGGAAGTCGACTCTCATCCAGACCGTCCAAGATGAAGACAACCTGGAGCTCTTCAAAGCTGCAGATTCCTGCTTCTTTGGTTTCAGTAAAGAGATGATGAACAAGTTCCACCAAGCTGAACTTTTTCTCTTTCAGCACATTCAGCTCTCTGAAAGTCAGTGGAAATGTCAACTGGATGTCCTGGTTGGCTTTGTCTTCAGCCCAGTCCAGAGTGAACTTCTGTGTTAAGACAGTTTTCCCAATGCCAGCCACTCCCTTTGTCATCACTGTTCTGATTGGTTCATCTCTTCCAGGTGGGAGTTTAAAGATGTCTTCTTGTCTGATGGTTGTTTCTGGTCTGTCTGGTTTCCTGGATGCTGTTTCAATCTGTCTGACCTCATGTTCATCACTGACCTCTGCAGTCCCTCCCTCTGTGATGTAGAGCTCTGTGTAGATCTGGTTCAGAAGGGTTGGGTTTCCTGCTTTAGCAATCCCCTCAAACACACACTGGAACTTCTTCTTCAGACCACATTTTAGTTTACGTTGACAAACTGAAGTAAAAAGTTCTGAATGAACACAAAAAATAATATCAGTTAGTAGACAGACTCAGCGTTTAGCAAACTGTTGTTTGTGTCTTTAGACGTCAGTAAACATTTATCATTGTCATTTATCCAGCACGTTAAGTATTTACAGAAATCCTCTTACTGCTCTGCAGACAGTCAGCCAGCTCCTCCTGCTTCATCCTCCTCAGGAAGTGCAGTGTGATCTTCACAAATGCATCTCTGCTGATCCTCCTCTGCTCTGCATCCTCACCCTCTGGCACCTCCTCATCCTCTTCCTGACTTTCTGGGTAATCTGGACTCAGGACCTTCTGGATCTTCTTCAGCTCATTCTTAACAAAGGTGACAATGTTGTCCTCCAGCAGCTGGAAGAGAAACGATATGAATGACACAATCAGACTGAGATCATGGAGCCAAACATCAGATCCATTTTTGACACACTGACAATCCAGTGGTCTACAAAGGTTAGCATGGAGATGACTGAACAGAACGAATAAATACCATAAATATGGAGTCCAGCTGTGCTTGATGCTGCTGGGTAGATTGACCACTGGGACCATCTGAGCTTTGCTGGGCCACTCTGTGAAGGAATAATAAAGAATGAGCTCACATTCAGTAAAATAGGGTACGCTGCTTTCAGTTTCTATCCAGCATAAATGTGGAGTGAACTCCCAAAACACTGCAGGTCTGTGTCCACACTTCCTTCGTTAAAATAAATTTAATTAAGTAATTTTCTGTTTAGTATTGATTCAATGACATATACAGAGTTGGATTATTAACTTTAACTGCACTATATTACTGTTTATCTTTTTAACCATTTCCAATGTAGTAGGGAAGGACAACTATGTTCTTACTCTTGCCCTTAGTCCTTTGTTCTGACTTGGACTAAGTGCAAGAGTGTCCAAAGCTGCCCTTGAGGGCTACTGTCCTCCAGGTTTTTCAATGTCTCCGTCTGCCACACACCTGAATCAGGTCAACATTCTTGGGCAGAACTTGACAACAAGCTGTTGATGATTTAATTTGAACACCAACCTAGACTGTGTCCCTCAAGGACAGAAGCTGGACACTCCTGTTCAAGGGAAGCTCCTGTACATTTGCAATTTTTCAAAAATCTAATTTCTGTGAATTTGGGAAATTGTCTAAAATGAAAAAGGGAAATTTTAAACATGTCAACAAATCACAGATAAAATTAATTGACTAATCAATACAAAGAAATTTATTTTCAAGGTCTTTGCTGTAACAAAATTCATTGTATTTGGAGTTTTTTTTAAAAATGGCAGCATTTACAACGTAATGACTTCCTTAATCCTCTTGTTTTGTAGTGGGCTTGCAGAAGCCTCTCTCTAAACACACTGTGGTGTCTCCTTACTGTGTTGTGTAGAACGGTGTGAAGAACTGTCCATTATATTCAGCAGCTTGTGCTGCATTCTTCTCTGTACAATCAGCTCCAGCAGCATTAGTTATCCCTCGTACAGAACTGCAGGTTAAATGTTCTCTTGCAGTCTGTCCTAGTTTCTAGTCTTGTCATTTTGAGTTCTGTCTTGTTTCCTGTTTTATTTTGTCGAGTTTATTTTCCTTGTGTATCTTATTTGCTTTAGTTCCTCATCTTGGCTTCCAGTCATCATCTGTCACACCAGCTTCTTGTTTTTGTAATCAGTCCCTCAATATATATGCTCCAGGTTTTCTTTTGTTAATTCACTGTATGTTAGTGTTGTTGTCAAGTCTTCAGTTGTGTCTTATGTTTAGTTAAATCTTTGCATGACCTTCATCAGCCTCTGGTGTTTGTGAGTCCACTTCCTTGTTTCCTGCTGCCTTGATTCATAACAGAATGAACTGGACAAAACAGGACCCATCGGGACATCAAATTTCGTTGCTTGAGTTCTTCTTTCAAGGCCTGCTTCATTTTACAAGCCCATGTCTCTAGTGCACCATTCACCGGTGCTTCAGCGCCCAGTTCAACTCCAGCAACTCCTGACACTGCTCCTGCCAGGTCTTGCACCTGCTCCACCCTGGTGTCCTGTAGCTTCTCCGCCTTAATCTGGGCCACCCCATTGGAGACCCTGTCTTCTGGACTGTTTTGTTTGGCTTTGGCATTTTGTTAATTTTGTTCTTTGTGTTTTTCTGCTTCTGAGAAATTTTGTGTTTGATTAAATCATTGGTAATCATTCCAAGATCCACTTGTCCTGCATTTGGGTCCAGCTTTCACGAACCAGCCTTCTTGATTAGTTTGTTCAGTCTGTAGTTGTGATGCTGCTGCAGATAATTTCACTTCCACAATCGACTTACAAAACATCTACAACATCTACAGACTTCAAGGATCTCAGTTTTCTTATGTCACACAGGTGTGTTTGTGTGCTCTCCACCCTACTCATCCCTCCATGTATAATAAAGATTAGGTGATTAGAATGCAACTGGGAAGGAGGAGATTTGCTCGTGGGTTGTCTTTGTTTCTCCTTCTCCTTCCTTCTGAGCGAGCAGGCAGACAGAAGCGCAGCAGGGGCCTCATTTATCAAACTGTGCGTAGCAAAGCAAACTACAGGTGGTGTCTGCAGTGCAAAAAGGAAATGCGGCGCACTTCAACTTTCAGAGTTATCAAAGCATGCGCACGCACGTCCTACGACTTTTTTCGTTTATAAATAAGAATCAACTCTAAAGTGGGCGCACATGGTGGCTATAAATGGCCCGGTAAATGGCTATGATACATATTCATCACATCATTTGCATGATGGCTCGAGAGGGAAAAATGGACATTCAAATCCCCCAGGGGTGAACAGTAACACCTTCCATTTGGGGCTTTAGGCAAGACATTGCAGCCCACAGTAAATCCTTTTGGAGAAAAGCATCTGCTAAATGACAGTAATGATGCCGGTAATGTAGTCTTATGTTTTAATGTCTAAAATAAACATGTACAGATACATCTGAGATTGGTAGCAGTTTATTTAGTGTTAAATAATATTTCTTTCTAGTTCCTGGGTGTTCCAGGTGGGTCGGCGGTGTCCTCAGAGGAAGTCCTGCAGGTGCAGATGGACACCATCACCGCTATTAACAATGAGGCCAAGGAGTTGCAGGAAATAGAGATTGTCTTGATGGAACAATTACAAAAGGATTGTGTAAGAATAAATAAATGAATGAAATCCACCTCTTGTGTGTTTCATAAGCGTTCTAGACTCCCAGTCTGTCCCGCTCTGCTGGATCTCAGAATAAATGACCAAAGCTTACTTCTCACATTTTCTTTTACTGACTATTACGTGTTGGCAGCAGACTCTCCACCTCATCACCTCATCCTTGATTTTATTCTGGACCTTTGTACAACGTTTGTACGTACGCTAGTGTCAGAGTTTCCGTGGAGGTAGGAACATTCTCCTGCCAAGTTTGGTTTTTATAAAACCCAAAAGTTGACTATATTTGGCGTACGCTGGTTTTTGTACCTATGCCAGCTTTATAAATGAGGCCCCAGGTGACAAGAAGGGCAGCAACAAGCTCGAAACATCAAGAGCAGCAGGAGCAGCATGACTGGAATGTGCAGTGGCACTGGTGCAAGGACCAAACGTAACAGAGAGCAACAGCAAGTGGCCAGGCAAAGGACTTTATTAGCAGAAGGAAGTGGAGAACTGGTTGTGGGAATGTGGACGGGTACAGTGACAGGCGTAACAGGGAGATGAGCGACAACTGGCAACAAGACCCTGCATAGAAGATTTGAAATTTCAAATTACCACCTTAATTACTCATGTTAATGCATAAACAACAAAGTTAGTACACGTCATATTAAAAATCTGAATTTGACATTATCGCTGCCAGAGAAGCAGATTTTGACACATTGGTGAGCACCAAAATAACCCCACTATACTCCTTATTTATATATATACTGACTAGTGAATAACTTTCCAACTGTATGGCTGAGTATTTCTCTTAGAAAAGTTGTACTATCATGAACATTGCTAACAGTCGCTAAGCTAGCGCTAGGCTAACGTAATGAGTTGCCTTGCCCGCCTTGCTCTTGTGGTGTGTACTGCATGTGTTGAATATATGATGCATTCACAATGGGCCAAAACTAAGTTTAGAGGTCAGTCTCTCTGAATGATGGAGTTGAACCAAATTAAGAGAAAAATATTTAATTCAGTTCAACTTTATTCACACTGTATTATCTCAAGTCACTTTTACAGACATTGTCTACCCACTTCATTGTGGTCCAACTATAATCCAGATAAAGCTAATCCATTATCTGATCCACACTAATCCAATTTAAATTAACAGTGTTCGTTTAAAATAGTTAATAAAAATAATGACCTAGCTAAGGAAAAACTGGTCAGGTGATGTGTTTTCTTTTTGTTTTTTGTTGCTGTGCATTGCTGGGATAAGCTGAGTTCAACAAGACTGTCACCATAAATCCAAAGAGTGACTTTCTATGCACCGGACTGCTCCACACCATGCTTTCTCATCATCTTCAATCCAAGAAAGGAAGTGTTGGAGATAAATTGATTTCAGGGTAAGTCTACTAATGCATAATTTTATTTTTATGAGTATGAATGAACATAAATACTATAGTTTTAGTACTCTGGGCAACTTGTCAAAACACTAGTCCAGCTTTCCAGAGCTGCTGGAGCTGCTGACAGGCAGCTAACAGCGCTAACGGCTCAGACTGATACGGTTCAGGACCACCTGGTTCATGTGTAGCTGAGCGGATTCTGGAGGTGGAAAATCTTCCACCTCAAAGACGCTCTGTGGCGTAGCTGCTTTGTAAATCTCGCTTTTCATCTTTCTTGTGAGCTGATTTGCTGTCTGTCAATCATTTCTGCATCCCAACCTGCCCAACGGTTGTTTATCTGTCTGTGATGGACTGATGATCTCGTCCCAGATAGCAACTGAAAATAGGCTCCAACCCTTGTGACCTGCCTTTGGAATAAGCAGGTACTACTAATAATAGCATATAATAATAATTATCTTTATACACAGGCACTTATTTTGAAATAGACTTTTTCCACATTAATTGCTGTATTTGTGGAACACACCCAGCACCCACCACTTCACATATGAACACAGAAATAAGAAAAAGAGCTGAGATCACATGCTACATGCTGAAATAAAAACTGTTAAGCATTTGCATACAGCTTACCTCTGATGGTCTGATTTGAAGAAGATAAACGCTTCTTTTGACACGTTGCTCTTAAAGGACACACAGCTGGGTTCAGATTCAGTGCCCGGTTCGTATTGACTTTGACGTTCAGGTTCAGGTCTTTCATAGATACTAACAGCAAAACATTGAAGCCAACATGTTCAGTTAAAGTGTCACAGCAATAAAAACATTATGACAAGTTTCTCCTCTCAGTCTCCCATAAAACAACATTTCACATATTAACATAGAAAAAAGCTAAGATCACATGAAACATGTTAAAAAGTGTTCAAAGCCACATTTTACACACTAACAACATTTCCATACATCTTACCTCTGATGGTCTGTTTTAAAGTCGATTAAAAAATCGTTCGATTGGTTGCTTTTACAGGACAAACAACTGGGATCAGGTCCAGGTTCATGGTGAGGTTCAGGTTCTGGTTTCTGATGGATCCTAAAAGAAAGCACACATGTTCAGTTCAAGTGTTCCAACCATTAACATTTTCATTCATTCATTTTTTTGATAGTTTAAGAATTTTTACTCTTTGTCTAATTTAAAATCAAAGGCAGCATGTTTGCACACAGCTAGGTTTAGGTCCAAATCCAGGTTCAGGACCAGGTTCAGATTCAGGTTTAGGTTGATTCCGGTGAAGAAAACTGGTTTGGTGAGTTCTGACATGAAGAGGAGCCAAGGACAGTTAGAGATGGTCATCTCACCTCTGAGCCTTATGCTGCTCACACTGATCCATGCTGCTGAATTCACATCAGATCACACACACTCCTCTCTTATCTGTGGAGGAATCACAAGTTACTCATCTGCACATCATCTGAAATCCTCCTCTCCACCGTTTATGCTTTAAAAAGATCAGCTGCTTCTCATCTGATTGGCTCTTGGCTCTGACTGTTGAGTGCAGTCAGACAGCAGTGTGAGGAAGAGGAAACCACCGTCAGCTGCTGGAATTCTTTGATTAGACCTCTAGATGGAGGCATGGAGCTGCAGCCCAGCACACAATGATGATGATGATGGACATTTCCATTCACTGACACTAACTGACTTTGAGCAGAAGCTTCATTCATTTTCACTTGCAGCTACTAAATGAAATGGAACTTTTAAAAACAGGAAACAGGACAAAATATTTTGCAACAGAAACTAAAGAATGATGTTTAAGAAAGATAAACTGGTTCCAGTTTGGCTGTAGTCTTAGTGGAGGATCTGTAGAAGCTCACAGTGGTTCTGATTCTACAAACTGGTTTCTGCAGTGCAGTGGAGCAAGTTTATTTAGAAAAATGAAATATATTGCATCTACTCTGCATTTTTAAAACTTGTGTTAACTCAGTACAGTACATTAGAAGATCAGCACACTTTCAAATAAAAAAATAAAGATAAATTAAAGAAAAAAAACCTATTGTAATGAAAACCTAAAGCAGCCTATATCACTCTCAACACAGGAGATAATGCTACTGTAGCTGTGCCTACATCTCAAATAATTAACAAATTTTATAAAAAAGGTTAATGGAACTTCATGTCAGACTCAGTTGAGTGTTAGTACATGTTACCGTCGTATACTAATATCTTAAATCCGCACATTTGTCAACAACTTTTTTTTACCAAATATAGCCGTGGCTGTGCCTCTCTGCATGTGTTCTATTATTATTAAAGACCACAGGAAAAACTGCAAACTCAGTGATGTAGGCAAAGGTACTATTACAATCAATGTATCAGACAGAAAATAAATCATACAAAAACACGCTCACATTATGGGGAGGGAAAGGGAAACCAATGCATCCAGAACACTTACAGCTGTTTTCATGTGGTGTTGTTTACTGCATGGGTTGATAAGGAAAAGACAAGGAACAAAACATGGCTGACGCTGATTTTTAATCCCATTTCCATTTAGATAGATCTAAATAATCAGGATTTAAATGGTCCTTGTAAAATAAACTGCTGAATATTACAATGGCTATTTTTTATACAATTTTTAAAATTCGACCAAAATTTCAAAGGTATCGGATACAGTAGATGTTCACTATAAAAGTTACAAGGGGGTCTGTTTACACATATAAACTGTCTTCAGTTTCGTCTACCACTGCCCTCTCTATATACAGGGCTACAGTACAAACAACACTTTGGATCTAGAAAAAGGAGACGTAGTTTTTTTTTTCTTTTTGTTTTGTTTTTGAGAAAAACAAACTTCAGATGATCAACATGACATTTGATTCAAGTTCATGAATTATCTGTTAATCATGTAGATTTCTCTTCAAATACAAGAGTGATCAAAGGTTTAATCTAAAATGAGAAATTTAAATGTTTTCCAAACGTTACAGAACAAAAATAAACAGTAAAGTTACTAAAAACAAAGCTGAAACTTACTTTTTTTTTAAACCAGTCCACCGTGTTGAGGAAGACTGTCCACTTGAACACAACCTCTGGTGACTTTGTAAAAAGATAACACTACCCTCAGCATCTCCAGAGTTGCTGTTAGAGCAAATTCAACTTCCCTTTACTGGTTTAATGGGAAAAAATACAGCAGCAGTTTTCAGTTGCGCTTCCTTTTCTTTTGGAAACCAGACATAACCACATGTCTCCGTTGTTTGAAGTCAACATTCTGCTTTTCCAGATCCTGCAAAACAACAGAATACAGTTCTTGAAGAAATGGAGACATTTATGGTGATTTGTGAGGGGGTTAAAGCAAAAAATGGGGGGGCATTGTGGTCTATGCTAACAATACATAAGTAAATGGACCTTGTATACGTTTTCATAAATAGAATAAAGGTTTCACATATCAGACGCTGTGTTTCAATGAATCTACCAGCTCGGTAGAATAATTTAGGTGTTTTTTTTTTTTTTTTTTTTAGCAGGACCTGGTGGATTTGGCCTTTTTTGTATATTACAGATCAGAAGCTAACTTCAACAACGTCTCATCTCTGGATGTTTCTTCCATCCAAGCTCATAAGGGACTTTCCCTGTGTAGGAACTTTTTGAAGTTCCTGTAACGTTTTCAGGAGCCAGACCATTTTTTCGTACATTCAGACAGATAGGAACCAGGGGTAAAGGCCTTCAGTTTCTATAACCATTTTAGCTCCCACTCCAAGGCATTGTCTTTTCGGGGTTCCATTGGGACCCACATGACATAGGTGTTTGGTGATTTGTAGCTATGCCCTTTGCCAGATTTCAGCTTCTTATGTCCCCACCATTATTAAAAACCACTGTTGCAGCTACGGACGACAACAACAGAGCATGCGATAAATGAACTGAAGAGGAGGTCAAAGCTCTTCTGACCGTTCATACCACAGAGGATAGTCAAAGAGGTTTTAAAGGCTCGTAGCGGAATATAAACTAGAGAACACGGGGATTTATCACAACGCGAAGCAGTGCAGGGAAGAGAATTAAAATCTCCTTACGTCAAATTTGACAGGTCACCTGGTGCACCTGTATTAATGATGGTGTAAGAGAGGGGCGTGTCTGTTATGATCACTTGATGTAAACACAGCTGTTGTTATGGTGTTGTAAGGTTGATCATCCATTGTTCTCAATCAAAAAGACAATCTGCACGGCAACAGGACCATAGGTGTTGAGGGAGGAAGTGACCCGTGTGTGACGGGGTTGTAGTCTTATCCTGAGGGAGGACGTAATGTATGTGTGTGATGGGAGTTGTAGTCCTGGATCATGGGTTGTAGTCCTATCCTGAGGGAGGAAGTGACATGTGAGGAAGTGATTGGGAGTTGTTGTCCGTGGGGAGTGACGCATGTTCCTGTTGGTAGTGGTGGTTTATTTAACGAAGCAATCCATATACAAACCAAAGCAAAGCAAAGCAAAACAAAGCAATCCCCTAAGCAAGAAGGCAAAGTGTGAGTCAGTGAGGTCCTCTGATGCTAGTTTGCCTCTATGTGTGTCTCTAGGAAGCAACCCTTGCTTCCAACAATCAGGCTCCTGCACCTGTCCTGTTCTATTAGAGAGATGTGATCGAACACTAAAAATCATGTCTTGTCCCAGATGGAAGCCTTGTCTTACAGAGGATCCCGTTGTGGACTCTACTTTTTTAAAAAAGGGAGACCTGTCAGAGAGGTCAGTTTCCAGACCTTGGTTCATTAGGATCAGCAGATGTCTGTAGTGTGGTTTAAGAATTACAATATTGTTCTCCAGCTATCTGAGATAATTTAAATGCAAGACACCTGCGCTCTACAGAGTCTCAAAACTAACGGTAAAAAATGCCAGCCTATGGGGTGGTAGAATGATGTCACAGTTCTATGAACGCATTTTAGGAAAGAGTTACAAGGCTTGTCTTTTTCTGAGTTTAACCGTCAGAACCCATACTCTAAGGGAACAGGGAAGCTCTGAACTTTCAAAGCTTCAAAAATGGAAAATAAAGCAACGTGTCTTGTCTCATTCTGAAAGTTTCAGTATTATTCCGAATATGTTTTATAGCCTGTTTTCTTTCAAAAAAGGTTGGTTTTATTTTTTCAGACTGTGGTACATGTACAGAACAAATTTCCAGACATCTGTGAGTATTTCTAGTCTTATTTAAATTAAAATTTTATTTCCCTATTGGGAAGATGTGTCTCAGCAGTCGAAGGAAATTGAGATTTGTTTAAAGCAAGTCCACAGATGTTCCACTCCGTCAGACGTGAGTTGGATGAACTTTGCTGAGGAATTAAAGTTGTCTGGTGTTTCTCAGGATGCCCAGAGAACGGAGGTCCCTGAAATTTTTGACCGTAGGAAAGACATGATTCCGAAAGAGGATCCTGGAAAGTCACTGGCCCCCGCCGGTCCAGTTCATCCCGGTTTTTCAGGTTCATCGCGACGTGCAACAGGAGACAGATTAGGTTCCTGGTCATACAGATTCTGTGTGCGTGTGTGTGTGGGTGTGTGTGGGTGTGTGTGTGGGTGCTAGTCAAACAGACTCTGTAGCAGCAGGTGGACTTTGTCTGCTTGGTGCAGAGACGCTTTGCCGGTTCTGTTAAACCCTCAGCAGGACGATGAATGCCACTAAGGTCTAAATAATGATCTGTTGGTTTAATGTTATTCACAGCTTGTGTTTTACTTACAGATGTTGTTTGTTGTTTGTCGCAGAGGCGTTTCTTTCTTGTTGCTCTCTCAGTTTTGTGTGGAACCAGTTTGGTTTTTGGAGGCCCTGTGAATCAGGTTAGTGACCTGAGCTGTTTATCTATTAAAATTTCTTGGTAGTAAAGCAAAATAACCAACTTGTTTTTGATCTTCACAGGTTTCCCATCAGACAGCAGACAGACAGCAGGGTAAGGTGTATTTCTGTGGTTTAAACAAAGATGCAGTGTGTTTATGTCTAATAAGAAACTTTAAATTTATGTTGCAGGGAGCGCTGTTCTCTTTTACGTCGCACATCAGGGACAGCTGAGAGATGTTATGTTCAACCCGGTCATCCTTAATCAGGTGTTGGTAAATGAAGGTTCTGCCTATGATAACAACACAGGGGTGTTTACCGCACCGATCGCTGGAATCTATCAGTTTGTGTTTGTAGCCCAGCTGTGCCGTGGGCCACACAACAACAACTGGGATTTTATGGTCAACGGCGATGAGAGGATGAAATGTCATGCTCAGGTACATAAAAACAACATAACATTTCCAAGACAATCTAGTTAAAAATCCAAATAAAAATTAAAGTCTTTATTCACACCTCTCAGGTGTCTGGTGGTGACACGACCCTCAACACCTGTTACTACATGGAGAAACTGAAGAAAGGAGATCAGGTCTGGATAAAACAGAGAGCAGGGAGCTGTGCCTGGGCCAGCACCACATCCAAAACAATCACCTTCTCTGGCATCCTTCTGGCAAGTCAGGGTGCCTCCACGCTGGGAGGGAGGTATGGCAGCTCCTGCCCGCTACCAAGTCTGAGCCACAGAGTGGCGCCCAGCTCTGCAGGCCGGAGAGCCGCTGGGTCCGGTGTGTTCTTCATCATGCTGCTCTGCCTCTTCCTCTGGGAATAACCATGTCAAAAGGTGACTGAGGGATAAATAGAGTTTTTATGCAAGTATGTTCACTATATTTGCAGATATTTCCTTGAGTTTTTTATCTTTCAAGGTGTTCAGATTTATGAGATTGCATCTTTAAATGTAGCATATAAATAAATTTATAGTGTCATCATTTTTAAGAGGATATACTCTCAACTCCCTGTTTTACCATAAAAAATGTTTTGATTGCAAACTGCAGTGTTTCTGCCTAAAGAATTGTATCAACAGCTGGTTGCTGCATGCTAGCAGCAAAAGCTAACTACAGTGTTTTTTACCTGTTTGATCTCAGGATAAATCAAAGAACAAATAAAATGAATTATATTAAATAAAAATGTTTTTCCCCTGTTTGTTTCATATTATGATGTAAAGACTGAAATAACTGAGGCAAAAATCAGTGGTGTGACCGCAATGAGTGAGAGTCTCCAACAGATGGAGACATGTTTAAAGTTTATATCTGCAGCATAGTCAAGTAGCCATTTATCTCATCGAAATACAACATTTTCAGTTAAAAAACTGTCAGAAAACTCTTTGCTCATTGGACCCCTGGCAGTGAGGATAACAAACAGTATTCAGAAGGTCTATAAGTAGCTGTGAGAAAAGCAGGCTGGAGTTGTGTAATGCAGAGGGTTCCCAGATTTACAAGGCTGTTTATTTTTGTGGAGCAGTATCTGAGGTGAAGTCACATAAACAACATGCAGCAGAATACAGCAGAGATCAAGAAGATGGTAGTGGACGTGAAGAGATTCGAAAACATTTCAGGAGTGGGTAAAGAGCTTCAAGTTTCTAAGGGTCCACATCCACAGTGACCAGCCAGGACACTCCCGTTTCTCTGTTCTCCGCTGTAAATGAGAACAATGAGAACAGCTTTTGATTCAACCAACATATCAAAAGTTTCTCCTGGAAATAATTTTGACATTCTTACCTCTTTCTCGCATAATAATACTGCATATACAGGCTCAGATAAGATTTACAATTAAAGTACTGCAGCTCCCAAACAACAGCTAACTTTCTTAGCTAAAACTTGATGTTCTGGTCGTTGCATGAATGAATTGTGAAGTCAGCACAGGCACATTGAACGTTATACAGAAATCAGCATTTAGCAATTGTCTATGCAGCATTGCAGGTTCAGATTACTTCCAGATTATAAGAACAGATACAGGAAATAGGATATGCAAGATATGGTGTTTTGTGGCATATATACCAGTATAATAGGTAGTAAATTTGTCTATAGAGATGGAGAATCTCACACACTACTCTCTGCTCTACTCTGGAGCTCTTACTGGTTTTTAATTCACACTGTGTAAATCAGGAGATGCATGACTGACACGAAATGACACCAAAACACCTGGTGCATCAACCATCATGCAAGCTACCATTCAAGAGGGCCAGATTGGTGACCTTAAAACACATAAAGCTGCATGAGGAGGAATAAATGCACATACTGCTGTTTGTGTGGTGAACTGGTGCTACAAGCAACTGTAGAGTTTTCATCTTTTTTGGAGATCATTAAAAAAACCATCTTAGTGGCGAGGAGTAGGTAACCTATTGTACAATACATGATTAAAGCACCAAATTTGGTACATAATCTTTAAAATTATTGGTTGAAAAAAATCTGGATATTGGGACATTGGGACATTGGGACATTGCATATTGCAGCCATTTTGCAAAATGTTCACATGAAGTGAGTGAAATAGCTCAATTCATCACCACAAGCTGCTTTTATATAATTTATGGACCATTAACAATAAAAGAGCAGATGAAAAGATTCATTATTGCAGCATAAATCAATGATAAACAAGAACATGTGGATATGTGGCATAGTGATAGTTGCATTATATCCTAACAAATGAAGTTCAGGTCAGTTATCAGCTATGATCAGGGTATCGTAGGGTGTATGTGAGGGCCTTGGAGATGAGGATGTTGAGCCTGTTGGACAACCTGAGTCTTGCAACAGAACTTTTTCACACACTGTAAACTAGTCACCACCACAATTAATCTTATTAGAGTCAACCTAAAATATTACCTTGATTGTTCTGCGACCTGAAACAAAACATCACAGATTAGCCTTCACTCCGTTCCCTGTACCAGTGGCAGCAGAGGCGTGCAATACAGAAGATGTTTGGAAGCATCAATCCTAACATGTAGCATGTAACATGTAACATGATGCTGAGAAACTCGGCTAAAAGACTCTACCAAGCATTGGAATCCAAACCAAACAGAGTTCAAAGCCCAAGCAATTGTATGGCAATGTAAGACATAAGAACAGCTCTCTCCACTTTAGAGCTTCTACTAATTTCTCCACTTCAAGCAAACCACACAAACGCGGTGCCAGATGAAAGCAGAGACTCTGCTGGTTACAAAGATGTCTGTCTCATCACTGTGGGACAGAAACTCTGTAAGAAATCATGTCTTACTGTTGCTGTTTGTGGTGAAAACTTTGATTCAAGCACTAAAAACTCAGCTGTGTTCTCCTACGACTCTGCCTTTGTTCGAAATGAACCATGAAGGTCCTGCTGGTTTCCATGGAGATGAAGGAGGTTTTATAGTGAAGTATTCTCTCTTCCTTTCATAGACTATCTTAGGTTCACTTCATGGTGTTTCTAAGGTGATTGTGGGGCTATCCCTGGATTCTTCTGATTCTGACCACTGATAGAGGCATCCATCATCATCGTGAGCTGATGGCTTCATGAGATATTTATCTGCTTGACACCTCTATTAAAACACCTGGAAACCTGCTCAGGTTCACTTTTTTACCGTCTACTGTAGCCCAGCTGCACAGCACCGTAGCGTCAGTTGACCCAGTCACAGCTGTTCGGTTTGCAGCGAAGCAGCCAGCAGGGAGGTTGCACAGATGCAGGTGAAGCTCACAATGGTTACGGTTACATCTGCACCTCTTTCATTTCTCAGCAACCTGCAGCGTTGCCTTGTGACCACATCCTCTCTTCTGCTGTTGCTCCATGCCCTGCAGCAGCGTCCTCAACCTTCTCCTCCACAGAGATGAAAATATTGATTTCCTGTTGCTTTGAGCTGAGGTTAACTGACATTTTAACATTGACTTATTTTTGTAAAGCCTTCCACTTCCACTAGTTTTACTCACAAAGAATAGACACATGTGAATGTGGAAAAAAAATCAGCATACGAAGAATCCTCTGAAAAGTTCTAGGTTAAACTATGTTTTTGGTTTGTCGATCAGTGGAAAAGATCAATTCTGCAGATGGTCCAGTTAGTAGAGTTCATGTAAGCCCGTACTCTCATGTTCTCAGAAAAGCTACAGATAAGCAGCTAAAAATAGCTCCATGCTAAATTTGAGTCCCTGTACTCTCAGAAACAATACTAATAACTATGTAAGGGTTAATCTGTGATCTGTTGGCATTCAAGAGTGTCTTAATAGAAATACCCACACTCTCTGTCAAACTCTTTTTAATTCAGAAAGAAAGCAGAACACAATCCCACACAGAGACCACAATGAATCATCAGCAGGCGCCGGACTTCGTGTCCGTTTGCTTACAGTCAGAAAGTTTACGTTTAAAGCAAAAAACTCTCCCTCGGACCGGTTCAGGTTTAGTTCAGCTCAGCTCTCACTTCTTTTCTTTTCCAGATGAAACCTGTGAAACAAACAGATGAAAACACATCAGTCATCTAACGAAGTGTCTACATTTTACACGACTTTTCTTTCTCTCCTTCTTTTATCTAAAATCAGTTTTATGTGAAACTTACTGAATAAATCTAACTATGTCAGACACAAATGCCACATCTAAATATAAATGTTGGGACATGTTGTTCCTTCATCATTTAAATTATTCTCCTAAAAAGCAATGAAGAAATAAAAAAACAACAACAACAATAATAATAACACATATGGAAAAAATAACTTTAAACTTTTTTTTTATTTATTTTAGCAAAAGAAATTCATTTTATAGAGTTTTTGCAGCACATTTAGGAGCATAATTTTCTTTTTTAACTGTACTGAAGACCTGACGAAGAAGAGGAAAAATACCAGTTTACTTATTAATATATTGTGTTAAAAGTTTTAAACACGAAAGGGAGAATTAACTAAAATACCGGAACATTTTTAACATAACAGCAGCAGATACTGAACAAAATGACCTCACATGTTAATAAATAAAATTTTCTGGAATATTTAACTAAATGAAACAAATTTTTTTGTTTTTTAGGCCACTGACTCGGTATTATACAGCAGCAGGCATTATTTCACAGCAGGAGGTGAAGCTTGTCTTAGCTTGGTGTGGATGAGTTGTTTTCTCTTTTCTTTTCCTTTCTTTTTCTATTGTTTTTAAAAAAGATTGTGTTCTTGGTTTTAGCTAATCAAAAATGAATAAACCCCAAATATAACCAAATGCCTTCAGAAATTAATCTGAAAGAAACAAAAACGTATAAAAGAAATAAACAACACTACATTTAGCAAGATGGAAAAAACCGGCATTGACAGATAAATGCAAACATCTAAACAATATGAGAAAATAAAAAAAGCCAGCTGTAAATGACTCATGATTAATCACACTTACAGCACAATACTTATTTAAAAGCGTATTTAAAGCCTCACAGCTTTAATTAACACCAGTTTTAGTGACACTTGCATGCAAAGTTATTATTCTGTCTTGCATATGTGACAATTTTCAATAATACAGTGATTCTAAACAAACCTGAAGCTTCTTCACCATGAACACCACCACGAGTCCATAGATGCTGCTCTTCATGATCAAAACCAGGTAGGACAGTTTGGCAGCTTGTGTGATTCGTAGATATTTTTCTGTAAAAAATATCAAGATTTCCGTCATTAAACCATCAACAGTCGATACTTTGGCTCAGAAACTCAGACCAAACTCACCTCTCACTCCATCAGCTCCTGATCATGGTGGGAGAAAATGGGATGTTAGTTAAAGGAAACGCGTCTCTAGAATTTCATGTTGCTTAAAAACACAGTAACGTACCTATGATCCAGTTTGAGTAGGTAACAGAGTTTGTCCCATTGAAGAAGACGGCGGTACAGGTAAAGTTTTTGAAGGGTGTGGACCACTGGGAGGTGGAGACCCTCATTCTGCTTGTGATGCTGTAATATTCACCGTCCCGTCGGGCAGCACCATCCGTCACCACGCCATGCGCCATGAGTGACCCATCAATCTGCCAGGACACACTCACATGGTCTGGATAGAAACCAGAGACAACACACACCAAAGTCGTCTTCTTTGTCTTGTCTGTCCTGTCGTCACACTCCTTTTTGGAGGGTTGAAGCACCTTCACTGTTGGTATTTCAGACGTGCGGCCCGACTCTGGCAGGAGAAGAAACCAGGGAGTGTGATTAACCGGACAGTGTGTGAACGGCGCTTCATGGCCTAAATGTGTTGGCCTGCAGTCAGCGGCTAGTTAGCTTAGCACAAAATCTGGAAAGAGTTTTATATTGCTGTCAGTTTCTGAATGAACAAAGATAGATTTTAATAGAAATGACTGATAGTTACTGAAGCCACAGAGTTAAACCAGCTAACCTAAATAAACAGGAAGTAACTTTTCTAAAACTATCAGCGCGTTTATGGATTCTCACTAAAAAAAAGCATTGCCAGGCAGCTAAGAATAACTAAAACCTGCTGAACAGCAGCCAGTCTTTCAGTCCGAGGATTACTCACATACTACCGTAAAAAAAACGTCATGAAAGGTTGTAAATAGAAAGCTTTACGATTGCTTTAATTTTACTTCTGTAAAGTAAATTCCAAGTCAAATATTAATATAAAGTGATTAATTAAAATTTTTAGGTAACACCTAAAGGTTTTAATAAATTTTACTCTAAAATATAAATTAAAAAGTAGCTACAAAGACATCTTCATGTTTAATTATGTTATTACTAATAGAAATGCTTTGAAGGTTTGTAATTTTAATTATGTTAGCATGTTAGATGTAACACGCTGATCTTCTAAGTTTTTGTAAATTGTTTTCAGTTTGTTTGCTGTAGTTAAAAAGTTACCTGTATCCTGAAGCTATGTGTGTAGTAAATGGGATTAAAGACAACCTCTTTTACCTACACTTTTTACTTTTACTTCAGAAAATACTCAGTTTTATAGACTGTTCTCAAATTTCTCCTTACGTGATATGGATTTTTTTTTTTTTTTTTTTTTTACAATAAAATAATAAATAAAGTAAATAACCTTTATTTCTGAATTCAAGTCCAGAAACTTTGGAGTTGTTCACAACCAATTCCAACTACTGCACAATTAAGTGAATTAAACTGAAAAATAAACATATTATGGTGAATTCAGGGAGAATGTTTGAATTTAAAATGAACATCTCCTCTGAGTGAAAACTTTTAGCCTGATTTTCTGAGTTAGAGTCCCACAGTTTATTTTCTGTGTTTTATTGTTTTAGGAGGTTTTTTTTCTTCTTTTGGCCTAATTAGACAAAATAAAAGTAAGCTGCTGAAAGATAAATAGAACTTGGAGGTTTGACTTAGTTAGTACAGGCTTACTTCATTTTCCGTGAAATGGAAGAGAAAAAAGAATTTGTTTAGAAAAGCCTGAAGATTTTTGGATCTGTTATGAGTTTTGGGAGAATTCTTAACAAAAGACTTTTACAGATGACGTTGCTCGAGTTCAGTCATCATAATCATATTACAGACATTACAGTCAATAGTTTTTAGGACTAATGATTTATTTTGTTGTTTGTTTGATTTGACAAGAAAGTAAATCAAAGGCACAGCAGACATACACGCTTCATTTAAAAATGTTGGTGTGAAGAAAATACTGAGCTACTTCTTAACTTTTGACCTGAGTGTTTCTACATTGCTGTTACTTTTTGCTCTTTACAGGAAAGACAAAGGAGAGACTGTCTTAAAATTCACCACATGATAAACTAAAGCTGTTACTCAAAACCCTTAAACGTCTAACTTGTAAATATTAAATCCAGCTAACATGCAGCTACAAGGAATATCACACAAGAAACATTTATTATTATAAATATTATTATTTTTATTATTAGACTTCTGGTTTGTACCCCAGACTTAAAGTAAGGTTCCCTTTCTAAGGAGAAAACTTGCGGTTGTTCAAAGAACTGATCAAGAACTCCCAGCGAGAGCAACAATCTGGGCGTAGAGCCAGTTAGGCGTGTCAGAGTAGTTTAACGGAGAACAGATGACAGAATAATCCCAGTTACTTCTCAAACTGTTGTGTTTAGTGCAGCAAAGTAAAACCAGGTCAAATCATTTACTGTATCATATTAAGAAAGCATAAGACATATTAGTGGTTTATTTATTTCAGACTTTCTTACCTAAAACGGTGATTTTGGTCCCAGCTCCAAAGTGAGCCTGGCTGAATGAACACAGAGCTCTCTGCCTGTTACAAAAACACCTGCTGCTTCTTTCCTCATCTTCCTGGTCGGGTATTTTCATGCTTTATTGTGTTTTTAAGCATAACATCTTAAAAAGTAATCTACTGTAGCCAAAAGAGATTTAAATGACTTTCAATTATTTTTTTCTTCTTTAAACTGCAGCATATGACACAGTTTTGATGTTAACTGGTAGCAGTTTCTACTTATCATCACAAGCAAAGTGTCAGATGTTTCATATAAGCTTCTTCAGAGCAGAATTATTCTACACAAAACCTGTTTCTGATGTTTTATGTCATTTTATGTTGATTTCTTGCCTTCAGTAGTCCGTTTGGTTCCTTTGCCAGACTGAGCCTCAGCTAGCAGCAGCTCTTAACTACTCAAATCACCCTCAATGTGCAATTAGTACCTTTCTTTTTAATTCTAAATTTGAATTAGCCAGGATAATGGACTTTTTACTCACCAAGAACAGTAAGTTTTGCACTTCACCCGAAGTTGTGTTCATAATTGACAAGCTCAACTTAAAAAACAAGTTTGCCATTTCACACAGTGCCTGGACATAGACAGATCCTTGCAAATTCTACTTATCTTATTGCTGACAAGTGTCCGCACCACCCTGCAGCCCCCCACACTAATCGTTCTCCAGTGAAGAAGTTTTTGTACAGCAGCCATATTGGATTGTATCACTGTGCTTCCTGTCCCCACAGTAAAAAAACACTGTACAAAAACCTGAGACGCTAATGCTTCTCTTGCCTCTCCTTCCCCTCCCCATCTTCCCCATATCTCAGTTTCCATCTTGCTCTATGTAAGCAGCTGTGTGTGCTGACAGAGGCCAGGTGAAGTCCATGCTGCCTTTGTATAATGCCTAAAAGAAGCAGAGAGGGTGAGAAGTGTGTGTTTCTATGTAAGGGAAGGTGATGTGTTTACTGGCCACACCTTCTTGTTCCACCCAGTCTGTAACTGTTCTGTACAACATCAGAGTGGATCAGCGTTGTTAGTTACTTATGGTTCCTCCTTGTCCAGGGAGTCTAAGCCTGGGCTTGAAAGTGCTTGTAAAACGGCAGTAGCTCAGCTGGTTGAGTGGTACAGAATGTTTTTCCACAGGGTTTTTTTCTTTTGCTGGGTTGGAGCCAGAGCCTGACTTACAACCAGTAAACCAAACCAGCTAAAGGCAAAGACCTCCATGTTTAAAATCCAGAACTACTTTCATGTTTAATCTGCTTGATTCAGCAATAAATAAACAAATAAATACATAAATAAATAAAATAAAACTGAGTTACAATATGGATGTGAAGTGGAAGCAGCAGAACAAAAACATGAGCACAGTTTTTAATTTTTTATGTCTCCAGTGATGAGATATAATGTGAGATCTCCACATACACACACACACACACACACACACACACACACACACACACACACAGACAGAGCATACAACCCCCTACCCTCATTCCCCTGTGCAAACATGAACTCTAACCTCTTGTTTGTGTCTCTGAATATTAATCTTAAAATATAAATATAAATCAACATCTGGCTGGATGCTGCATGTTTGGCTTCATGAGTGGGATTGTCCACACCTGGAGCAAACCCACCCACGACCCCCGAGGCCTCCATCAAAGGGACCACCCAGATCACGGCAGGCCGAGGACAGCATCACAGCCACGGGCAATCCCCACGGTGAAGATCGAGCAGCCATAGCCCCCAGCGGAAGGATCACCATGAACAAAACATTGGAGTTAAAACAAAGAAAAAAATAACGGTAAAATAAAAAATAATGATCATATAAACCTGGTGCGGAAACTCAATTTGATAGAGTGGGAAATTCAGAAAAATTGCTGACCTTCATTTGGTTTAGTGTGCTTTTTACAACACAAGCAAACCGGCTGAATGTCACACAGTCACAACAACTGCTCGCTAAGGGCAATATTTCCCGAAATGACCACTGACCACAAAGAACAAAGAAGAAAATCTGGCTCATCGATTGTCCAGGACCAAAGCAGTTTGATCAAGTAACAAACAAAGCAACAAAATGATTATCAACCTCAGAGATTTTGTTTTTTACATTGGTGTTCAAACCTAAAGAGATTTTCTTCTGGGAGAGGAGATGCTAAACTTGTCATTATCAGCATTTCACTTCATTGTCTAGCTTGGGATGGATGTACAGGTGCTCATCATAAAACTAGAATATAATGAAAAAGTTGATTTATTTCAGTAATTCCATTCAAAAAGTGAAACTTGTATAATGTAGACATTCATTTCTCACAGACTGACACATTTCAAATGTTTATTTCTTTTCATTTTAATGGTGATAACTGACACCTAATGAAAATCCCAATTTAATGTCCAAGAAAATTAGAATATTACTTATGACAATACAAAAAAATTCTAGAAAAGTCCTGTTGGAAAATGAAATCTGCATCTCCATAAAAAGTTGGTCAGCGGCAGGAAGCATGAAGTGCTCTAAAACTTCTTGGTAGACACAGAGGACCAACACCAGCAGATGACATGGCACCCAAACCATTATTGACTGTGGAAACTTTACCCTCCACCTCAAGCAACATGGATTCTGAGCCTCTCCTCTCTTCCTCCAGACTCTGGGACCTTGATTTCCAAAGGACATCAGCATTTCCTTTCATCAGAGAACATAACTTTAGACCACTCAGCAGCAGTCCAGTCCTTTTTGTCTTTAGTCCAGGCGAGACGCTTCTGACGCCGTCTCTTGTTCCAGAGTAGCTTGACACCAGGAATGCGACAGCTGAAACCACGTCTTGATACGTCTGTGCTGGTGGTTCCTGAAGCACTGACTCCAGCTGCAGTCCACTTTTTGTGAATTTCCCCCACATTTTTGAATGGATTTCGTTTCACAATCCTCACCAGGGTGCAGTTATCCCTATTGCTTGTACACTTTTTTCTACCACATCTTTTCCTTCCCTTCGCCTCACTATTATTGTGTTTGGAGCTCTGTGAACAGCCAGCCTCTTTAGCAACGACCTTTTGTGTCTTCCCTCCTTGTTCAAGGTGTCAATGGTCGTCTTTTGGACAACTGTCAGGTCAGCAGTCTTCCCCATGATTGTGTAGCCAACAGAACTAGACTGAGAGACCACGTAAAGGCCTTTGCAGGTGTTTCGAGTTGATTAGCTGATTAGAGTGTGGCACAATAACTTCAAAATTGAACCTTTCCACAAAATTCAAATTTTCTGAGATACTCAATTTGGGGTTTTCATTAGTTGTCAGTTACAATGACCAAAATGAAAAGAAATAAACATTTGAAATGTGTCAGTCTGTGAGGAATGACTGTCTACATTATACAAGTTTCACTTTTTGAATGGAATTACTGAAATAAATCTACTTTTTCATGATATTCTAGTTTTATGATAAGCACCTGTAGTTAAATGCTGCTCCATGCTCCAGAGCAGTAGATACTGAGCAACGACTTATCAAACATGTAATGCCAAAGTCACCCTGTAGAGGTCAGAGGATGATCAACTCCTAAACTGACCAGTTTCTTCCAAATTAAGAACAAAACATTTTTTATCCATCCATCCATCCATTTTCTGCAGCTTATCCGGAGTCGGGTCGCGGGGGCAGCTGCCTAAGCAGGGAAACCCAGACTTCCCTCTCCCCGACCACATTCACCAGCTCATCCGGAGGGATCCCGAGGCGTTCCCAGGCCAGCCGAGAGATGTAGTCCGTCCAGCGTGTCCTAGGTCTTCCTCAGGGCCTCTTTCCGGTGGGACGTGCCCGGAACACCTCACCAGGGAGGCGTCCAGGAGGCATCCTAACCAGATGCCCGAGCCACCTCATCTGCCTCCTCTAGATGCGGAGGAGCAGCGACTCTATTCTGAACCCCTCCCGAATCACCAAGCTTCTCACCCTATCTCTAAGGGAGGGACTGGCCATCCTGCGGAGAAAACTCATTTCAGCTGCTTGTATTCATGATCTCATTCTTTCAGTCACTACCCACAGCTCGTGACCATAGGTAAGGGTAGGAACATAGATCGACCATTAAATCAAGAGCTTTTCCTTTTGGCTCAGCTCCCTCTTCGCCACGACAGACCGATGCAGAGTTCGCATCATTACAGACGCCGCACTGATCCGCCTGTCCATGTCCCACTTCATCCTTCCCTCACTCGTGAACAAGACCCCAAGATGTGTGAACTCCTCCACTTGGGTCGGGACCTCATTACCGACCCTGAGAAAACAATCCACCCTTTTCCGGCTGAGAACCATGGTCTTGGATTTGGAGGTGATGATTCTCATCCCAGCTGCTTCACACTTGGCTGCAAATCACTCCTGTGAGAGTTGAAGATCACGGCCCGATGAAGCCAACAGAACCACATCATCAACAAAGAGCAGAGACCCAATCCTGAGGCCACCGAACTGGATCCCCTCGACTCCTCGGCTGCGCCTAGAAATTCTGTCCATAAAGGTTATGAACAGAATCGGTGACAGAGGGCAGCCTTGGCGGAGTCCAACCTTCACTGGAAACGATTTTGATTTACTGCCGGCAATGCGGACCAAGCTCTGACACCGGTCGTACAGGGACCGGACAGCTCGTACAAACGTGTCCGGCACTCCATACTCCCGGAGTACCCCCCACAGGAGTCCCCGGGGAACAAGGTCGAATGCCTTCTCCAAATCCACAAAACACATATAGATTGGTTGGGCGAACTCCCGTGCCCCCTCAAAGAGGGTGTAGAGCTGGTCTACTGTTCCACGACCGGGACGAAAACCACACTGCTCCTCCTCAATCCGAGGTTCGACTATTCGATGGACCTTCCTCTCCAGCACCCCTAAATAGACCTTACCGGGGAGGCTGAGGAGTGTGATTCCCCTGTAGTTGGAGCACACCCTCCGGTCCCCCTTTTGGAAGAGGGGGACCACCCCCCCAGTCTGCCAGTCCAGGGGAACTGTCCCTGATGTCCACGCGATGCTGCAGAGATGTGTCAACCAAGACAGCCCTACAGCATCCAGAGCCTTAAGGAACTCTGGGCGGACCTCATCCACCCCCAGGGCCTTGCCACAGAGGAGCTTTTTAACCACATCAGCGACCTCAGCCCTAGAGATAGGAGAGCCAGCACCAGCTACCCCAGACTATGCTTCCTCATCAGAAGACATGTTGGTGGGATTGAGAAGGTCTTCGAAGTATTCCCTCCACCGCCTCACAACGTCCCGAGTCGAGGTCAGCAGCACCCCATCCCCACTGTACACACACTGTTGACGGAGCACCGCTTTCCCCTCCTGAGCTGCCGGATGGTGGACCAGAATCTCCTTGAAGCCGTCCAGATATCATTCTCCATGGCCTCTCCAAACTCCTCCCATGCCTGAGTTTTTGCCTTAGAGACTGCCGAAGCTGCGCTCCGCTTAGCCCGCCGATACCCATCAGTCCTACAGGCCAAAAAGGCCCGATAAGACTCCTTCTTCAGCTTGACGGCATCCCTTACTGCCGGTGTCCACCAACGAGTTCAAAGGTTACTGCCACAGTACAGGCACCGATGACCTTACGGCCACAGCTGCGGCTGGCCGCCTAGACAATAGAGGCACAGAACACAGCCCATTCAGACTCAATGTCCCCCGCCTCTGCCGGAGATGGGAGTTGAAACTCTTTCTGACAGGGGACTCTGTCAAACGTTCCCAGCAGCCCCTTACAACACACTTGGGTCTACCAGGCCTGACCGGCATCCTCCCCCACCATCTGAGCCAACTCACCAGCAGGTGGTGATCAGTTGATAGCTCCGCCCCTCTCTTCACCCGAGTGTCCAGGACATGCGGCCGCAAGTCCGACGACACAACTACAAAGTCGATCATCGAACTGCGGCCTAGAGTGTCCCTTTGCCAACTGCACATGTGGACACTCTTATGTCTGAACAAGGTGTTTGTTATGGACAATCCATGACGAGCACAGAAGTCCAACAACAAAGCACCACTTGGATTTAGATTAGGGGGGGGGGCGTTCCTCCCAATCACGCCCCTCCAGGTCTAGCTGTCATTGCCCACGTGAGCATTGAAGTCCCCCAGCAGAACGAGGGAGTCCCCGGAAGGAGTGCTCTCCAACACCCCCCCTCCAAGGACTCCAAATAGGGTGGGTATCATTAACAGAAAATCATCCCCAGAGGTGATGTAGCATCGTTTTGTAAGAATGTTTTTCACTGGACTGGAAAACTGGTCAGATTTGAGGAAATGATGGATGGTGGGAAATTCATGAAAACTTGTTTCAGTGTTTCTGGGACGGTGGTCCTTCTAGCAGGACAATTACTCATAAAATGCTGATGAAATGGCAGTTGAGTTGTTTAAATGGATATGTTGAAATGTGTGGAAGTGACCAATTCAAAGTCCCGATTTCAGTCCAAATGAGAATCGGTGGCTGGGCTGCTGAACACCAGTGGAACCAATTTAACTTGAAGGAGTTGAAGCCACGTCTTAGATTCATCAGCTTAACGTAACCTTGAAGGAAAATATGTCACAAACACAATGAACCATTATTTAACAATATAGTTGTAATAGTTTTGAAAAGCAAAATCTATACATGATCACTTTGACAAATTGCAACTGCACAGAATTTGTGATCTTAGAGGAAATAATAATGTTTTACTTAATTAATATTCTCATTTTAATTGAGAAACATTTAAATTATTACTGGTCAAGTTTTTGCAGTGATCTGTACCAAACAAAAGATGAATTATTAAATGCAAAAGATCTGAGAAAAATCAAACATGTAGCTACCCGGAACCCATTATCCTCCAGCCCTGTAATGTTCCAGAACTGCAACCTACCTGGAGTTTCCAGAGGTTTCCATGGCCAAGCTAAGGAAGGCTGAAACCCAACCACCACTCAACAAGACACATAAGTTGAAACGACAAGACTGGGCCAAGAAATATCTAAAGACAGATTTTTCAAAGGTTTTATGGACTGATGAGGTGAGAGTGACCCTTCATGGACCAAATGGATGGGCCCTTGCTGGATCAGTAATGGGCACAGAGCTCCGCTTCAACTCAGATGCCAGCAAGGTGGAGGTGGGGTACTGGTATGGGCTGGTATCATTAAAGATGAACTAATTGGACCTTTTCGGATTGAAGATGGACTCAAAATGAACTCCCAAACCTACTGCCAGTTTTTAGAAGACACTTTCTTCAAGCAGTGGTACAGGAAAAGGTCTGCACCTTTCAATTTTTTATGCAGGACAATGCTCCATTGCATGCATCGAAGTACTCCACTGGGTGGCCAGCCAGCCTTAAAGATGAAAAAATAATGACATGGCCCCCTTCCTCACCTGACCTAAACCTAATTAGACCTAATAATAACTTGTGGGTGCTACCTAAATAGGAGATTTACGGTGAAGGAAAACAGTCTGAACAGTGTCTGGGAGGCCGTGGTTGCTGCTGCACAAAAGTTTGCTCGTCAACAGATCAAGAAACTGACAGACTCCATGAATGGAAGGATTAGGACTATTATTGAAAAGAAAAGGTGGATATACTGGACATGGATTTTGTTTTTTTTAAATGTCAGAAATGTTTCGTTGTAAATTTTGAGTTGTTTGTTTATTATTCTGACATTAACAGATGAAAATAAACAAGTGAGATGGGGAAGTTTTCATTTTTCATTTAGTTGCATAATTTTGCACACTAATAGTTGCCCAATAATTGTGCCTACATAGATTTTCTCCTAAGAGAGCCAAGACTTTCATAAATATTTAGGTTTAAGGTTTATTAACATTTTTGGGTTGATCGACAGCACTGTAGTTGTTCAAAAATAAAATTAATTCTCAAAAATACAACTTGCCTAATAATTGTGCACACAGTGTAATGAGTTTGAGGACTTGAAAAATGGAGGCAGGAAAACAGAATGGGACTATGGTGGATACAGCATTTTTGTTAGAAACTGTAAGAGTTAAGGATTATTGAGCATTTGAATGGAATATTTGTTTATCATTAATAATGATGATAATAACAGTAAGTAAGCCAAAAGCATATTTTCTTAGCATGACTCAAAAGCTACGTTTACGAAGTAAGGTGCATGTTTGAAGTATTTCAAAGTGCATTGTTCAAAGTCATGACAGCTTGTGGAAAAAACTTTTAGTATGATGAGATGTAGTGCATTTAATAGCGTGCTATCGTTTCCCTGAGGGCAAGAGGTCAAACATCTCTGTAGCAGGGTGGCCAGAGGGATCATTGATGATCATTAATGTATATGTTTGAATTCAGTCAGATCAGAGATTTCAGAGTGATTGTTGTTACTGTGGTACTAAAGTACTTGTTCTGTGTTCAGCGTGTTGCAATCCCATGACGTAAAGATATGCTCTACTATTTCATCTCCAATCATCATTTGCTGAGAGAAACTCCTGCAGAAGAAAGAAAAAGTAATGGTAGATTGTACAATATGATTGCAAATATACATCATTAGTTGTAACTTGATATTCTTCAGCTTGGATTCTTAGCACTATGTTTTTAATAATACCTTTAATCCAGATGATGATGATGAGGATGACAAAATAAGGCCAATTTATGTTGAACAAGACTGAAAAGCTCAAAACTTTGCTGAAGGTGAGAATTCAGAAGATTCAGAATGGTTTAAAACAGTCATTGCTTCCTCAGCTCCTTCCTCTGTGTGGCTGACTGAAAGCATCATGTGGCTTTCTGCAGGTGAACAAGGTCAGATAAGGGTTTTTGTAAAGGAATTTGGGGCTTTTGTAACATGGTGTAACTGAATGCTGCACAGAAATAGTCCCCACTGTCTTGGGGGTGCCTCAGTTTGAGCAAATAAAGAAATGCTTCACTCTTTCCATTTCCACCCACATTAATATAACCATCAAAAGGTGGTTCAACACTTGAAGTTGTATATGTTGTAAAACCAACTAGCCTTAAGGAAAGATCTCCAACTGGGCGATGATACCACATGATAGTATCATAGGTGCTGATGCTGTGGTTGCAGGACAGTTTGACTTCATCATTTACGTTCCCTACAAGATCTGCTGGAGTCTGATGAACATATTCTCCTTGGTTTGGCGATGCTTCTGTAAAAAGAAAAGAAAATAGCCATGGGCACTCAAAACAACTTACATCTCCAGGGCAGATGAAAATGTCTTAAAGTACCTTTCAGCCAGAACAATGGGAAGACGATGATGAACCAAGCACAATTCATGTTGGGCTCCTGCTGCTGCTGCTGCTGAGTGACACGAGCTCTTTAGAGGCCAGGATGTGTCTGAAGAAGGGAAGGAGGGAGATAGAGAGGAAACAGAAGAAAAAAATAGAAATGGGTCTGACGTCAAAAGAAGAAAAGTGCCTTCTATCAAACTTCTTTGTGGCAGTTTTTTTTTTTTTCTCTGTACATTTGTTCATTTTGTCCACATGCAAACAGATTTCTGTCACTAAAACTGAACATTTAGGAAGACACACCCCTTCCAGGATGAAGATTTATGAGAACTGTGTCTGATTGTGTGGCTGATATCACAATCTGTAGTGGAAATCCCCAAACCAGACTTAGAAGACCTTAGGATTTATGATTTAACCCAAAACTCCGTAAGTAAGACTCGTTGCCTGGCACCACCAGCTTCAATAAACCTTGAGAGTATCACCTTTGGTTTTGTTCCTCCAAACAGAATTAAGTCCAGATGTTAAGTTGCACTTCATCACGTTTTGGAAACAGGGACTTTTGAATTCTCATGGTCTTTCCTTCGTCCTTTGAAGACCTTAAATGACTGAGTCTACCATCACCCTGTCCTGACCCCTGTTTAAATAACTATTTAAATTTAAATAACTACTCTCAAGAACCAGACGGGTTTTATCACGAATGCCAAGAAAGAACTTATTCCTCTAAAAACTGGTATAATACTGAGTGCCTAAAACTGTATTTAATATTATCATTTTCATATCATATTAACCTTAAGTTTTTCAATTTTTCAGTTCCTTAGAACATACAAATAGGAATTTTATTCACAATCCTGGAACGATTTAACACAAAGAGAGTAAATCCTGACATGGAGTTAGAGCGCCTCCAAGCGGACAAGTCCTCAAGAGTCTCTTATAAATGTACTTAACTTGCAAATAAAGAAATGTACATTTTTCAGGCATTAATAAATATCCTAACCATGAACTAAAAAGTATTTTGGTTTTAGCTATTCTATTCAGGCCCTCGGATGATAGAACACTTTTACATGTGGAAAAGCAATCAAATGGTTTAATTTTAATAAATTAATTAGTCTTTCCCTTTCACTGTTGGATGTTAACCATGTGTTATTTTATCTACAGCTAAAGTCAAGAGTTGTTAATCGTTTTCATAAGTATGTGTGTGCTATATAATATTCTTGAAGGTTGAAAGTTGAGTATTAACCCCTTGAACCGTAGAGTTTATGTTAGTGTAGTTCACCTGAACAGACCTACCTAAATTAAATCAACAATAACTCTGTAATTTTCAGGTCAATATACATAACCTTGGTCTCAATGGATAGGTAAGACCCTATGGAATATAAATATAAATGTAGAATGTGGTGAAGTTGTCGATATATGGAATACTAATGGAGTGACAGTAACCTTTTAACTAAATATGAAGTTGGCGGATGCGGCTGAACTTGACATCACCGTAGCGGGGTGAAGGAAGTGAAGCAGAGATGATGCAGTGTTTATTTACCTGTTTGATGCTGTTGATTATGTTAATAAAATCCATTTTTAAAGTCTCTGACTGTTGGAACTTGAGATCATTTGTACCTGCATGTATTACAACAGTAGACGCTGAGGGGTGTTGATCGAATAGATGGTGGGCGGAGTTAGTGATGTTTGTAACAGTTGCACCTGAATGCGAAGATGTTATGCGCCTGTTCATGTGGACATGCTGGACAATGGAGTCTCCCACGATGAGCACGTGGGGGACAGTTCCAGGCACCAAGAGTGTCCGTTTTTTCATGTCCGTAGAGCCACAGGGTGAGGTGGAGATCTTTGCAGGAGCAGCAGTGGTGGAGGCGGTCCTCGTCAGAATGACGGTGGGAGTGGAGGCCGAGGACTCTGCATGAGTGACTGCTGGAATGGAAGTGGTGTTCCTCGTCGGTGCAATGGCTGGCGTTGTGGCTGAGTTTCCTGCTGCTCGGGTGGAGGTGATGCTCTCTGTTGTACTGACAACGGGACTGGAGGTGGAAATCTCTGCTGCAACAACCGCAGGTGAAAATGCGGTGGTTACAGCCCCCGCAGGAGAACGCTCTTTGTCCAAATGGCAACGGTACCCGGTGCGACCACTCACTGCGTCTTTCAGGAGCTGCCGGCGCTTTGCTAAAGATGAGCGCCGGGATTCTCTGTCATTATGGGTGCCAACAGAAGCAGTCGCCTGTTTTTTTTGTTTTTTTTTTTTTAACCTGTCTTGTCCAGCATCGTTGCAAACAGAATGATTGTCTGGCTGCTGTCTGGTGCTGGGCAATTTTACTCTATCAAGCAGGGATTTATACTACATGTATAAAGTCCCTCTTGATGACATGAAAAACTTTATTGAATCAGACTCTTAATGCTGGACTCGACCGGAGGGGACAGAGAGAGAGAGAGAGAAAAGAAAGCAGAAAGAAGAGGGAGGGGAGAGAGAGGGACAGAAAGGGTGTGGGGAGTGCGGGTGGGGACTTGAAACATCATACAGAAGACCATGTAATCCATACTACTTACAACATATATAGCTACGATCATCCTAGCCAGTAGATCATTACACAACTAGTTGATAATAGTAACAATAATAATAATAAGAGTAAGAGTAATAATAATAATAAGAACAGAAATAATTAAAAAAAGAAACAAAATATGATAATAGATATAAGTGAAACTGCTGTATTCAAGAACAAGCGCAGAGAAACCTGTGTGGATGTGTTGGAGAACTCGGCCACACGGCGACGCAAAGACTGTGTGGAGACGTTCAGGAAGGAGTGACCATGCAGAGTGATCATGCAGATGCCACCTCACTTGAACAGAGGCCAGAGTCAGGCCAGCGGTCCCGAGACCCAGGCCACCAGCCCCCCCGCAGGCAACAGATCCCGACCGGTCCACAGAGACGACCACTCGCCCGCCCAGGAAGACAGCAGCAGGAGACCCCAGCAGGAGCCGCCCCGCGGACACAGGGCACCGGCCCCGGCGGGCCGAGGCCAGCAGTCCCCGACCCCCCCGGGCACCGGCCGCCCGGGACAGACGGGGCAGAGGGCCCGGGCCCAGGAGCGCAGGGAAACCCCCCCCCCCCCCCCCCCCCACCCACAGGCCGAGGGCCAGCACGCCACCCGGGGGGACCCGGCCCGCCCAGACGGCCACCACCAGAGGCCAGCCCCACACCCCAGCGCCCAGCCGCACACCCCGAGAACCAGTCCTGCCCCCCCCAGACCAACACACACACACACAAACACACACACTCTCCTTCCACTCCTCCATTCATCCTCCCACGCATACACCATTCAACCCTCACATACTCTGTACTCCCACACACACACACCATCCTTCCACACACACACCATCCTTCCTCCCACACACTCACCATCCTTCCACCATACACTCTCCCACACCTACCCCATCCTCCTACACCAAACATCCACCTTCACGTACCCCATCCTCCCACACACACACACCACCCCTCCATCACCCACTCTCCCAAACATACACCACTCCCCCACACACACACCATCCTCCCTCCCATACACCATCCATCCTCCCGCACACACACCATCCTTCCACCATCCATCCTCCCACACACTCCCCCATCCCTGCACCATACATTCTCCCACACATACCCCATCCTCCCACACATACATCCTCCCTCCACCATTCATCCTCCCACACCCACACCACCCCCCCTCCCACACACCACGCATCGCAGTCGCTTGTTGAAAGCCACCCTGCCTCGCGTCCCCATTCTCGGCTTTCACTGGGTCACAGCTGGGTGGAGGAGCGATCGGCCTTTCCTCCGACGTGAGTGCCGACAGAGAGTCAAAGCGGTTGGAGAGAGCAAGTCCACCTCTGTTCTTCTTTCTGCGGCAGACCACCTCAGACCAAAGTTGTTGTTTTGGTGTGGAGCTCAAAGAGGGACGTGGTGATGTGTTTGGGTCCCATTGCATTGTATCATGGAGAGCCACCTTTAATGAGGCAATATGTATGGAGCGCTGTTGGTGGGCCAGGTCCAGCAGACTATCAAGTAGCTCATTTTTTGATCAAAGTTCATCAATGAACTTGCGAATCTCTTCTTTGAGGTAAGTAATTTGCTTCTCAGTGTTTGTAGATTCCATGTCATGATGAACAGGCGCTGAGCAGCCATTTCAGATCAGTCCAGGACTCGAACCAGATAAAACTTTTTTTCTGAATTAAAATTTTAAAGTAATGCAAACTAAAGTAATGCGAACATAAAATGCAATGTTTTAAAAGGCTTTAGTGCTGGTAAAAATAAGTAAAAGATCTGTAAAAATCCATAAAAACATTAAAAACAGAGTTTCAACCATGTCCCGGGTGAGTCTGAGTGGGCTGTGTTTTGTGCCTCTATTGTTGAGGCGGCCAGCTGGAGCTGTGGCCGTAAGGTCGTTGGTGCCTTTCACAATGAAAATCCCCAAACTCTTTGGTGGACACCAGCAGTGATGGTTGCCATCAAGCTGAAGAATGGGTCCTATCGGGTCTTTTAGGCCTGTGGGAAAATTATCTTAACATCACGTCCAAATCCGAGACCATGGTCCTCAGCTGGAAAAGGGTGGCCATGATGTTCCCAGGTTGGGAATAAAGTCCTGCCCAAGTGGAGAAGTTCAAGTATCTCAGGGTTATCTTATTAATGAGTGAGGGAAGGATGGAGCAGGAGTCTAGGCATGTCCCACCGGGAGGAGACACCAGGGAAGACCCAGGACATGCTGGAGGAACTACATCTCTTGGCTGGCCTGGGAACACCTCAGGATCCCCTGGACAAGCTAGCAAATGTGGCCAGGGAGATGGAAGTCTGGGTTTTACTGCTTAGGCAGCTCCCGACCCCAGTTAAGTGATATAACATGGATGGATAGATGGATGGACAGACAGATGAATGGATGCTTTCAATATTTGGCAATGGCAGGCGTAGCCAATACTGTGTTAGCACTCATCTTGAAAACAGGATTTTTACATGATAAAAATAGAAGCACTCAGAGAGCGCAGACCTCCACCAGGCCATTGTAATTTTTTTTTCTTTTATTGTCAGTGATTTTGGGCATTGTTTGTCAGCTAGAAGCTCTAATTTTAAAATTATCCTTATGTTGTTATCTAGAAATCCATCCATTAAATTTTGAGTTATGTTGCTAACAGACAGCAGTCAAAATCATGATCTCAACCTTGGCAGAGGTAATAAAAATAGTGACATGATAACTCAGCTGCTATGATAAAAACAGAAACATGTTTCATAATTTTCTCAGTGTTTAAATCGGAACATCATCTATTATTAACAGGAAGAATTGCCATTACTTTGATTTGGTTTCACTTGCTTCAGTGATGCTTCTGGTAGTCCTCTTTTTGCATCTTGAGCCACAATGTTGATGTTCAGTGTTGGTTTCATTTAGTGGGAATTCATTTGGGTGCGATCTAAATCAGGATTATTGAAGTAATTTCAGGTTCAGCTCTGGATTTTCACAATCATGAAGCTGGCTCATCTGTGGAAGACCAAAACTGCCAGAATTAAAAATAAATACAGAAATATAAAAAATGGCTCAATAAACCAATTGATGTGCCAATAAATTATACAAAGATAATAAATATATATTTCATTAAACCTAACACGACACAAATTTTTTTTTTTTTTTTGTCATTTTTAACAGTTTTAGTTTAAATTAGTGTTAAAATTCCTATTCATTCACATTTCCATATCATTTTCAGTTTAATTTATTTATTTATTTGGTCTTTTTTTTCTTTTTCATCAAATTTATGATTTCTGTATGAACAGTCAGATGGATTTTCTTGATATTTTTCTAAGCTGGTGGAGCTGCTGTAGCTGGTCTAGCTGCATTGCCAAGCTCCTCTTGGCAAAGCAAATTTCTTCGGCACATCAGCTTGACCATCATCCTGCTGCCACCATGCTGAACGGGACAAAAAAAACAAAAAACAAAAATAAAACAAAGATTTTCCTGAAAATACTTTGATTTCAAATTAAGAAAAGATGCAATTAAAACTGTTAAAATAAGAGTTTTATTAAAACAGCAAAAATAAATGACTAAAGAAGGAAAACCAGAAACAGCTGTATCGTCTACCTTCACCACCAGCATCAGTTTACATGGAAGTTTCCTCCATTTCCATCTTACTTCACTCCTCACTGGGCCACCTCCCAGTAACACTGAGCTTTACTGGCCTTTTTAACTGTATTTAATCTGTATTATATATATATATATATATATATATATATATATATATATATATATATAGATATATATATATATATACACTTATCACTTGTGCACTTGCTTATATATATATATATATATGAATAAATAAATAAATTCACGTTACATGAAAAATAACGTGTATTTTTAAAAATACCGAATAAATTTGGGGGAAAGGAAAATGGTAAAGGAAAATAATACAGAAATAAATACAGGCATACAATAAAGGAGGGGGAAAAATCACCAAGTACTGAACTGAAAATGATATGGAAAATTAAAAAAAAGAAAAGGAATAATTTACAAAGTTAAACTAAAACAGTTAAAAATAACCAAAGACTTAAAAATTTGTGTCATGTTTATTTATCAAAAACAAACTTTTTATTGTTGTATGATTTATTGATAAGTCAATTTATTTGCTGACCCATTTTTAATTTTGGTAGTTTTGGTCCTCCATATTTTGTCTTACCAGGTCGTCACCGTGTCGAGACGTTCCAGTCATGATATTTCAAAATGAAGTTTCTTGCTGGGATCAGCTGTTTTGGCTGTTGAATGTGGTGGAACAATTCCTTTGATGAAATTTGTTCATGATGCTGTATTAATCATTTTCATTAATAAAAAACTGAAGAGAAGCAAAAGTCATTTTTGTAGATGTAAATCAGTGTAACATTTTTTTAACTTGTTTTAAAAACTGAAAATGATTTAATAGACTTCTTTAAAACCAGTGTTAAGCAAATCCGCTTAAACACATACGGTCAGCAGAATTTCATGTCTCATGTTTGGCTTGTGGGCTGCATGGTGGTGTGGAGGTTAGCACCGCAGCCTCACAGCAGAAGGTTCAAACAGTGGAATTTGAATGTTCTCCCTGTGTATGCAGGGGTTCTCTCCGGATACTCTGGCTTCCTCCTGCTGTCCAAAGATATGCGTGTTAGGTTGATTGGTGACTCTAAATTCTCACTGGTGAATGTTTTGTTTGTCTCTCTGTGTTGGCCCTGCAATGGACTGAAGACCTGTCCAGGTTGAACCCTGCCTCTTCCCTGCTAATGCTGGGATAGACCCCAGCTTTCCTGCAACCCTGAGCGGAAATAAGCGGTATACAAAATGGCTGGATGGATGGATGTTCAGTTGATGAATGATTTCCTATAAATAAATATCAGAACATCATCGTTTGCCCTTCATGGAATAATAATTTTTATCTTCAATTTCTAAATTTTTTTTATCTTCAGTTTTTTTTTATTTATCTTCAAATAAATTTATTTAGTTTCTGTGTGGCTTCTCCATGTGAATAAGACATGTTGGACTTTGTGACAGTGTCCTTCTGCCTTACTTTACATTCATTTCACAGAAAGAGCCTCCATTATAATAACTGATATTTGTCTAAAAATAGACTTCAGCTAAACTTTTTTTTTTTTGTGTGTAATTTGTCAGGGAAATAAAATTAGACTTTGCTTTGTTTAACTAGGATGATGGTTGACTGCTCAGCCAGTGGGGTGAAAAATAAGACACTGAATACTTTTTGCCCAGAGGCCAGTCATCCCCTTGCTTTTATTCAGCCTCAGCCCATCAACATCCTTCTGATGTTTACCCACAGTGTAAAGTCCCACACGCCTGGAGAGGAGTTTCCTCTGCCAACAGAGACTCTTCTGTTGCCTGAAACCAGAGAGGTGAACATTCCTCTGTTCAGGACCCAAATGCAGAAATAATTCAGATTCCCGCTAGGAGTGCAAACCTATCCGCTGCCCCCATCAAGGTGGACAATCAGTGTCTTTGTGAAGCCAAGCTGATGCCAGACAGGCTGATTTTGGAGCCGGTTCCACCCGTTCGCCCCTCAGTTCAGTCCGACAGTCTGAACTGTGCTGCTGGTCTGACCAGTGAGAGACAGGATGGACACAACATTCTCGTCACCTTTTCAAGTATAATGGAGTTACACGTATTAATTGGCGGATTACAGATGAGGAAAACCTGCTCTTTCTCACTGGATTTAAAAGGCTGGGAAAATCTGCACCTCTTTGGGGAATATCTGGAAAAAAGAAGGATCTGTTACCAACTAAGAGGTAGGACATATTTTCCTGTAAACATCTCTGACTTTTCCACAATTAAAACACACACTACAATTTATTTTGGTTTGTTGTCTTTTTGAACCACAAGGAAGAGCAAAAATGTAAAGAAGAGTTGATATTGTTAAGAAAAACAACTTAGATCAAGGACTAAATCTAACAACGTCACCTTGCTCAAAAAATGTTCACCCCCAAAAGCTGGGACTGTACTCCAATTTAGATCTTCAACCAAAATCAACTACAGTCAAAGCCACCGCACTTTTGCTTCTGCTACACATTTGTTTCCAGAAACACACTGTTTCAGGATCGTTTTAAGAGTTACAGCAGGAATACTATTCACAAATCAGGAAAAACAGCAATGTCTGGCATTTTTTTAATCTAAGTGGTTAAAAAGCTATAAAGTTGTTTTAAATAAGGTTCTAAGGGGCAACAGCAAATAAAGCAGTCAGGGAATTAGACAGAGTTCAATGTTAGACCACTTTAACATGCTTTATTTCAGCATTCAAAATAATTAAAAACATCTCAATTTATTATACATATACAAAATAGGTACAGATCCTTGTGGTGTTTTCCCCCATGGGTGTGTCTGTGCTGATGGCGCTCTCTGTGGCCACTGTTTCAAATCTCTGACTCCAATTTAGTTAATTTTGTTCTTAATAAAAATTCACCTGTCACACAAGAGAACAAGAAACAAGCTACAACAGATGCATGAAAGGGGAAAAACGTAGAGTGGGAAAGTGGAGAAGAAGTTGAACAAATAAAAGCAAAACCAAACTAAACTGTAAGGAAAAAAAGATGCGGCTCCACTTTTCACTTGCACTCAGAAGCAGAGCTGGAGTTTAACTACCAACACCATCAGACAGAAGAAGTTTGTTTCACCACGAATTAAAGCGATGGTTTAATTTTAGCACCAAGAGGACGCTGCCATGCCAGAGTGGCACCACAGAACAGTGCAACCCTTCTAGACACTAAGCAGACCTCACATGAAGAGTAGCACCTTAAATTTTTGTTGTTTCTGCTTCTGTTAAAAGTGCCAGTAAAGCTCGACTACCCCACCAACCGCCACGACTGCTGCAGGCTGCGCTTCAGAAACACTTTTTCAAAGCTGGAACTCCTGTCTTTTTTGAGGTAGCCATAGGATTTCTATATAAATATATGTTTTTGAAATCAAAAAAGAGGTTTAAACCCATGTTTCTCTGCTGGTGGTTTTAATGTGACTTTTCTTTGAAATAGATGATAGAAACAAAAAAGAGCAACCACAACAACAAACAAATGACAACAGCTGCAACATCTGTAGACGAGGTGGTGGAAGGAGAGATGTCAGCTCTGTCTGTGGCGGGTGGAGCAGGGGAGGGCAGAACAACAGAGACAAACGTGGCTGTCAGTTTCACCGTTTATTCATCAACACCTGAAACGTGGTACAAAGCAATTGGGTTCTGTCTGTCGGGACTGTCCTTTCATTCTTCAGAGCGCAAAGGTGTATAAAAATACAAAAGTCACCTGTGTGTTTCTGTAAACTCCAGAGAGGCCTGGTTTGGCTGGCCGAAGAGGGGTGGTTTTGTTTCTTTCTTTTTTTTTTGCTTGTCTTTTTTTCTTTTCACACTTTACAGAGGCATATATTATTTTCTTGTTGCCAGGGAAACAAAATGTCTTCTCTACAGGATCCTTGGTGTTGTTGATGGCAAAAAAAAAAAATAAACAGACAAAAAAAAAAAAAAAAAAAAACAAACCAAGAGTCAAAAATAAAGAGTAGTGGTCCCAAACACGACGATGCAGATGACTCTCCACAACGCCGCCATCTTGTTCTCGATGAAGTGCAGGTTTTTAGGCAAAGCGGACCATCAGAACAACAGCCAAACAGAAACTTTGTAGAATCAGGAGTGACGGGTCAGATGTTTTGGGAAAAAATGAAATTAGGAGATTGTTTTGGCAGGGTTTCTTTTTTGGGGAGAGATGACTGCTAGAAAAAAATAAAACACACACACACACGCACACACAACAACAATTTCAAGTCCAGATTTCCCTTTTTACAAGAAACAGACAGGTCCAACTTCAAGGCCAAACTCTTGGTCTGGAGCACCAACATCCATAGGAGCGATATCAATGATGGGGAGGCGAGATGTTTTCGATGTCTTGTAATCAATGACTGTTTTGCCCCATGTACCGGTGTGTGACTGGAAGAAAACAAGAACAAGGTGAATTAGTGTCATCATTTGAAAAAAATAATATACTAAATCAAATTCTGCCAAAGTCAATGTCCTAAATATAAAAACTAGATTATGTTTCCTATCAAACATGACTCGTGTCTGATATTCACTGAAATGTCTTATGGAGCAGAATTATGACCTGTGACACTCAACGTCTTTCTAGCTCATCATGTTTAGCTTTGCAGGATTAGCATTTTGTCGCTAACTCAGCTGTATGTGTGACAGGGTTGTGTTTGCTTACCGTGCATCCATCTTCCAGGACGCTGTAGGTGAAACGGCTGTTGCCCTCGGCTCTGATCTCAATCTCGTTGGAGCCCTGGAGAAGGAGGGCCTTCTTGAGGTTGCCGGCGGCAGCATCCATGTAGGCGATGCTGTTCTTGCAGTGGTAGGTGACGTTCTGGGATGCCTCAGTGGACATGAGGCGCAGGAAGGTCATCTGAATGTTGACATCCTCTGGCAGAGAGCCTTCGCTGCCGTACTCGAACTGTGTGAGGCAGAGGAAATAATTACTGACAGGAACTGTGAGGGGAGACATAGAGTTGGAGAAGTGATGAGAAGAGTTGATACAAAAGAGGAGGCAGACTTGAGAAGTGAGGATGGATGGAGGAAGGAGACGCTAAGAGAAAAATGTCAGAGAGAGCTGGAGTAGAGGGATTCGGTCTGCAAACTTAATAAGAAAAAGTTAGGTTAGGTAACCCTAATTTACCTGGAAGCCATCATTCATAGCCTCTCCGAACCAGATGTGCTTCTTCTCCTTGATGTTCTTGCTAAGGTACCAGTTCTTCTTGGCAACCTCACGCTGAGTTGGTGATACGCATGTCTCTCCGGTCTCCATGTTGCAGTAGACCTTGATGGCATCCTGAGTGCAGCCCTGGTCAGGGTCGATCCAGTACTCGCCTGAACAGCAACAAGGCAGAAACCGGAGTCAGAACCCTAAAAAGCTAAATTTGTCTTCCAAACTGACCCTCCAAACGTCAATCTACCAGCTGTGTTAATGATTTATGAAGAGAGCAAGATGTCTGAGGCCTTTAAATGGATGTCATTCCTCCAGTATGGCAGTTCTATTAAAAACTCACCGCTCTTCCAGTCAGGGTGGCACATCTTCAGGTCCCTGCAGGTTCTAGCGGGGTTCTTTCTGGTTCCATCGGGGCTGCGGATCTGCTCAATCTGCTGGCTCAGACTCTTCAGGGTACTGTCTACCTCCAGGTCGCGGTCGCGGAGAACGTTAGCATCGTCAGCACGGAACATACGGAAGGGATCAGGGGCCTTCTCCTGGGGCTGGGAAATGAAGCCAAGGTCGAATCCACCACCAGGGGCACCAGGTGCTCCAGGAGGTCCAGGAGGTCCAGGAGGACCCTAAGAAATTAAAAGGGTTTGATTTTTTATTTTGTTTTATTAGTGGCAAAGATTGTTTGCTACCTCTAGGAAAACACAATCACTATGTTTCTTCAGAGTTAGATAATCAGACTTACGGCAGGTCCTATCTCTCCATTACGTCCACGTGGTCCAGGAGGTCCAGTAGGTCCAGGAAGGCCAGTCATACCATCTTTACCAGGAGAACCAGCAGATCCAGAGGGGCCCTACAAAATACCAAAATAAAGTAAAAGTCAAGTTATGCGAGATAAAGAAATCGAACACAACAGCAGTTACAAATAGTTTAACTTACTCTAGGTCCAGCGGCTCCAGCAGAACCAGCAGGTCCCTGCTCTCCAGAGGGTCCCTAGAAGTTGGTACGTAAAAACCAGAGTTAATGAGTGTGAGCGTGTGTCAAAAATAAAATAAATAAAAATAAAAATAACATACAGAAGGTCCAGGAGGTCCCTGCATGCCAGTGAATCCTCTGTGCCCCTTCATTCCTCTCTCTCCAGCCTCTCCGGTCTCTCCCTTGTCTCCACGAAGACCATTAGCTCCCTATTAGGATGAATAAGAAAGTTGATAGTTTTGTTTTTATTTCATAAGCACATTTTCCAGCCATTGTAAGGACTGGGATGTACTTGCTGTAAATGCAAACGTACACGCCAACATTTCGCTACGTTTATGTTTATACTTGCTGCAAACGACAGAAGCACAAAAACGCACAATACTGAGGTCATAGCTAGGGCGGTACACAGCACTTTGAAATAGTGAAAAGGTCAATCAACCAGGATAAGGCACAAGTGTGTATCACTGTGCAATGGGTAGAAAAGTCATACAGATTCAGATAGTTGGGGACAAGGTCCGAAAGACATTGTTTAAAACTACCCACCACTGTGTTTACCTTGGACCTGTTGTGTTCATGCTCATGTTTGCATGAGAGCCTCAAGCATTCCAGTCAATATTACAACTCACACACGTGACATGTTACCTTGCATCAACGCGAGTTGCCTACGTGCCAAACGAACGCAGCCATGAAATGTATGCAGACGTGCTGCTAACAGCAACTATATCCCAGCCCTAACTGTCTGTTTGCTGTGCTGGTGTGGTTACTTACAGCAGGGCCACGAGGTCCAGCAGGGCCAGCAGCACCAGCTGGGCCAGCAGGTCCCTGAAACAAAGAAAAATCTGTTTAATCTAAATGTACTCAAAAAAACACAAACTTTATAGTCAAATAAAGTGTATGCAACACCAACGTTTTATGATTAATATACATACAGTATCTCATAAAAAGATTACACTGATTTCTTAAAAGTGGTGACTTAGTCACTTACAGTCTCTCCACGGTCACCAGACTTTCCAGCGGGTCCGACGGGTCCAGGGGCACCAGGAGGTCCAGGAGCACCAGGGGCTCCTGCAGGTCCACCCTCTCCACGGTCACCCTAAAACACAAAATCTGTTTACCGCTAACATTAAACTATGCTTTCTAATTTTGTCCCAGCTTTTATTCAGGAAATGTTTTCTAAGCTAAAACTAAATCTCTGTCCTCCACGACAGGTTATCTAAAAAACAAACAAACAAAAAAAACAACAACAACAAAAAAACTGCTTTCTCTGCTGACCATACTGGAAGCTGATGGTGTTGGTTACGCCTCCCACTTTGATGGATAGTCAAACTGGCTGAATTGTTACTGCATTGAATACAAGCTACTGTGTTAGTGTGGTGTTCACTAAATGAAGTTGATGGGTACTCGTTTAGATGCTACATCTGGTTTAATTTGGTCAGTCCCGGTCAGAGCTCACCTTGGGTCCAGTGGCTCCATCACGACCAGCTGCTCCCTCGTTACCAGGAGTTCCCTACAGCCCAAACACAGCAGATTCATTTACAGAGCAAAGCAGAGCTAATAGTATAAAATGGAAAACAAATTGTTTTGTTCTAGGGGTTTTTTCTTACCTCACGTCCAGCCTCTCCAGGGGCTCCAGCCAGTCCAGGGGGTCCCATGGGTCCAGGTGGTCCACGCTCACCACTGGGACCAGAAGGTCCCTGCTTTCCAGCCTCTCCCTGTGGGTGACATAGTCAGAGTCAGTCCAGTCCTGATTCCTTCAGTTCTAGTTATCCGGGTTTGCCTTGTCCTTATCATAGACTGAATTAAGGAAGTGTTTTCTGCTGATTTATAAAATTTATAAAATTTATTTTTAGGGATTTGGAATCGTATAAAGTTCCACAGGTGCTTTTCTGTTAAGGTTTAATCAGATCCACTGACTGGATTTTGTCTTTTTAAAGCTGACATTTGAATGAAACAGCAGTAACTTACAGAAAGTCCCTGAAGGCCAGGGAAACCTCTCTCTCCCCTCTGTCCGGGCAGACCAACAATACCACGCTGTCCAGCAATACCCTGTGGTCCAGGCAGACCAGAAGCTCCCTGCAGGGAAGCAAAGACAAACACAGCAACAGTAGTTTTACTATTAAAGAACTAGTGGCAACTATCAGTATCAGGCATATTTCTCAGCAGTCATCTTAGCATTTTAGCTTTATCTGAGGGTTGTATGAGGAAGATCACTTACAGGAGCACCATCAGGACCAGGGCTACCCTTCTCTCCAGCAGGTCCTGGAGGTCCAGCAGCACCAATCTCACCAGGGCGACCAGCAGGTCCGGTTTCACCACGGTTTCCTTTAGGTCCTTCCTTGCCAGATGGTCCAGCAGGTCCGTGAGGTCCAGAGTTGCCCTGCAGAGTTGGAAAAATGGTATATTTTAACAAGGTTAGAAATACTGGAAATACTGGGCTCAGAAACAAGAATTACAAATAACATATGACGTTGACTTACAGCAGGGCGGGAGGTCCTACTCTGCCAACAGCACCAGGGAAACCAGTAGCACCTAGAGAAAGGAGAAACATAAGCTAATAGCTAAAAAGAAGCTGGAAAAAAAAAACTGTATCAAAATCAGTGCAAATAAAATGAATGAATGAGCAAAAATAAACCCAAACATCTTTTGGCAATCCAGATAAAAGCTCTGCAAAGAGGCACTGTAGCCCCAAACTCTACACACTGCTTGTCAAGTTCCTGATTATAGAACATGAAGACTAGCAGAAGAGGGTTTTACTGAGTCAAACGACAGCAGAAACTTACAGGAGGATTCCAGCGGGGTCCACGGGCTCCTTAGCGCCAGTGTTTCCGACGGGACCCTAAAAAGACGTGATAGTTAACTGTGGCACACCGACAGCAGATAACAAGCTGTATTGTGAATACATAAATAAGTCTTCATACCTGAGGGCCAGGAGCACCAGTTGGTCCAGCAGCTCCTGGGGGACCAGAATCTCCTTTAGCACCATTATCTCCAGCCTCTCCCTTAGCACCAGGCTGTCCATCAGCACCCTGGGATTGAATGGTGGTAAATGAAGAAAAAATTTAGAAAAATTTAAAGTTAATTCCTCTTATAGTGTCATCAGCTCAAGTCTGGCATATTTATGGAGAAAAGGCTTACAGGAGGTCCAGCAAACCCAGCAGGTCCAGCTGGTCCAGCCTCTCCACGTTCACCCTGTTCAAGAGGGGGTAGACTCAACTCAGGATTTTTAAGCCTTAAAAATCAGGTATCTAGAGAACTTTGAAACAAAGGTTTATATTTTTGACAGATGAGGAAATTTTCACTCACAGGTGCTCCACGAGCTCCAGCAGGTCCAACAGGTCCAACGGCACCAAGCTCTCCCTTGTCTCCGGGTGCTCCAGCAGGTCCTGGAAGTCCAATTGGTCCGGTCAACCCACGGGCACCATCCTTACCAGGCGCTCCATCAGCACCTTTAGCTCCTTGGTCTCCCTTTTTTAAGGAGACGAGGCATGTGGGTTATACAGTTATGGACTGCCGACAGATCAGATCTAGAACAGAGTCATTCTGTTGATGGTGCAGTAGCTGATTAATAGTTATTTGTTGGAAATCATCTGGGGATGGGTCTTAAAAGTGATCATTGAGGTCCTAATCAATGTCCCCCTTAAAGAGTTTGTCCTTGTGTGCTTTGGAAATCAGCAGTTACACAATCATTCTTACTGGGAATTTGCAGGGTACTGAAGAACACTGTTTTGCCAACTCACTCTGTCACCCCTCAGTCCTGGAAGACCAGCGGAACCACGCTCACCAGGCATTCCCTGCAGTCCAGAAGGGCCTGGGTTTCCAGGAGCACCAGGAGCACCTGGCTCTCCCTGAAGAGAAGCAGAAATCAATTAATAAATGGCCCACAGTAGTGAGAACGCCTTATCTCTTAAAGTAAACTAGACTTACCTTAGCGCCCTTCGTTTCCAGCAGCTCCGGGGGATCCACGGGCACCAGCGGGTCCAAGAGCGCCTGGAGCTCCACGCTCACCAGGGAATCTCTCTCACCCTATGCGGAAGTGGTAGCAAAGGGTTAAAATAAGTGTAACTGAAAGTGGAGGGAGAGTAAACAATGTTGATGTTGATCATATCAATGGGTTTTTATGTCTCAACTAATAAAAAGTTAAACTTTTAATACTCTTAGATCTGTGGTTAAATAAAAACATTACCTCATCGTCGCCCAGACCGACGTTTAATTGACAGAATGGACAACTGTGCAACCTCTCAGAGTCCACTATGCATTTGTTTTCATCACACCTGATCCTTCAGCTGACATGTAAGCTAAATCATCACTGACCATTTTCCTTTTCTTCTGGCAGCCATCTTTGCAGTTTCTACCAGCACCAAGCTTAAGTCATCCACTTTCAAAATGCAGCCAGGATTCATAACTGAATATTACTTTCATCCAATCGTCTACATTCAATTGATTTCTATTTGCTAAATTTAATTTCTTAAAATTTTGTCTCCCCTTTTTATGTTTCCACTGTACGACCTTTCTATTCTGTTTATACTTGCTCTAAATCTTAGACACAAACTGGAAACAACCAGTATCTTTTGCCAGACTCTATGATGAGTTACTGGAAGGAGTTTTATGTTCGCTTTTACATTGTTTCCTGTGGCAGCTCACTTGTTGGGACCATGTTATTGGTCAGTCATCCGAGTACATTCACCTCTGCAAGCGGTTGCTCTTAACTGTACCCTTGCTTTCATATTCAGACTCTTGCAGTGAGTCCATATTTTCCTCATACTGCTAAATTTAAAAGAAAATGCAAATAACTGCAGCTCTTTTGTGGAATTTTTTTGTCAGTTATTTATGATGACGCCAGAATTTTCAGCCGTTGCGTGAAATTGTTTTGTCACATCTACAATTTGTTCTACTAAATTAAATAAATGAATGAACATCCCCCAAAAAAGCAACTCTATCACATTTTGCCACGAAGTTGTAAATCACTACAGTTAAATGATATTCACTGGAATTTATGAGACATTGGAGAAAGCTTTCAATACACAAGTCAGCTATTTACTACAAATGTGCTTTTTTTCTTTTTCCTCAAATTATCAGCATTTCTTTAAACACTCACTGAACATTAGCTTTAGCTTACTGAAGCAAGGTTCTTGTGTTTACAATCATAGTAGCTCCTGGTTGACAAGCTTTTAGTTAACAAGCTAACTGCCTTTAGTCAGTAAGCTAACAGCTTCTAGTTAATAAACTAACTGCCTTCAGTTAATAAGCTAACAGCTTCTAGTTAACAAGCTAACAGCTGCTTTCAAGCTCCATCTTGAAATATTTTATTAATTTTTTAAATTAAATTTTTAACTGCTCCATCCAGTGGATGCAGGTGGGGGCTTGAAAACTAAGTCATTGTGACAATGATGATGATATGATGGACTTACTCTAGCTCCAGCAGGTCCTGGGACTCCAGCCTCACGGGCAGAGACCCTACACAAAAATACAGGGAACACAGGAAGACAATGCCTTAATAGAAAGTCTGAGTTTGATCAGAGTTTGAAGGTGGAGGTCATTATCTGACGCTTTACCTGCTCTCCAGGCTTGCCAGTCTCACCAACAGCCCCCTGTGGTCCTGGAAGTCCCTGGAATCCAGGGCCTCCAGCACGGTCCTCTGCATCTCCTCATCTCTCACCAAGCAGGACCCTGCGAGATGAGCAGAAAGACTGTGTCAGAGCTAATCAGCAGCAACCAGACATAACATAATACTTTGTGAGAGTGTGTTATTTCTGATGTTTACTTACAGCTGGTCCAGAAGGACCCTGAGCCACCAAACTTCACCGTCCTTTCCAGCCCAATACCCTGAACATAAAGATGTCAGGTTTAAATTCATATCAATACTAATTGCTAAAAATGTCAATATCATAATGAAGTTGAACAAAAGAAGCTTACAGGAATGCCATTAGGTCCCATGACTCCTCTTTCACCAGGCTTTCCAGCCTCACCCTGAATAAAACCAAATCAAAGAAGCATCATATGAAGTTACCTAGTTTTCCAGGCTCATTATCAAAAAACATGAATGCATACATCATATTAAAGCAGTTAAAATCATACTTACAGCAGCTCCCTTGGGTCCAGGGAATCCCATGACTCCAGGCTGGCCTCTGGCTCCAACAGGGCCAGGGGGTCCAGGGCGACCATCTTGTCCAGGGGCTCCCTGGTAAAGAGGATTTTATTAAGGATTAGTTTATCTGCAGAAACAAAATGTATACTTGCTAATTATTATGCTACTGGGCTACAACTTACAGCAGATCCCATCTTGCCATCAGGTCCAGGGTTGCCAGGGCTGCCAGTCATACCCTAAAGAGCAAAGTCAAAGGTTGGTTGGTGTAAGGAACAAAGGAGGAAATTATCTTGAGCAAAAGGAGATATGAAGTAGAATATTTTACCTTAGCTCCGGGCAGACCAGGCTCACCAGTACGGCCAGGCTCACCAGTGGAACCTTTAGGTCCAACAAGTCCAGGGGCACCACGCTCACCAGTGGCACCCTATCATGGTTCGGAAGAGGAGGAAAGAGTGGTGAAAAGGCTGTTTAGCTCAACAGAAACCAGTTTGAATGTGCATAGATGTCAGAAACCAGCAGAGAAATATATCAAGTCATTTGTGTTTTGTGATTTGTATTTACTTTGGGTCCAGCAGGGCCATCAGAACCAGGGAAACCACGACCACCAGGAGAACCCTGTCGAGGGGATCAAACACAATGACTTAACTAAAACCATTCACCATTACAAAGCTGTTATCGAGGCATGTCCTGGTGTTGGCTTGTTTCATTTAAGCTTAACTTTCACGACAGATTGCCAAAATAAAAAAAGACTCAGACTGTAGCTGTTGCTAACTGCTATGAACACCCTCTGATGGTAGTACGAAACACTGTCAACTGGAGACTTCAAGCTTTCCTGGGCTTAATGGATCGCGTCATTAGAAGGCCAAACACAATTACACTTAATACCAAAGATTATTAAAATAAATAACAATTAGGGGTAGTGCATACACGCTCTCCAGGTGCTCCACGGCCTCCTGCAGCACCGGGCTCTCCTCTGGCTCCTCTCTTGCCTTCCTCACCAGCAGGTCCGGGGGCTCCCTGAACACCTGGGGCACCCTGGACAAGACAAACAGATGTTTTGCATGAAAGGCTGAATGCATCGCACACATGTAGGAGCAGTACTCTGTGATGATCAGTGGTGAACTTACAGCCTCTCCCTTGGCACCGTGCTCGCCCTTGGATCCAGGAGCACCAACATCACCCTGAAAGACACAAACACAAGAGAAAACAAAATCGCATTCAAACTGCTAACCAAATGTCCAAAAAGAAATTACTCTTATTTAATTACCATCTCAAGGCCAATAATCAATGAGGGAACCATAAATAATCGACCAGAAATAGCTGAAATAAATATTAGAAATAAATCTATTATTTGTTTTTGTTAGTTTAAAGAGAAATTTAACTCCCCAGGTTTACCCTTGGGTCCAGGTGGCCACCACCAGCACCCTGGGGTCCTGGGGGTCCACGTGGTCCAGGGAAGCCAGGGGCTTCCAGCAAGTCCACCCAGCACCCTGCAGGGGGCAGCAAAGGACAAGCCACTACTTCTTTATTCATGTTGCCATTGCTACTGACTATGGAAACTAGCTGTTAGCCATTGATAACATACAAAAAGCAGTCAAATCTGTTTAAATTGTGCCCATTTCATCCTTTTGAGCCAAAAGTAATATCCATAGAATTCCAATATTTTGGAGAAGAAAAAGACTCACAGGGGCTCCCCTTTGCTCCAGGGGCTCCATCAGCTCCAGGGTTTTCCCTGAGAGGAAAAAGCAGGAAAAGTTTTTAATCAGCACAAAGTTTTTTATATGGCACGTATGATCTAAATAATAATGTGTCCTTGTTTCTCTGATTCCCATTTTCCTTCAATGACCATCCTGTGGCCCTTGATTGTTTCTGTGAAAACAGTCGAAACAAGGAATCTTGGAAGTTTATACTTACGGAGGGACCAGCTGCGCCGGCAGGTCCAGGGTTTCCAGGCTCTCCACGGCCTCCAGCGGGGCCCTCAGGTCCACGAGCACCCTGAGCTCCAACTTCACCCTAAGAAGAGAAGAAACAAAAGATGAAACTTAGTTGGTTGATAAAGCTATGGATACACACAAGGGCAAAGAAATGGAAGATAAAGCTGAGAATTGAAAATTTAGTTTGGATAATTCTGTTGTTTTGGGATAAACTGTTTTCATGTTGTAGAAAAATAAAAAAACTATTGTGGTATAAAGATCATTCCTCAGGTAAAAGAACCAGCCCAATCCAATCCTAAGCCCTTGGTAACACATTTATAGTAACATTAACTGAGTCCCTCAAATAATATTCAAACGATACAGTTTTGGTAAAGAAAAAATGTGTCCGTCCGTATCCGTCATACTACCTGATTTATTGTCCAAACTGGCATATTTAGTTATGACCTTCTGTATGACCATTCTCCAACATGGACTCCATTGGATCAAATTAACTTCATATGCACAAATAAAATACTAAATAATAAAAATTAAGTTGCTAACCCTTTGACAATCCTTGCAAACTAGGTGGGGAATGGAAAGAGGTGTTTTTTGGGTTTTTTTTTTAAAGGAAAATTAAGAGAAATTTCATAATGAAGCATTGCCAGTGATTACTTTGGATCATGCTAAATATACTGTATATTACCTTGGCTCCAGGGCCACCTGGGAATCCGGGAGGTCCAGCAGGGCCAGTGGGACCCTGACAACAAAAAGAAAGACATTCAGACTAAAGTGGCATATCCTTTCAGCTCATGGTAACATGGTTAAACAAAATGAAAGCAGTTTGGATCTGTTATAGTTATTGAACAGAATTAAATCAGAACTTTAAATGTTCAGTGTGTATGAAACAGTGCCATCTGGTGGCAGAAATTGTAAGCTATAACCATCTGAATACATCACACTTAACCTACAATTATGGTAACTATGAAAAACTTAAAAAGCCTGCTCCATGAGAGTGTTTGGTTGCTTCTTTCTGTGTTTGGAAAAGATTGATGCTTCATATGTCAGCTCAGCTGTTAGTGAATGTCTAACTTACAGGAGGTCCAGCAGCACCAGCAGCACCATCGTTACCACGAGCTCCCTGCAGCAAAAGACAAACATGATTGGTCATCTGTTTACAGACTGACTGATCAATAGACTGTAATCACTGATAGAGTGTATTTGTGGACTCACAGCAGATCCAGAAGGACCAGTGCGGCCTCTCTCGCCAGGCAAACCACGGGGTCCCTAAAATAGACAAAGACAGAGTTAGTCAGCTTTATATGACTTAATTTAGCATCAGTTAGAAAAAAGAAAATAAGAAAAAAATCCAAGAGACCAGTGATGCATCAGAAGAGGATGCTTGTTTACGCATCCATAGCGCCAGGAGTTCCATTCTCGCCCGGAGCTCCACTTTTCATCCCTACACAGTGCAGACACAAAGGATAACACGGCCGTGAAAAAAAGGACAAAAGCATTTAATGACATATAATTGAAGTAGCCCATCATGGATGTTGCTAATGAGGCTGTTTATAGTCAATAAAACTGCACCTATGACCTGCGCTAGAGCATCCTATGATTTCTAACTATAACACTACTGTGACTGCCAGCCAAACACCAGTGCAGGAAAGTCAACCCACATAACGTCATAATGAGAGCCAGCCATCTTGACTTTGAACATCAATGCCACCAACACTGGCATTACTATCTTAAGTACTCAATGACAGATAATAACCGAAAGAACATGTTCTTTTTTTATACATTGATTGGATGCAATGCAGGAAATGTGTACACAAAACCGAGGCTATTCCAGGTTTACTCTGTGTGGCTTTAATTTCGATTACTGCCATTTAAATAGGTCTCTTTTAGGTTGCCTGAGGTTTAGAGAAGTAAAATACTTTTCATTAGAGAACTACAATAAGTCCTGCCATGAATCCTAGCACTGCAGCAACCTGTACCAAGTGCTGCTATCACTATGTTTACTGCTCAAGCTAACCCTGTGCTAATAGTGAAGCTATTTCTGATGTTTAGACATAGTGTGGCAGTATGATGCTTCAAAAAGAGGCAGTCACCTTGGGTCCAGCAGGGCCAGAGTCTCCCTTAGCACCATCCAGACCACTGAATCCCTAAAGAAAAAGTGAGAAACACAGGAATGAGTCCCTGATTAAAAGAGGCTGCGTTTTTTATTTTTGTTGAGCAAGATTTTAGAGGTTGTCACTTACTCTGTGTCCCTTAATGCCAGGCAGTCCAGGGGTTCCTGGGAAACCACGGGCTCCCTGAGGGGGCACAATGTATTATATTAGTGTTTTTTTGTTGTCCGTTTACATGAAACAGCTAGAAAAATATGCTGCGTGTCTGCCTCAATGATCTACCTTGTGGGCCAGAAGGTCCACGCGCACCGGGTGCGACCAGTTTGCCAGACTCACCCTGCAAAAAGTAAAGGTGGAACATGCACGTACGGTGGGAACATGGCATTCAAAACGTCAGAGTTTGTTTTTTTCTATTCAAATTGTGAATATGAGCATGCTTCAGTCCACGACTTAACATCTTCTCCATTCTTTCCAGGAGGGCCAGCAGCTCCACGTGGCCCCATGGGACCCTGAAGAAAAGACACATAAAGTTAGAACGACAAAAGGCAAAATGGATATAATGCAGGTGAGTATTTATTTTCATGTCCTGAAGACTCACTGGAGCACCAGCCTCTCCTGGCTCACCAGGGGGACCATTGAATCCCTGAGATCCCTGTAGGGGGAGACAAACAGACAAATGTGAAAATATATGTTCTCCATGATGCTCCAGGAATCCCACCATCACCACACCATTTGACTTATGTGTCAAATCGATCCAGCAGTGATAACAACAACACCCTATACCATTTGTTTCTGAAGCAGGATAGAGTCCCAGTGATTTACTCTTGAAATAATTTATTGTTAATTTAATAAGTCCTTTTTATCTTCCTTATACATTCACTTCTTGCTCAGTAACTGCAGATTGGTCACAAAAGTTTCTTGACTTTGCCATTAGTTTGATTTAAATTCTTCAAAATACGACGTTTTAAACCATTAGTATTTTAGAAAGTTGTATGTTAGATAAAGCAAATACGGGGTAAAAATGTAGTTTTTAGATTGAAGCGGAGACACACCAGCAGCATTGGCAGTCTAAAAACTAGATAAAGTATTGACTAGTAGAAATGCTAATCATTTTATCGTGTCACATTCATACTGTTTTTTCTCTAAGCTGCTCTATATCTGTAAATTTGAGGTCTTTCTGTCGCAAGGATTTGCACATTTATTTGCCAAATCTCTTGTGTCAAATTTCGGAGAGCAACAGAGAGAAGTCCGGTTTTCTTCCATTGGTTATGTTTTCTAGATTCACTTAAAAATCTCCAGTTTTCCTAAACCAAACAGCTAAATAAAAATGTACTTGTTTCAGTATTTAGGATGAGGAAGTGATTAAGTTGAGCAGTGATTTCCATACCAGCTGCACATTTCGAAGGTGATATTCATAAAGATGTCACTGCCCACCCCTTTGATCCCACCTCAGATTTGATCAGTTTTAAGTCAAGATAAAGGATAGCAATGTACTTACGCTAGCACCAGGGGGTCCGGTAGGTCCACGGGGTCCCATTGGGCCCTGTTAGGGAAACACAGGGAAGGTCAGATACTGCATCAACATGTGGTACAGAGAAAGGATCAAGAATGCATTCAGGCTTTGTATGTGGCTTACCATAGGTCCAGGCACAGGCATGGCAGGAGATTTCTCATCATAGCCACCAGACATTTGAGGGGAGAAGTTCTGGAGAAAAGAGACGGAGACTTGTGAAGCTCAGAGGGAAATATTACAGTTATGTGACTGATTTATTGAAATCATCATAAATAAAATTCACTGTTTATGGGTAATTGTTTTCCTTTAGTTATCACACTATAGTCTAAAAATGACATTTGCCAATTTCTTCATATTTCATTATTTAGATCTTTAAAACAAAGGGAAAAACAGAAGTAAATAAATAAAGTCACTCATATAAAATCAGTGTTGCATTTATGGTATTGCTGAGTTCACAAGATTTTGTATAATTTGTAATTTACTATCTGAAGATGGTAAATTATAAAAATGCTGTTAGCTTAGCATGAATGATTATAAAACTGCAGGTTAGGGGCTAACAAGCTGAATCTACATGCTATGTTGGACTGTGATATTAGTGTGTGGAAAAATTAGCATAAAAATCTGCAAAAATGTTCTGCGAATCACTTAAAAATAAGCTGGGAATATTAGCTTGTTGTCAAACTTATAAATATTATTTTTATAATATTATTATTATATTAGAATTGATATATAGGTAAATCTGCTTTTGAGACAAGGACTAGATTCTTGAGTCAGATGTGGGTTATGTTAGCTTAGCTAGGGGGAATTATGTGGTCAATAATAAATTACACAGATAAGTCAGGTCTAGCGTTTTGCCTTATTGTTCCTGTCTGGAATGAGTCAGTGATTAGTGTAAACAAGCCTAAATCTCAACTATTTTTAAATAAGTCACAATGTAAATTACAGCTAAGCTATAAATATTAGCTTAACAACTAATAGCTCAAAATGCATGCAGAATATGTCTGATTCTCTCTCCGAAGCATTGTAAGAAATCTCTGATGTACATGCATCCTGACCTTCTGACCCTAACCTGCACGAAAACCTCAGTTATTTTTACATCAAAAGTGTGTTTTGTTTTTTGATCATCTGGCTAATTTAACAATCGAACGTTTGTTGTGAGAGTTAGCGTTCTCCAGCTCTGTCTGTAGTTGCATGTACAACAAACACAAACTCAGTTTCAGGTATGAACTGGTCTGTCTTAATGCCTTGCAAGAGAATAAGAGAAAGCATCATAGCAAGCTACTGGACATTCTTGGCATCGTCTTGGGAAATGTAATTGCTGGGAAGCTGAGAAGAATAGGGCTGTGTTAGGGAACATTATGGCATATTTGGTTGTTTCTTTACTTTTTTTTTCCATAGAAGTCATGCATTCTGATAACCGGAAGGTAATGCTACACACCAGTTGAGTCATGTGGATTACTTTTCTCCATCTCTGGATTGGCTTACAACTCTTCCATTTGGACCCTAAACAGGCCAAAATACAGAAATAATACAAAATTGACAACTTACTCCACCAAGGCCGGGAGGTCCAGGGGGGCCAGGAGGCCAGGCAGTCCAGGCTGGCCTGGGAGACCATCTCTACCAGGGGGACCAGCAGGGACCCTACAGATAAAGGAATAAATGTTTAGTTCAAGACTGGATCCGTTGAATCATGCTTCTGTGGCTATAAACGAAGAACAAATTCCTAGGATTTTGAAGCTGTTCAGATACTGTTACATGACCACGGGTGAACTGTTTCATCATCAGTGCAGGTCTTTAATTTTTCATTTCCGGTTTGTGTCTTCACCAGGCTCAGTGGAAGAAGCATTAGCAATCATGAAGACGCAGTCTTTACTCCTCAGTAAATATGATCGTGTGACCATTAAGGTTTTTTAACTGGCAACTGGTCATGTGACATCAGCATTACAGGAAGTGGATGAGCACATGCACTTTTCTGGGAAGCTTCATGCTCAAGTAAGGATTGACATCAACATCACCAACAAGAACAATACACTTATAAAATAGTAGTAATATATTAAATGATTATTTAGGCTGAATTAAGCTTCCACACTATTTTATTTAAAACTAAACAAATTCAGACAAGAGTAGCATAACCGTTTAAACGCAGCTCTACCATGGCAACACTTCCTGTTCGGGAAGTGTAAACTGATCTTGGTTTCATTACAGCTCCAAGAAAACAAGAGTGTGCTAAACCTTTGACCTGACCTGCATCAGATAAAATGTTTTCTGATAAAAACCTGTCATCAGAAATTATGCCAAAAGGTAAACACAGTAGCACTTAAATAGAAAAACAGTTCTCACAGAAGCTCCACACCTATTCTCACATTTTCAGTCTTGTTTCTACATCAGCCCAAATTAAAACACATGTAGACACATTCTGTCGCTGTGTCAGCGTTAGCTGCTTCAGTTCCAAGATAAACACACAAGAATCCGTTCAGAGTGCCAGACCTCAAACACACCATGAAATCAAAAGTTGCACCCCAAGGGAATCAAAGGAGGAAGAAACTGTAGACCTACCCTCTCTCCCTTGGCTCCACGCTCTCCCTTGGGTCCCTGTAAGTAAAAGAAGAGTAAAGATTTAAGTATGATAAAAAACATTCATTCATGAATAACGTGGGTTTTATAGATATTATCTAATTAAAAGGGTGAAATTCTCTATCCATAAAAGAAAACCAAGGATCAGAATATTTACCTCGACCTGAGGCGCCTGGTAACCTGAAGAGGAGACACGCGTGTAAAAAGTTAAATCATGAAAGAAATCACACCTTAAAATGATCATGAAGATCTCCCTCACAAAAATGGTGCACAAAATATAGAACTTTAAACTCTCAAAAGGATGATTAACATCTGCATCTAGAGTCGAATACATAAGCTTGTGTAACAGAAAGTTATTTAATCGTGTCAGCGTACAAACGTGAGACAGAAGTGACGAAAGTGTGATAACATTTTGGATCTGTGTTTTTTAAAAGAGGACAGTAAAATAAAAAAGAAGTTTTTGGATGCCAAAAACTAAGAAAGTTATTACTGAAATTGTGAAAAAGGTCAGTAAGGGTTTCATACTGTCGTCAGGGCAGATGGCGCAGCACTCGTCGTGGGGGATGATGGGGTTGGGGCAGTCGGTTGTATCCTCACAGATGACCTCATCGCACATCACTGTGCCGCTGTCACACACACAGATCTGACATGGCTCTGGTTTCCACACGTCCCTGTCTGCAAACACCTGGCCGTCCAGGGTGCAACTATCACCTGTGCCTGAAGGGGGCGACAGAGAGAGCACAGCTGTGATACCTCAACCCCCAGACTCAACATGAGTAAGTGGGAGTAAATCAACAAGGGGATTACAAATAATATATAAATAAAATATTAAATATTTTAGAAATGATAACATGTTTAAAAAAAATTATATGAAATATGTTTATGATCCACCAGCTGCTTTTATTAACTTCTATTTTAATTAATTGGATATTTCTCCAACATAATAAAACTAGTTTCTTATATTGGTTAAAAACAAATTAAATGATAGCTTAGAAGTGTTTGATTTGGCTTGTAGCAGATTAAATATTATAATATTTATATATTTTTTTTTTTAAGTTAAAGCTTAAAAAACTCTTTTGTTTTAGTTTTTATAGTTTTGCCAAAAAGAAAAGCACATAAAATGTAACAAAAAATAGAAGAAAAGCTGTTATTTTGGTCTAAAATCTGTATTCAGGAAGTAGTTACAAGGATCATTAAGACAGATCTGGACAGGAAGCACACAAACGGGGGTCAGAGGTGACGGCGGGGGCACGGACGTCCTGCGTCTGGCTGCACATCACAATGATGTTACACGCTAAAAGACAGCGGTAATGCACAAAGGAAACATCTCCAAGAGATTTGATCCATTCAGTGGTAAGTCCGTCAAATTTTCCGCTCTGACCTGCAAACTTCTCAGCGAAAATCTAAACGCTTAACTGGGACTCCCTTTAGAGCGCTTTTAAATCTTCCAACATGCCAAAGCGCTGAGCTCAGAGGAGAAAAGCAGCAGCGACGCAGACTGTCGGCTTGGCAGCAGCTGGTGGAAACACTGTACATGTGTTTGCAATTAGAGGAAACAAAAAAAAAGTATGGAAAGAAAGTGAAGAGGAGGAGAAAGGAGGAGGGAAGGGGGAAAAAAAGGTTGCACGGAGGGGACGTGGCGGCCAGATGTGGCTGCAGTTGCAAGGAGGAACCTCTAGGTGTCGTTGTGGGACTGTTTGGTGGGCTGAAGCACATCTGCTTCGGATAGACAGCTGAGTCCTTTCCAGACAGGAGGAACATCTGGAAAAACTGAATTTCAACTCCTTGGTTTTCATCAGGGCTGAGCTGGTTTTCTTTGTCTTCTTCAAGGATGAAACTACTTGTGAAAAGATACTAGCCTCCATGATCTTTTCTCAGTAGACTTGCTCTTTTGTGTTCACTTTTTTCAGTTGTATCCAGCAGACAAGACTCTGCCTGCTCTCACCTTCTTCTAACCCTTGGTGAATATTTTCTCATCATGTGACTCTCCAGCTCACCTGTCCAACTCAACACTTGGCCTGAGGCTGCTTGTAACTCTGCCACCTCAGTCAGGCTTCTGATACATCTCTACTTGGAAGCCAGACAGCGTAATTTAACTGGGAGAATTGGGTCCATCAGGGAGAAATGAAAAATGCTTTTATTGGATTTACTAAATAATACTCCAGCTTTTGGTGGGGTTAAAATCTGTTCATGATATCTGTGCATCAACCCAAAAACCCTTGCCTGGAGGAAAGATGGAAAACTTGCTGCAACTCGCTCTGCATGCATGTTGAGAAGGTGGGGGGGTAGAGAGAGCTAGACAAACACAAGGACGGAGAGAAAGAGAGGCCTCCTTGGGATGCCCAGTGGATTACGCACACCATGTACAAAAAAAAAAAAAAAAGAAAAAAAAAACTACAAGCTGCTCAATCTATTTATCTATCTGTTAATTTATCTATCTGGAGACAAAGAAGCATAACCCATCTAATTCCTTTGTTTTGTATTCTTCCCATTTCTGTCTAATATCTCGGCAGCCGTCCAGCCACGAAGAGGAAATCCAACTTTCAAAAACCAGTAAAAATAGAAAAAAAGGGAGTTTGGGGGGAAGGGTTGAGAAGCTCCAACAAACAGTGATGAAACTTACGGTCGTCCTCGCCCTGCGCTCTGACCAGGAGCACCGCTGCGCTGAGCAGCAGCGCCAGCCGCAAATCCACAAAGCTGAACATGTCTAGATGCCACTAGACATGTAGACTCTTTGAGGCAAGAGAGGGAAAAAAAGCTGGGGATGTTTTTTCTTTCTGCTACACTCCACTCATACACGGGTGTTTGGGGCAGGATCCGTTCGTTTGTCCAAAGTCCTCCTGACCCCAGCAGAAAACTCCCTACTGCCTACACTCATTTTCCACCAGGGCTTTTATATGGGAGCCTGAAGAACTGGGAGGTACTGGGGCCTGGACTGGCTTAGGGGACGCACCCTCATTACCCCGCTGCTCCTGCTCACGTTTAGGGAAGACAAGAAAAGACACCTCCTTCAAAGGAGAGAAAAAAAGAGGAAAAAAACAGCAGGTCCCTCCTTCCATAATTGCACAGCAATAGGGTTTGAGTCTGGATCAGAGGAAGGGGGGCGTCTGAGCAGGAGGAAACCTGATCTATAGCAGCTCTGGAAGGTCGGAGAAGGATCTCCTGTTGCAGCGATCACAGGGTTTAATCCAGATTTCGATTTTGGTTGTGGATTACTTCCGGATTCAGTTTGATTTAGCGTGAATTTCAGTTGGGATTCAGGTTCTGGTTTAGTCCAGGTCTGAGGTGTTAGGTCTGCTCAGAGCCAGGTTCTTCAGTGACAGTTGTTTTAGTTTCTGAGCGTGTTTGTTTGGTTTCAGCTGGCAGAGTGTTAACACGGCCGGATCATAGCTGCAGGCTTAGAAGTGTTTGATTTGGCTTGTAGGAGATTAAAATGTGTTTTTGTTTCTGAACCTTTGGGGTTTGTTGTGTTTTCAGAGGAACTGGATTAATTTCATGAACTTTGTGTTTGTGCTGTCAACAAACTTCTATCCACTCTGTTCAGAGAGATCCATCGATGAGGATCCTCAACAGAAAATAATGAATCCGTTTAACACCTTTACGTCTGTCTCTTAAACGTGGATCACAAATTTCATTCATGGAGTGAAAACCTGAAAAGACTCTTTCAAGGTGCACCCTGGGATTGCAGGTCTTTTCAGAGCTTGTCAAACACCAATAACCTTTATCATTTTATCTAAAAATCCTGTCTCTGAGTCTTCAGTTAAGCATTATTAGCAATCTGGCAGTCCTGCTACTAAAGACCTCTAAAACTAAATTTATCCCAGAAATCTGACGTAAATCGATGTGTTGGGGTATTTCAGAAAAACAGTGACTGAAGATGTGGAAGGTCCTGCTTGTTTAACATTGACCAGTGAAGAAAATCTCTTTATATCTGACTTTTTTCTGTAAAAAATGAGGTGTTCTTATATTGTTTATATATTTTTATATCTTTATGTTTTTTACCTGTATGTGTGTGCCTGTTATATTTCTGTTCTTTATGTGTGCTTAAACCAAGAGAATTGTTTCATTATGCTTGCATAATAATTATAAAGATTTTGAATCTTGAATCTTTTCATTTACTGGTTTGAATGGAATAAACTGGGCTGTGTAGGGTCAACAGAGGGAGGTGCTGTGGGGAATAAAAAGAAAGAGCATCAACAACTGTGGTGGGCATCCAGATTAGAAAACAGGTAGTGCTCTTCTTTAGGAATTATTTTCACCAGGGATTTTATATCATATATTAATTGTATGTGGGTTTAAATCTCGGCTAAGTCCATTTCTTCTCCTTCTCTTCCCTGAAACAGAGATAAACCTCGTGAAGCGACCTTCAAAATCTCTGCATTACTAGTTTTTTTTTCTTTATTTTTACTATTTTCATTTATCTTTTTGAAAATGTTAATCAAAAACATCAAAGTTGAGCTATTGTTAAACTTACAAATTAGTTTTTTATTCTTTTGTTGACGTTTTAAGCATTCGAATTAATGTTTCTTTTCTTACCATGCAGGTCATAACGTCGTTCCTACACAACCAACAATACGACTCAACAGCTAAAACTTTACCAAGAACGTCCAGTAAAAGATGGACACAATCAGACAATCGTGGTTTGAATTACGGGGAGCTAAGGTGAGCTTGGCTCGCCCCCAAAAGGTACGATGTAATTTGAGCCCTGGATATAATCATCTAATGTCAGACAGTAAATTGGTGGTACCACTAATAGTCACAAGGTTCTGGCTAAAAAAAAAACTCTGGGCCTCACAGACTGTCTTCTAAATAAATTCTGTCAATCATTATGGTGGCACATCGTCCTCGTTCTGATTTACACCTTCTGATCAGCACTCTGATGGCCTTTCTGTAAGTTGTTCCATAATTAAGGAAAAAATCATCTTCAAAGAAACTTTTTTTTTTGTCCAATTGGCTTTCAGGAATCATTCTCCAACGCACCCTCTATTCCAAACAAGGTCACTTCCATCCTTCCTGTTAACAGGGAGTTTTTTCTTTCCACTGTCGCCCCGTCAGTCCAATGGATGGGGGATTGGGTTGAAGTCAAGATTTAATTAAATCTGTTTTCCTTAACAAGGCAGTTATGAATTGGCTCAAACTGAATTTCTGGTTCCAAAAAGATCAAAATGGCCACAGTCAAATGTCAGATTCAGTGCTTCAAAACAACAGTTCTACATCTTCATCTTCATCTGCGTCATTTGAATTTTCAACCACTGTGGCAGTCTGAACAGGCTGCCTAGTTTGGTAAAATCAACAAAAGTTCACGTAAAGTTTTAAACCCGTGAATTTCTGACCCAGTGTTGAATGACTGGAATTTTATCATTTTACTTGTTCAGATATAGAATTTAAACGTTTGCGGCCCTGAGTTGTTAGAAACAGCAGATTTAATACTGTTGCTGTTCTGAATAAAGAAATAAGAAAATTCCCATCACAGTGGTACTCAGAAAAATTAAAAATAACCGGTATTAACATCATTAATCGCCTTGGAGCCAAGAATTTTCCAGCCAGCTTACCTGGTGCAAGATTTTCTGTCTTGTTTTTCCTTCACTTAGTAGATAAAAAATGAATTCATACTGACATAATAAGCAAATTTTTTCTTGTGCAGATATTCTATTTGCAAAGCTTGAGCAAAAACGTCTGGACAAGTGGAGAAAACTGAGACTAAACCAAACCTGCAACTGGTTGAAATAACCACCAATTTATCTGGTGTTTTCAAACTTTGTAGCTAGACTCGACTCTATAAGATTTTCACTTATTCAAAGTTTTGAACAAGTCCAACACCATCATGATATACCTGCTGCTCCAGGAGTTTTGGTACATACAAGTTCTTAAGTTCTTTCCCAACAAGGAAGACTGAAGGCAGGTGATTTATAAACAGCTTCTGCTTAAATGATTCTTTTCTTTGACAAAGCAGCACTTAAGATCTATCCCAAAAAGAAGTCATATGGTTGCATGGCATCACTAAAACGTCTCACTCAGACATCAAAATGAGACTGTAGGATGACGATGAGTGACGGAGGTGGCCTGTGCAGTCATTAAATAGGTTGCATCTTCTTCTTCCTTTTATGAGCCGTATGTCAGCTGTACTGCTCTACACTGCCCCTGGGTTTCTGGTGGTACTACTCCAATGTTCTTTCAGGGAACAGAGTTACAAGGCCCTGAAAACAGCCTAAATCACGCAAGTAAGTGATGCAGAAGATGGAGAAATTGCTCTGTAGCCATCTTTAACATACAGCATCAATAGTCCTTGAGGATTTCTCAGAATTAGCGCTGAGCGAACAAGTATTTGTTGTGAAATTAAAAAAAGAATTGTGTGTAGGGTTTTCTCCAACAATCTCCACATCAGACATACAGTTCGCCTAAATTCGGCTGTTGTGCCATTCATGGTTAATAAAACACAGCCTTTTTACACATGCCACTGCATAACTTAAAGTTCGAGACCCAGTGTTCCAATTAACTTTAGCAGAAAGTGAATTCACACACATTTCTTTTTACTTTATGACAGTAGAAGCTAAAACAACCTAACATGTCTTATGAGGACTTTACAGTTTTTAAAATATAGCTCAATAGATAGATGACTGAAGGACCTGACTGTATATATATATATATATATATATATATATATATATATATATATATAAATATATATGAGTAAACCAGATGTTAGCATTTTTTCACTCAGTGGCTGAAACTGCCTCTCGTTGTGAAATACCTGCACAATTGTGGGTTTACAGACATTATGATTGTTATTGGCTCAAAAATAATAAAAGCCCTTTTTTAGCAGCTACCTTTTTTCCCCCTGTCCAAATAAAGGTTTATATGGGCAATCCTCTCGTCCCCCCACCCAGAAATGTGTGCAGCGCCGGCCCGGCTGCAGGTGAGCTGTAATTAAGCAGAGAGCAGACATTATGGAGCAGATGAGCTGCAGGAGACACACAGCAGCAGCTTTCTGCCATCTGATCCACCAGCAGCAGACACGTTGCACAGTCTGAGGCTGGCCAAGTAAGCCTCTAATTCACTCCTCCTCTTGCTCTTTCACAAACACACACACACACACACACACACACACACACACACACACACACACACACACACACACACACACTGCAGTTACCTTCCCCATTATCCATGTGTCTGCCTGTTTCTTTTTATTTTTTTCTTTACACAGAAGAGGCTGGAATGCAGTCTGTCTGTCAGGGTGAAAAAGAAGCAGAAAAGAAGAAGAAAGAAAGGAAAGCGCCACCTCATCATTTCCCGGTTCAACCTCCAGCTCTGATCTTCAGCGTCACTAGCATCTAGATGGAACACACATCTACCTCAAAAGCTTAATTTGAGGATTTATTATTTTCTGTTGACTCAATCAAATGATTGCAATCTGAAGAATGTCCATGTTTATGAGCCATTCCAATGCTGTAATATACGATAAGTAATTTATTCAATAAAAATGCTTGTCCAAAGGATTCAACACTAGACACTTGTACTGTATAATACGACATACAAAACAAAATGTGTGCTTTACCCTAGTAAAAAGTGACATGTCAATTATGTTTAGTGTAGAATTTTAAGGGGGGGGTTAGTAATATTTTAGCAGCTATGCTTGCATTAAAGTCTTGCAAAATATCAAATAAGTTTGATGCTATTCACACATCAGAAAGGATCAGAAATTGTTGGCCTAGCACATGTTAAACTTAGCTTACCACAAAGATTGGCTGCAGTTACCAGTTGTGATTAAAATGGTAAATTATTAGCTTTATTCTTCAAACTTTTACTTAGTTTATACACATTAGAAATAACATGTTACTAAGCCTAGTTTAAAGGTGGAGGAATCGGCTTTGCTAGCTGATTCTGTCTCTTTGTGCTAATGCTAACAGCTAACCTGTTGATGTAGCTTCGTATTAACTAAACTGATAGCTTCTTTTCTTTTAACTCTCTGCAAGAAAGTAAATATGACAAAAAATTTAAATATATTCATTCAACAGAATTTAACATAGTGAATGAAATTAGTTTTGGATGTTTATAGTATTTGGACCATAGACTGAATATAAAAGATGGACGGAGCCTCCGTGATGTCACCCGTAGGTTTCTGAAGAGCTGAATTTAAGTTCATTGGGCGGTTCCCACTGTCGCCATCTTAGGCGGCGTCCCGCTAGTCATTATTCACGGAAACTCAAAAATGGGCAAAGAGGTGGAGCTAAGAGGAGGACTGTGAAAGTGGGGGTGGATGATTGACACCCATCAAACTCCGAGCTGCCTGTAGCTAAGAGCTAACTGGGCCAGCTCGGACTGAACGTGAGCTAACCAGCTAACGAAGGTAGGTGGGCTAAAGCTAAGGCATGCTATTAGCCGGCTAAAAACTGTGCTACACTCTCCCTTCTTGCCGCGGATATTGGATACCTGTCAATCAAAAGGACACGCCCCTAATTATGCCAAATTTCAATATTAAATAACATCCAAATGGATGAGTTAGAAAAAAAATTCACCCCCTCACAGTTGTCATGAAGGTAAACTTGACCCATTAATCCTAAAATGGATTTTTGTTCCAGACTTAAACATGTTTATTTCTGCTGTGAAGTTGGTCTTTTTAACATGGAAGTCTATGGGGATTTGCTTTGTTTTGGAGCCTCTAGTGGATGAGGGGGGAACTGCAATTTTTTTCACTTCTTCACTTTGGCTTCACGTTTTACTGCCGGAGGTTGCCACTTGGTTTGGAGGCAGCTTGATTCTTTTAGTAGATGCTAAATGCTGTTATTCTAATTCTCACTTTACTTCACTTAGTTCATAAACCTTATTTAGCATGCAGACATTATCTTTATTTAAATAAAAAAATGGGGGATTTAAGAACAATATAGACCCACCCCCCCCCCCCCCCCCCCCCCCCAAAAAAAAAAAAAAATAAATAAATAAATAAATATACAGATAAACTAAAAATACTGGTATATGTTTAGAATGTATCTTATAAAAGTACATTATTTTGAAATCAGCCTTGTAACTGTAGGATAGTTAGCAGGCTTAGCATTTTCTATGTGCAGTATATTGCTTATATCGCTTTGCATATATGTACAACAGTATGATTTTTTATAGAAAGAAATATTCATAAATCAAAAATGATATCTAATATTAAATGTGAAATAAGCTAAATGAAAAATTGTCCTATTTGTGCTGATGAACATATTGATTTATTTATTATGATATGGGGCAGGACTCATCACTAATCTAGAAAGGTGTACTTCTGTGTGGTACATTATGAAACTGTCTTTTCTTCCTGGAAAAAACCTTCCAAACCTTAACTTTGACATTTTTGATGCTTAAATGTGCAACAGAGACTGAATGCGGGAAGCAAAAGCAATACAAAACAAATATTCATTTTCCACTTCAAGTAAATTCAGACAGCAGTGTGTCAGGTGGAGAAGAGCTTTGAGGTCATTTAATGTTAAATTATTTTCCAAATTACTCACACCAACCACCTGCAACTTCTAACTATATTGTTTTAAATATTCAGACATGTTTGAACATTTGAGAGAAGGCCTTCTACACAATTTATATTTATCAGTGTACATATATTAATTTATTACATTCTGAACCCACATTTAAAAGCTTTTTCAACATGTTAGTACATGTTATTACATATATCATAGCATTTGCAAACCAGCACAGGCACTCAGCCAAACATGAGTTATAGAAACACAAAAACCGCGACTACATCTTGTTTCTGAATACAGCATAAAAATGAAACCCTGTGATATTTGGAATAAAATGGCAGTGAAAGCATCTGGAACACTGAATTTAGAAAACATGAAATTGTAGGTTTCAAACAGCAGGAATTAAAGATATGAAATTCCTTGGCTTTTCTAAGCTGTTCTGAAAAGGTTGCTGGTCAAAATAAGACCCAACAAACCAGTGAAACTCACATTTTTCATGCTGTAGCTGATAATTATGTCCTTTTTTTTTCAGCCAAAGAAATAATGTGATCTAAATGAAAGAGAATATAGTTTTATTTATTTTCTACTTTACATAAAGCTTTGACTCCAAAACGTTCTTTCATGCAAACATTTTATTTCAGAATCAGAATCAGAATCAGAAATACTTTATTAATCCCTTTGGAATTCCACAGGGAAATTTGTGAATTTGCAAATCTGTGTGTAATGTTTTAAATTTTAGGGTGATATTTTTAGCATGTTTAGATGTCTGATCAGATCTATACAGCGAAGTTGACATAAGTATGAAGTGATTAGAGTGCACTGCTGAGCTGTCATCCTCCACCACCTTGCTATTACCATCACATCCACTTGGAAACAAAACTTCTTTTGCTGTGCCATGAGCTACAAAGTTGGGAAGATCTAGTTTTTCTTATCAGTAGCACAGTTTTATTCTCCAAATGTTCTCAAACGGTGGCCCTGAAGTTTGGCCCCCAATAAATGGATTAATGGAATCAGGTTCATTGTCCTGTCTGCACAGTCACTGCAGTGAAGAGCTGATATCTGTGGTGTACAAATGGCCGAAGTGATGATCCCCATGCTTTACTGAGGTGTTGCTTAGACAGTCTGTTTTTAAACCAAATGCAAACAGTCATAATTTAAGGGATCTATTGAATCACCTGTTAGTCTGCACCGTCCACAGCTGGCTGATTCATTTTTAATGAAGGAATTCTCCACGTTGTAGAGGAAAGAGAAAAATTGGCTCACTGTCTGTGAAAAGAAGAAGAGTGGAATTCTTTTTCATGGAAAAATCTCTCAGAACGATCCTGAAGAAAGGCCGTAGCTTTTCCCTTTCAGAAACCACGAGGTATTTAAACACCGTTCCTTCATGAATCTCATGAATTATCAACAAGCAAAAACGTTACTTATTTACATCCTCATCATATAACAGAGAGCCATGATGACTAGTTTGACAGACCTTGTAGGAAAACTGGATTGATATAAGAAAATCATTGAAAAGTGGTTTAATTCTACACATGATAAACTTATATAATGTGTTGTTACAGTTTATTGTCCATATAGTGCAGTCTAGTTCTTCACTGCAAGCCTCACCCTGATCTGTAAGCAATAAAATTATTAATTTGCTAACATTCAATTCAGACTGAATAAACAAACTTTGTTATGGTAATAAAATGACTGTTAAGTTTTACAGCTTTGTGTGCAAAAAATGAAGAAACCAAAAGTGAAGTTTTAATATTAATAATAATAATTATAATAACAACAACAACAATAATAATAATAATAATAAATTCCAAGATGCAAAACTTCATACAAATGCACATGCTTGCACGGTGGCATGGTAACATCGCGGCCTCACAGCAAGAAGGTCACTGGTCTGAGCCTCGGCTGGGATGTCTGAACAGTTTGTGGCGTTTGCATGTACATTTATGCCCCCGGGTCCAATTGGGACCTATAATGGCTAACAACTGGACATCAAGGTAAGTATTTGTACCTATCTGAGGGCCTAAAAGGCATATGTTTATGTTTTCAGTGGCTGGAATGAATGCTGGAAAAAACAAAACAAGAAAGAAATGGTTAAACAATCTTTAGTCGTAGATGAAGGCTTCACTCTTCCCGTATACATTCAAGGTAAATTTCAATTAAAGACAGTATAGTTGTACAGAGGAACTTGTTTGACATTATCCTCATTTTTATTGCCACTGTGGCTGTATCTCAGGAGGACAAGCAGGTTCCCCCAACCCTACATATCTAAGTTTCCTTGGACAAAACACTGGAATACGAATGTGTATTTGATGGAGAATAAGCTTTACTTTTCTTTTGAGCTGTGGTGGGAAACATTTTCTTTTGTATCCCTATATATCCCTATATATATATATATATATATATATATATATATATATATATATATATATATATACACATATATATTTTAGATTACATGATGGAGAAAAAGACATCTTCAATGCTCAGAACTCCTGTGCTCTGTGGCTGCTATTACAATTGTCATGCTGCGTGTCTAAAGCATGGTTAAACTACAGCCACATAATGTGCATTAATTACTCCAAATAAGTAGATGTTATCTAACAAGTTTTATCTGCACTAAAGAGGTATTCATTCATTCATTTATTCAATAATTCATTTATTCAATAATTCATTCGTTCGTTCGTTCGTTCGTTCGTTCGTTCGTTCGTTCGTTCGTTCGTTCGTTCGTTCACACAACCCCACTTTGTCAGTAGAGTTGTGTGAATTATTTTGTGTGAGTATTTAGTGTTTCACCAGCAGCAGATGAAGTGGAAGCTGGTCTATCCGCATCTCAGAACCAAGAAATTAAACCTTATTATTATTGTGGGTATTAATGTTACAATGTGCACATTCATAACATGCATTATGGAAATTTTGTCCAATTTAAACCCAGACTTTCTCCATCAGGTAATTTCAGAATTTTGTTTTTATTATTATATATTATTATTCTAGATGTACTTTGTGAAGAAGTGATTTGTCTATTAAATAATCAGTTGTACTTTTGGAAAGTTTGTATACCATCCTTTTTTAAAACAGTTTTGCAGTCACATTTCCTACAATACAGCATGAAGGTCAATACCCTAATGATGACAATGACAAACATGGATTGCTTTGCTAAGAAACTCTATAGAAATCTATAATAAACCAAGTTAACTGTAACTTAATTAACCAATTCAAACTAAGTCGGTTGATGAGGATTGTGCTGTTGTCATTAACCTTAATTTCTCTTTGACTTCTCTTCTTCTTCTTCTTTTTGATATCTGGGGCCTTCCTGGTTCTAGTTCTGCTGGAAATTTTCTTTCCTGTTAAAAGGGAGTTTTTCCTAATAACCTAATCTAATAGTGCATTCACATTAGCAGTCTGGGAGATTCCCCAAACTTTCACACCTTCCTTTTGTTTGATTTGTTTTCAGACCAACACACGACATGCACTTCTAACAACTGCCTGCTCGGGGTGATAGTAAACGACCACTGACCAGAAAGAAAAAGCAAGAGGAAGAAGAAAACCTGACTCATCAACTAGCCAGGACCACAAACAAAAGTTCTTTACCCTCAGCCAGCTGATTCACTGCAAGTAAAACACTAGGTTTCTACTGTCTTGATGTTTCTGTTTCCAGTATGAGCAGCAGGAGAAGCAGCAAGCTATCCAGTATGTTGCTCTTCAACATGTTCTGCATTACTTCCTCTGTTTGGTTCACTGAATGGTCCATTTGCTTTCACACCATAAGTAAACCACACCAGAATTCACTTTCAAGTGAACTGAAATCCCTGGTTTTCTAGTCGACCAGAGTTCACCTCTTTGGTTCACACTAGAGGGTGAATGAGTGTTCACACTACTCAAAATGAACCTTACTATTTGTGGAAGTGGATCAGAGTTCATTTAAAGCAAAGGGCACGTTCACATCAGCTTTTTTGATTCGAATCCTGATCCGTTTGCTAGGAAAGTCCACTTTGTTTGCGATATTGTGAATGCACAAACCATCTGATTCGGTTTAAAGAAGTGGACTCATCCTGTTTCCACAGGTGAATCTTGGTCCGCTTCCAGTAGACCAAATACAAGAAGCGGACTACAAAGCATAGTGCATTGTAGGTTCAGTGCAAGGCATTGTGGGTAAACACAACTACAACTTATGTGCGTGTGAGACAATAGGTGGGTCTGGAGAGGACAAATGGCTCGTGGTCAGACGTGAAAGAACTCTGATAGAAATATGATCATCCAAAGACCGCTAGGATCTGATGCAGCTCCATGTTTTGTTGTTTTGAGCTAGAAATGGAAGTTGCCCTGCATTAGCCAGTTTTCTTCTTCGTTGTGTGTCTCGTCTTCTCCTTCAGCAATTCTTCATGTAGTGGCGGTGAGGGAAACATGTTATTTAAAAGGTCTGATTCCTTTGAGTAGTGCAGCATGGACACAAACTCGGTCTGGAAGAATGTTGCACCCCCCCAACTAAACTGAAGTCTAGTAAACTATCCTGGTGTGTCTCCTATTTGACCCCTAACAGAAGATTTTACACAGTTTTTTGGTTTCCTTATCTTGGCATTGTTTTTATTTATTTTATTTTTTTTATAAATTGACATTATAGTTACATTATAACTGGACTGCAATTAATTGGACGGAATATGTTTATAACTTGAATGTATCTTTAAAAGTACCTTGATATGACTTCATGGTGAACTGGTGCTTTATTCAAGTTGGAGGAAAGATGAACCATAAGTGATAGAAATGTTCTTTACACTCATGAACTGCATTATCATCAAACTTTTACCAAGATGTGTAAAACATCCAACATGGATAATATTCTTTATCATACAGGCTTGTAATTACTCAGAAGTTTAAGGACCAGAATTAATAACGTCCAGATCCAACATCATGATTTCTTTGTGAAATATCAATACGTTTAATATCCAGTTTCAATCCCACATAAGAGAAAGATCTTCTCCAATCTGATGCATAAAAGTTAATGCCGGACATCTGAGTACCGGGAAGCAAACCTCCAGTAAGCTGAGATGATCTGTAATTCAAGCTAGAGGTGGAGGAAAATTTCAAATCTTTTCTGTGACTTCACAGCTTCTAAATGTGCCCAAAATGTTTATGTAACTTCAGAAAAAGTAGGTCACACTTAATTTTGAAATGCCAAGTTGCCAAGAACTGAAGAAACTAGTCGTACGAATGATGAGCACGATGAAATGAATTAAACAGGTGACACCTTTTTCAGGCCAGTGTTGATGAGTTTGTTGATATATAATAATTCAGACACCATCTGGCAATGATGCCTCCAGAAAGTCTGCTGCAAGCTGGGTTAGGGTTCCCTAAAATGTGGTTATTAAGCTGTTTAAATCACTATATCTGACAACATTATGAATTATTTACACAGTTTTTGTTTTCCAACATATTTTATCATCAAATCCAAAGTGCTTAGTTAAATTTATTAGTGCAGTCTTGCATGTCAGCTCATGAGAGATGAGCTAAATGGTTGAAACAGAGCAACCAGAAAGGTAAATGATAGGCAGCTGTCAGTCCAGGTGTTTGCTCCGTTTGCTCTCTGCCGCTTTTCTTGCAGCAGAGGTAGGTTAGGGGGAGAGGCAGCGGTGGTGGTGGGCTCTTAAACCATCACTTTGTCTTATTCCCAGCTGTTTCCCCTTCAGGAGCGACGCTGTGCCGACTTAAGTTTCGACTGCATCGTTAAAAACCAGGACAGGAGGGGAGGGGGTGGACAGAAAAAATGCAGAGTGGACGAATGACAACAGGATGCAGAGAAGGTAAAAGGATGGGTGAGAACAAAAAGGTCAACCGTTGTCAATAAATTACTGTAACAGATGGAGATCAGAGCACATGTGCACTTTCTTGTGGAGCAGTTTCCTAAAATGTAGAACCTGGAATGTGGTCTTTATAAAATGTTTTCCTTTTTTATTTACATCCTAAAAAGCATACAGTCCTTTTTGCGACGTTGTGAGATTGCACATTTAGAACACAGCTGTTTAAGTATAGCACAACTGTAGAACTAAATGTTCCTCAAAATGCCTATAATTCACAAAACAACACAATTGACACTGCGATTAGTTCCCACTTGGCTCAGAGTCTTGACTGGCTCAACTTGAGAGGAGGCTGAAGCTTGCAAATGTTTTAAAACTCCTCACGACTATATTTTTAACCCTCTAGTTTAGAATCCAAGACTTTGAAGATAATGGAGTAGACTGTGTGCTGGTATGTCTGTGCATTAGTGGGTGAAGGAAGGGGTGAAGCTTGGGGAACTTAAGGAAAATAATGATGTGTCTACAACACTGTTATGATGATACAGCCAATGTCCCAAAGCTGTTGCTGTGATGACCTTAAACATGAGTCTGAATGTATTAAATTCATACATTGCCTTCCTGAGTGGGTTTGGCAGGTCCAACTTGTATCCGTAAGCGGACACCTGAACATAAAAGTCTTACTTTAGGCAACTTGACCTCAAGTGTTTTACTGTTATGGAGAAAGCACTATGTAGGTTGTTGTTGGTACATAACCATAGATCAACAGCTGAAGAATGGCCAAAACATGTAATATTTCACATGTGCAGCCTGGGTCCAGCAACTTACAGAACATATTACCACCTCCCTTTTTTAATCTTTTTTTCTTTTCTTTTCTTTTTTTACTCATTTAAATATGATTTTATGTAATTTTCCTATACGCTTAAATAATGAAATTGATAATATCTTATTTATAGACAAGTCTATTTTGTCTATTGTCTAGAAAATTCTAGACAAGAAGGAACCAAAAAGGAATGTCTTAATATGTATTCAACCGTCCGACATGACAAAAATAAAACTTCTGTCACTGAGGAAAACACAGCATGTGGAGAAAACTTATCATCCTCTTTACCATCATCATCATCATCACAGCAAAGCATGGTGGTGGTACCGTCATACTGTTATGATGTGTTTCATCTGTTGCTGTTAGAATGGAGGCGAGGTAGGATGGTGCTAAATTCAATCACACTGATCAAAAAAAAAATCTGCTTCTATCTGTGAGAACTGTTTTGAGATGGAAGTTCACTTTTTAGCAGGACAACAAAGAACTAGAGCCCCGTTTCCACTGAGCGGTTCGGTCCGGGCTGGGATGGTTTGGAAGTTTTAGAATGGTCCAGCCAATACAAATGAGCGTTCCCACTGCAAGTCAAGCTGGGCATCCGGGGTTTAGACCAGATGTCTAGCATGGCATCATACTAGTGTGACAACAACAAACGTGACGCTGCAGCCAACATTGGAGGCCAATCAGCAGCTCGTGTTTGTTCTTCTTGGCTTTTGGTTCTTTGTACGAACGATACATCCCGCATTGTACGACCAGACCTTACTCTTGTTTGCAGGCATCCTTTATCTATTATCTTTCCAACGTTGTGTTTGTTTCATGCTTGCTTGTCCACCAATTAATGGATTTTATCATTAGATGCAAGTACCATAGCATTTTTCTATAGCACTACAACTGAAGGGGGTCCATAAATGGTGCAGTATGGTCTTATAGGCCTCTTTTATATTAGAAACACTCAAAAACACATCGGCCCGCACCAAACCGCTCAGTGGAAACGGGATTTAAGTGCAAACCCTAAATGTCAGTACCTACACACACTCAAGTTTTCATTTCTTTTTTTTTATTTCATATTTGTAGCACAGATTCCATGAAAACCTGTGTGCCAGCCTGAGCTCCTACTTTTACCTATTTACTGCATTATAGAAGAAAACTGAAGACATCAAACTATAAAATATTGCACATGGATTTATGTCCCAGCATTTAACAGTTGAGAGACAGGTACACCCTGGACAGGTCAGCAGTCCATCGAAGGGCCAACACAGATTTGGACAACCAACCACTCACACACACACTCACTGCTAGGGAGAATGTAGAGTGACTAATTAACCTAACATCCATGTCTTTGGACAGTGGGAGGAAGCCGGAGAACCCGGAGAGAACCCACGCATACGCGGGTAGAACATGCAAACTCCACACAGAAAGGCCACCACACCCCAGGTGTGAACCTCCCCCCAGCGGGGGCTCGAACCAGCGACCTTCTTGCTGTGAGGCTGCGGTGCTGGTGTGCAGCATTCGGCTGCTGGGATAGGCTCCAGCTTACTCACAACCCTTAATGGGCTGAGAGGTAGATAATGACATAACAAAAACAAAAAGCTAAATAAATTTAGCATTTTGGATCTGTTAAAGTATTTCTTTCAAAATTAGTATCTTCATGACTGGTACTCTGAAAATGTAAACATCTCAATACAATACTCAAAATAAATTGTATATAAATATATATGACATCACATATTCATCCCTATATGTACAATGAAAGACTGTAAAATTAATCTACATTTTGCATGACCAGAATTTTAGGGAATTAACTGTTTTGTAAAGGCTAACAGCTTTTCTGGTATACATGCATGCATAACTGGAAGAAAATTATGTCCACACAGACGAGGTAAGTGATGAGGAGGAGGGAGATGTTCGATAAGAAAAAAGAAGATGAACAGTGAAACAAAGATGACCACAAAACAATGCAATCCAGACAATGCATAGAAAGACATATAAAAGATGGAAAGAAAGAAAGAAAGAAAGAAAGAAAGAAAGAAAGAAAGAAAGAAAGAAAGAAAGACAAGGGTGTGTATGTGTGTGTGTGTGTCCTTGGCTAGAAGGCAGTAAGTTGTCCAAACAGACTGAAATAGAAACAGTCATTACTCCCTGTAATTCTGTGACTGACTGACTCTCTGTCCATCTGTCCCACTCTTCCCGTCTGACTGTGCTGTATTCATTATGTACTGTGGTCAGTTAGCAGAGAGACTGAGTGCAGGGTGGAACCGGCTTCACCGTAACCACTCACACACACACACACACACACACACACACACACTCACACACACACACAATCTGATCAAAATTCAGCCAGGATTCTGCAATAAGCAAATGCAAGCAAGACCACATAATACACATGTACACCCACTCTCTCTCTCTCTCTCTCTCTCTCTCTCGCTCACACACACACACACACACACACACACACACACACAGGAACATAGCAGTTAGCAGCTGTGTGCATGCTCAGGAGTCTGAATCAAAAGGAAGATTCAATGTAATCAGTAGGTTTGCTTAGCTACGTGGTTCTTTTTATGAATTTGGTAACACTTTACAATACTGGGCACAAAATTTGCTCTGTTACTAGGGAACGCCTTAGGGGTGAATCAGGAACTAATGGGTAGTCAACCAGTACTTGCTGGTGCCCACAAAGACCAGGCTTATTAGGGAACTACTGGTTAGTTATCAGGGGAACCACATCAGTTCACTTATGCATTCACACCTCCCTGAATGAACTGGATAAGGATCTGAATCAGAAAGGATGATGTGAAAACATTTAAAGCAATCTGGCTGCACCTACCAGTAAATGCAAAGCTGTGATCATGTCTGACTTCAACATTTAAAAATGATAATATACTGTATATATAGTGGTATGTCTATAGTGGTAATAGTGGTAGTAGTAATGCTCTTATATATAATAACTGAACTGATAACTGATGTTATTACCACAGACTTAACCAAACTAAATGTTGAATGATCAAACGATTTTTAGCTTCTACAAAGTGCTTTACATGTGTTTCTCATTTGCCCACTCACACAAACACACAGGTCAACATATATGGGGCAACTATGGCTTTGGTGTCTTGCCTGAGGACACTTAGATTCATGGGAGCCCTGGGGTTCTAACTGCCGACCTTCCTGTGGAAAAGCAACCACTCTGCCAGCTGAGCCGCGGATGGCCCAAATAACTGCGTTGGATTAAGCTGCATTTAACTGTACAGTAGTAGCAGCTTTGATGTCAACGTGCTGCCGACGATGCACTTCCTCCCAGGCTGTAAAACCTGAACTCACAGCTGTCTGTCATCACACACAGCAAGACAGCCTCTGCGTGTGCGTGCATGCGTGTTTGTGTGTAAAGGACAGAGGGCAGAGGATGAAAAGCCTACCTACTGCTTTCTCATTACTGCCTTTGGAAGCCTTAATAATAGTTAAACATGTATGTGTGTTTGTGTGTGTTTGTGTGTGTGTGTAATGGGCTCTTTATGATCGGAAGCTATTGGCTGTTTGAAGTTTACATTACTGGCAGTGATGGGGGAACAGAGGTAGTTAGGGTTTCATATGCTGGTGTGTGTGTTTGTGAAGGGGTACCCTGCGAATAATGATTTAGTGATTTAGGACGGGAAGTTTGCACCTAATGATCATGTGCTTCACCTGGAAGCCTGCAGCCTGGCACAGTTTTAAAATATGTCATAAAGAAATGTACATAAAGGAGGTTCTTGTTGAAACAAAGTCTTCGTAAATTGGGTGGAGGTAATGCAACTTTATTGATGTACAATGAAATTAATAAAAAATTATTTATTCAGAATCCAAACTGTGAAGTATAGAAGCCAAAAGTGGCCATTATTGAATTCTTTTTTTGATATCATCTCAAGATAACAAGTTAATTATTTTTAATCTTATGGTAGTGAGCAGGGGTGGACTGAGACACTGACCCTTCCATTTTAGCACAGACCGGCCTGTATACAAACATCCACACCACAAATCTTTGTGCTTACTTAAATATGAAAATCAACCATACAACTCCTGTGAGAGTGGACATGTTAAATATTTCTACAAGGTGTAATTTGTTAATGAAATAAGCATCTACACTCCTGTACCTTGATGAATATTAGAGCAGCACTCATCGCACGTTGCGTTGGATTTTGATGGAGAAAGGTTCGTTGAAAGGAATCGATTTTACAATCCCTGGTGTTTGCACCGTTCTTGCCGGAGGGCTGCTATAAGGCTCCACCGATAGGACACATCATCAGTTGTGTACCTCAACAACACGGAGTGTTTCAGCCATTCATTTCAATACACCCTCTGCTGAGGCAGGCTCACCTGGTTGCGGTGGTGTGTTTGCCTTAGCAGCCTCTGCTCTAGGCCACCTTGCATCTGCCGGTCCCTGGCTGCATTCACTGGGGTCAGATCAGGGTTTGAGGGGCTAAACTTTGGCTTCTCCCCCTCTCAAAGAAACAATGGTGGATGTTGGTGAACGTGGTTGTTGAGGGGTTGGGTATTGATGGACACGTGAGGAGAAAGAAAAATAGAACAGACATGAGAAATGATGGGTCAGATGAAAACTGTGTCTGTGTTTGCTGCTGCTCTTCTCTGCTGGAGTTTTTATTTAAACCAGGTTTAACTAAAGAGAGAATTAAGTTTTTTTTTTCTTTTCTTTTTTAAATTCTTTTTAACATGATGATGCAGGTTGCGGGTCCACAATTATTGGATTCTTTGACAAAGAGACAAACAGCCGCATCAGTATTAACGTATGGAATAAAGTGCAGTTTAAGTAAAAAAGAATCTTTAAAAGTGTTTTATTTATGTATATTGCCTATAAACACATACATAGAAGCTGCCTCGGACACCCAAGAGTGTCCAACTAACAATGGATAGGCTGATAAAGAAAATCAGAAATCTGATGATTTACTGTTAATGTTTATTAATGAAGGTTTGTCTTATTTTCAAGAGAATGATTTAGTTCAGGAAGGCATCCACCCATCCACCCATCCACCCATCCATCCACCCATCCACCCATCCATCCATCCATCCATCCATCCCTTTTTATACCACTAGGTCGATTCAGGGTTGCAGGGAAGCTGGAGCCTATGGTAGCAATTAGCAGGTACACCCTGGACAGGTCGCCAGTCCATCACAGTCAGGAAGACATAAAAGAACTACTAGAATCTGCTGTTTTAACTAGTGAACACAACGCTGATCTAGTGAATTTAATGGATTAGTCAGACCAATCAATAAACTGGTTTGGCCCAAAAAACACATTGGCTCACTGGGAAAATGCCTGGTATACCTGATGGCCGGTTCGTCCCTGATTTAAAGTACAGTCTTCTAAAGACAAAAAAAATTATTTTTCAAGAACTAAAATAAAAAAAGGCATTTCTTTGTTAGAGTTCAGGAAAGCCATTGCCAGGAAGTGAAGAGAAGTCCTTCATGCCTTAACTTTCTGCTATAGATTCACCTTGATCATCTCATTTTCTCAAGACAACAAACATCACCATCTTGTGTTTACCAGTAACAGTAGGTGGTTATTTCCAGAAAACAAAATGACCAGTTTCTTGTGACAAAAGGAATAATTAATTTGATATCATGTGAAAATGCTGCAATCAGTGTCCATATAAAGCATCAAAATCCAGATTTCACTGGATGAACCGCACACATCTGAGGGTTTGCTGTGGTTAACACAACATCCTCCAGCATCTTACGTTCTCTTGAGCTCTGAGGAATATTGACCTGTCATAGTAAAGCAAGCTTATATAATATATCACCAGGTCGTCTGAGCCGTGCTTTTTCTGGTCCCTCCTCTGGAGACCTGTTTGCCATTGGTGACCGTACCAGGGACATAAAGCCCCTGACAACATAGCTCCTGGGAACTTTGGAACACGCAAACCCCTCCACTGCGGTATAAGTGTGGACTCAGGGCTCACCAGAGGCCTGAAATAAGCTCCTAGAGAGGACAGTTAAATGTATGGCCAATACCGATCAGCACATAACAGCCAGTAGGTTCCCCAGTCAGAATACAGTAATTAAATGGTCCATCATCTGTCTAAAGATTAGAGAAATTTGTGGACCATTTAAGGTTTGATATACTTTTAGTCACAGTTATATGATAAAAACTGTAATTTAGTTTTGAGTCATTCTATGAAATGGTGCCATTTCCCCTTTGTAATTTAAAAAATTTCATCAAGGGCAAAAATTATTATAAGAAATCCAAAATATAAAAGACAGGTTAAACCTAAAAAAAAACATTTTTCCCCACCTGAGGTATAAAATGGTTTAATATTACCTGTAATATTAATATTACCTATATTTATTCAGACCCAGGAGTCATTTTTGTACCACCTCGTCACGGACAATGTGCACACAAAGACCAAAAATACATTAAATAATTTCTAAATATTGTGTGTTTTTCTACTAGTAAAGTGCCCTTTATAGATATTAAACATTTAAAACATATTTCAAGTTTAAAACAAATTCACAGATGTATATCCATCCATCCATCCATTTTCTGTCGCTTATCCGGAGTTGGGTCGCGGAGGCAGCTGCCTAAGCAGGGAAACCCAGACTTCCCTCTCCCCGGCCACATTCACCAGCTCATCCGGAGGGATCCCGAGGCGTTCCCAGACCAGCCGCGAGATGTAGTCCGACCAGCGTGTCCTGGGTCTTCCCCGGGGCCTCGTTCTGGTGGGACGTGCCTGGAACACCTCACCAGGGAGGCGTCCAGGAGGCATCCTGACCAGATGCCCGAGCCACCTCATCTGGCTCCTCTTGATGTGGAGGAGCAGCGACTCTACTCTGAGCCCCTCCCGGATCACCGAGCTTCTCACCCTATCTCTAAGGTCACCCTGCAGAGAACACTCATTTCAGCCGCTTGTATTCGCGATCTTGTTTTTTCGGTCACTACCCACAGCTCATGACCATAGGTGAGGGTAGGAACATAGATCGACCGCTAAATTGAGAGCTTTGCCTTTTGTCTCAGATTCTTCTTCACCACGACATACCGATGCAGAGTCCACATCACTGCAGACACTGCATTGATCCGCCTGTCAATCTCCTGCTCCATCCTTCCCTCACTCGTGATCAAGACCCCGAGATACGTGAACTCCTCCACTTGGGGCAGAACCCTATTGTAGACCCGGAGAAAGCATTCAACCCTTTTCCGGCTGAGGACCATGGTCTCGGACTTGGAGGTGCTGATTCTCATTCCAGCCGCTTTAAACTCGGCTGCGAATCGCTCCAGTGAGAGCTGAAGATCACGGCCCGATGAAGCCAACAGAACCACATCATCCGCAAAGAGCAGAGACCCAATCCTGAGGCCACCAAACCAGATCCCCTCAACACCTCGGCTGTGCCTAGAAATTCTGTCCATAAAGGTTATGAACAGAATCGGTGACAAAGGGCAGCCTTGACAGAGTCCTACCTACACTGGAAACGATTCTGATTTACTGCCGGCAATGCGGACCAAGCTCTGACACCGGTCGTACAGGGACCTGACAGCTCATACAAGCGAGTCCGGCACTCCATACTCCCGGAGTACCCCCCACAGGAGTCCCCTGAGGATACAGTTGAATGCGATTGAGTCCAACTATATCTAGCCGCAACCGCTCAGCCTCTCGCATCAGCTCAGGCTCCTTCCCCGCCAGAGAGATGACATTTCACGTCCCTAGAGCTAGCTTCTGCAGCCGAGGATCAGACCGCCAGGGTCCCCGCCTCTGGCAGCCGCCCAGCTCACAGTGCACCCGACCCCTTTGGCCCCTCCTGCAGGTGGTGAGCCCACGGGAGGAGAGGCCCATGTCACCCTTTCGGGCTGAACCCCTATCGGGCACCATGGGCAAAGGCCCGGCCACCAGGCACCTGCCTCCGTGCCCCACCTCCAGGCCTGGCTCCAGAGGGGGGCCCCGGTGACCCACGTCCGGGCAAGGGAAACCTTGGTCCTTGCTTTATCATCATCATAGGGGTGATTTGAACAGCACTTTGTCTGGTCCCTCCCCTAGACACCTGTTTGCCATGGGTGACCCTACCAGGGGCATGAGCCTCCGACAACATAGCCGCTAGGATCGTCAGGATGCACAAACTCCTCCACCACGATAAGGTGGCGGCTCACAATAAAAAATTTGACGGGGAGGTAAATTTCAACAATAAATAGCTGCCAGTTCACTTTATGGTAAACTAGCTGACTCAGCATATCTGATTTCAATCTGAAATATAATTTTATTTCCAGTAATAGTAAAAGTTTTCCCGATCTATTTTGCATGACGGGGTGGTTATATTTAGCTTGACGAGCCCCATCCAACATATAAAAACATCAAATAAACAATATAAAATAGTGTGGGAACTTCCCTGCTTTTGAACTTGGTTCTTACAGAGGCTCATATGATTTCCTGTTTGTGATGCCATCTTAAATAAGAGTAAATTTTATATAGACCAAAAAAGTAAATGTGTCAGGGTGGTATGTCAAAATAAGGGACACAATAAAATTGTATTTTTTTTTTTTTTTTTTTGCGAAAAATACAATTTATTTTTTTAATAAATAGAGTTCATAGTATCAAGGATATCCATTTCATCCTAAAAACAATAAAAGGTTTATTTAAAAAAATAACTTTTTGATTATGTTACATGCAAATTACTTGTTTTTAATTAGCACATAGCAAAAATGTGCTAATTAAAAATAAATTTGAAAATTGTATATTCTTCTTTTAAAACAGCATTGTCTCTTAGTATGTGATTAAGAACACATATCTTAACAGTTTGAAACTTTGGAAATACAGTTTTTATGGATTTTTAATCTCATCAAATGTTGTGGGCTCGTATGACACCTGTTTCATAAAATGACCCTTTTAGTCATAAATAGTAGACTTTGATTAAATTAATTATCAAAGTCAAGTAGATCAAGAGTATATATAGATGAGCTGACTATAATGAGGGTAATGGTGGCTTTTATAAAGTTCCCCATAATTTTTAAAAGGTATTATTTACACAAAGGTGAAATACACATCTATTAACTTGTTATTGACTCCTGGCCCACATGGGTGGAGTGGAAGATCTGCTATCCTCTGTGACTGTGACGTAAATGAGAGGGAAACACTCCACAACCTAACACCTACTGGATTTCTGAAACTGGGCCAGTCAATTAATCCTCACAGTCTCATATTAGTGCTCCATTTACTTCTCTAATTGGTGACATTGCCGTGACAGCCATAGATCTTTAAATTCATAGTCATGTGAAAGAACTGGTGGACTTTGGTGTGGTCTGCAAACAAATGTACCTTAAAATAAGTTGTGTTTTCACCAACAAACTGTTACTCCACACAGTTTACAAAGCATCTTGTTTTGTTTAATATCAAGTGTAAAAGTTTCTCCAAGGTCTTTAGATTTTAATTGTTCCATGTTCCCAGGTGTAGATAAAATGTGTAAGGCCTCTCTTTACCACAGATTCCTAACTCTTTCCACATTTCCACACAGTAAATTAGGTCTGACTGGATATATCTGCCAAATATCTTTCTTATTTCTTTCTGTTTCTAAAACTGCAAAGCCAGCCATGTTTAATTAACATTTAAACATTTTACCAGAGATCCCCACTTGCAGGAATATTTGATGAAAGAAATTTACTTGTTGCTTTACTTGGAAGAGACTTAAGATAAGGACCCGAATTCTTCCATTGCTCGCTGACTGCACTCTACTGCCACCCTTTTAAAAATTCACCCTCTGTAATTACAAGTAAAGTCAAATATGTTAAATCTTAAAGAGTGTAAAAGCATTTCCAAGGTTGAGAAAGGCAGATAGTGTCAAAGAGGGTGAGAGAGAGGGATGGTTTTGAGATGAAGAGCTTCTCCTCTGTCTTTATTTTCCAGAAGCATATAATTGAAGGCTTTGCTCCAGTTTGGGAACCAAGAGGAGGGAGAAGCAAGGAGGAAGACAAAACGATCCAAGTCAAAGAGGAGAGAAAAAGAGGAAAGCCACGTCCACAAGAATGACTCACTCTTCCTCCATCCTCCTCTCTAACTCTTCCTCTATCCCACTCTGTCAATGAGGTCAAACTGAACTCAGAGCAGCAGCAGTTTACCCAGACAACTGCTCCACTTGTACTATTTTATATTAATAATCCTGTAAAGCATGAGCAAAGTATGGAATACACACATACAGGCAGTATCAGTGGTACACAGATTAACACAACACAGAAACATTGTCTGGTTTGAAGTGTTTGCCAAAGTAAACTCAGACATGCCTGAGGAGCATGTCTGGCGTTTAAGTGCAACATGTGCTGCATCATGCTGCCTACCAGGAGCATTAAACAACACGAAGTTAATGTTGTGATCATGTAGGTGAAATTAACTGAAGCCTAAAGTCCTACAGACTGAACATGAAGCTAACTTTTTCCTTGAATCATGCTTAAAGCCTGCACGTGCACCAGCGAGCACACAAAACTTAGACATGATGTCACGCTGGACGGTTTACAGGTGAAGGTGTTTACTAATGTTACATCTTACTGTCTCACAAATAACAAGATTTGGACCTCTGTCCCGGATCATTCCTGTAAGAAACGTTGAGGAAAGCAACTGTGCATTTACAAAGGTCATCTGAGCACACAGCTGCAGACTCAAACACAAACACATCCGTCTCTAATCAGTAGTATGCATGTTTCCCCAACTCAAACAGCAAACTACAGAAAGACAGACAGAAAGAAAGACGGGGCAGCATCTTCCTCAACAGCTCTACGTCAGTAGAAGGAGACCCCTGGTTAAAAGTGATATCATCCATCAGCAGCCAATCCCAACGTTGAAGTAAATGATTAAACTGTCGAGACGTATGTGGGGGCACATGGGCTCAGTTGTGAAGCATGACGCAGAGGGTCCAGCACTAATGGGCGTGTTTGAGCTATCATGTAAATATTTCTTTTTTCTATGGTAAAAAGGGCGGAGAAGAAATGGGTGAGGACTAAACAACAAAGCATGGAAAGAAGAAGTGGGTTGGATATGAAGGAAAAGGAAAAGGCCAGCTGAGTGTGAACAAATGGAAAAGAAAGCAGAGTGACTCGGTACAGCCGGAGAGAGAGAGAGAGGAATGTTTAACACACTTAACGTCTCTGCTGCTCTTACTCTCTCTGTTCCTCAACTTGCAAAGCATATCAAACCCATCCCCCTTCAGCTGAGACACACACACACACACACACACACTGAAAATCTGAAGATGGAAACTATGAGCACTGTCCTGCTGCCAGACAGCACTGAGAGAAATGATCTGCAGAAGGAAAGTATCCTATAACGCTCTGACTCAGGCCGTTCTATTCCTTTCTCTGTCAAATGCAGACGAAAGGTAGAACGTGGTAAAATAATGAGGAAATTTAACTAAGACTAAGATGAAATGTAGGTATATCACTTTATCTAAAGCTTTTAAAAAGTGAATTATTTGATCATGGTTTTAGATCTTTGTAGCTAAATCAAATATAGAAATAGTTATTAATTAAATTTAATTTCTAATTTAATTAATTAGAAATACTGCGTTTTGAGTTAGCACATTGTACCATAAAAAAACAATGCCACCCCCAGAAAATTCCTCATTATTTGGCTTTCCCTGTTTCTCCACGTTAAATATAACCACTTTAATGTTAGAGAGTTTTAGAAGTTCTGGTATATTTTAACTTTAGAGAGCCAAGCTCACTGTTTCCACCTGTCTCAAGCTTCTGTGATGTGCTATGCTAGCTTTTTGCTGGTTGTAGCCTCAACTTTAACAAACAAAACCCTTCCTAGATTGTGTCACAAATATCACCCATGGTTTGGGGGACATCAGCTTTGAAGTTTCATGACACAAAATCCATGTTTTAATTGGAACTTTCTACAGGAAACTTATATATATATAAAGTTATTTACTGTTGTGAAAACTAGCCAACCTAGCTATTATTAGCTCCTTAGGTAGATAGTGAAGCATGATGCTGTATTTTGCACATTAAGCCTAATGTGTTAATTCAGGTAGCAAATGAAGATGCTAAAGGAAAAACATGCTAAAAGAGTTTATTACTGCAGCTTTCACAAAACATAGCTGATTTAGTTGTTATGTTATCAGACACTTAGTTTTATCATAATCTTAGGTTTTAGACCAGAATTGTTTCTGCACAGATTTTTGTGTAGTGTGAGTGTAAAAATCTAAACTTATTTTATTTGATTATCACTTAGATGATCATAAATTCATGTTTGAGTAAGAATTTGTCCAAGAAGAATGAGTAAAGTTAGGAAAATATACAGTTGATTCAGGTAGTGAATATTTAGCAGCAATGATTCTGCAACAAAGGTTTTGATTGCAAATTAAACACATGACCTGTATAACCTGGTCTGTATAACAGTCTGTCCAAAGAGATATAATATAAGTGGATTAAGCCTGAGGAGCAAAGCTAATACTTACACACACACTTGGCATTACTGTTTTGAAAACAGCCACATGGATACGCTATATCTACCAGATAATGTGTGAATGTGTAGGAATACATGCCCCCTGTTGACAAGAGGCCAGTTCAGAATCATATAAGTGGAATCAAGACCAGATTACAACTTTTTCAAAAATCTGTGGATCGTTCATTTAAATGTTTCCTGCTTTACACATTTCCATCAGTAAACCTACTGACTGTGGAGTAGGTCAGATGAATGCTTTAGGAGAAAAGAAAATATAAGACCCACACAGACAGGCAGCTGTTTTATACTCCAGATGTCTGGAGCTTAAATGAATTATCTGTAACATGTATAAAGCTGGTATAACATAAAGTAAACCTGGCTGCACACCCAGCACATGCCCAGACAAACAGCGCCCCACCCCAAGGACCAGACACTCATCTTTGTGTTATGATGATAATGATGTGGCTGGTGTTAATTGGTATGAAATACGAGCTTGCAATTAAACAGTTTTCTATGGGAAAACGGCAGGTAAAGTCTTCTGTTTCTGTCTGCACATAGACACACTGACTAGCATTCCTAACGCTGTTAAATGGAAATGATTTCATTAAGAAAATAATACTTTTTTTTTTGCAAATGTTTCACTGCTGTTCTGTAACATCACTCCAGCATCTGAGGTGTTAGCTTATCTGTTATTTTAGTTTGTCTACAGGAGTTTCATACCTTCATAACCTCATGCAAATAAAAATATTTTTTACACAAACTATAAAACCTCTTCTTCCGGATAACATCTGGGTTTTTACTGTTACATTATAACATATTATTTTAGCATTTATTCCTGCATGGGTGTTTAATTGGCTGGATGTTACCATAACAACCAGGTGTACACTAAAGTTCTCTCAGGTTGCTGCTCTCAGTAAATATACAGAATGTCTAATCAGATATAAAAACTAGCTTAATCACATAAGAAATTCATGACTATCAGAAATGTAGATAACAATGCCTGAATACAATATGTCACTCCTTTGTATCATTGTGGATTACCAGCTTCACCAGTTTGACCAGTGGAAAATATTAGCAGTTACTGGACAAATCCGGTTTTGTGACTATTGTAGCCCCTGAGGTCCTTACGGTGAAGATGCTACTACTGGCAACAGGAACATATATTTAACTTTATTTTGCAGTTGTGTGCATCTTGGCTGGTTGGTTGAGGTAGATGTAGCACACTGAAGCTGTTCTTTAACGTCATCATCAGTTATTGGGTTAAAACGATCAGCTTTATACATGTTTCTACAAGTTTAAAATGTCATTGTTTTACTTACATAATGATTGAAGAAAGTAGTTTACTTCCCCTTCAGGAAAAAAAGAAGACATGCAGTGTGGACAAGTGATGAAAAATAAGCTTGTGTAGTACTGTAGACATTTTATTATTAAAAAGATACTAAATTAAAATGATGCGAAATAACAGTTTAAATGACCATATCAGTGTAGATGTCCTTGTATTTATCTGTTTCTATGGGCACAAAACAAGGAATTCTGGGTAATGTAGTCCCACACCCGTTACTTTTGTGCTCTACTATACCATCAAATAATTTCTTTGCATTGCAGGTGATGGGCATCTATACCTTTACTTCTCTTTTTACTTTTAATTTTCAGGCTGGTTGGGTCACTGACTTCTCAGCCAATGAGGCGCAGTGTTGAGCAGTGATGGAGAAAACATATGTGGGACCAACAGAAGGCAGGATTTGCCTTAAAGGTCCTACATTTTCGATCCAGTCCCAACCAGAATATTTGTTACAGGAGTATGCTTGTGGTGGTTTGAAAGTTTCCAGTTTAAGATGTGGTAAATTAGGATTACTGTAAAAACCCATCTAAAACTAAAATGTAGCACAAATTTTACTGATTAGTCAGTCTGTTGCTGCAAAGTATGACAAAACTAACATGAGGGATGACTTAAAAAAATAAGCACCAAAGATTTAATAGATGCATCCTGAGCCTGGAGCTTAGCCAGCTGGTGGAGATTTTCCTGTCAGACTGAACACCACCAACACTTTACCATCCACGACCTTTCACCTCTGCCAGAGGACGAGCTGGGATGCCTCTTACACTGACCTCTGCTCCTGTGTGCAAGTTTAGACACACACACCCACACACGTGCACGCTCATTCGTTCATGGCTGTATTCCAGCCAGGACTTCCATGCCGGAGTGCCTTCTCATCATGCCTTTCTCATTCTGAGGACAGGAGCAGAGGAGGGAATTTATACTGTGTTCATCTCCTGGTTGTAACCATGGGAACACCAAACTGAGTGATTCCAGATGTTCAACAAAAAAAAATATTGAAGGAAAAAACAAAACACTGGCTGAGAGCTGCGTTCTAATGAGGCAGAGGATACGCTCAGGGATATCCTGTATCAGTATGTTCATACTGTAAGGACTGTTACAGAGCGATGGATTGTTTAGTAGAAGCTAAAAACGACGGCAGAACTGCTTATCTGATTGTTTTTTAGTTTGATGCAGCACACAGATTCAAGTAGTCCACATTAAAACAATCTAAAAGGAAGATTTATCTATGATGTTAACAAAATGGAGGTTGTTGCATGACAGTCTAACAGTATCTCCACACAGCTGTGGGTTTCGGTAGGTGCACTGTACAGAAGGTGTGTAACCACAGAGGTAGTATAGATAAATGTTGCTATGTCTCTTCCTCTTCCTGGGCTGTGGGTTTGGCTAGCAGCCAGCGAGAAACATTAGCCAACAGAGCTGCAGGGCGCCGATGAGCTGAAGCTCTGCAGACCAGCCTCTGACCGAGGAGGAGTCCTTTTGACTGAATACAGGGAACAGCTTAGCACCACCCATTATCTCTTGTAAGGGACACTCAATGCTTGTTGTGTTTGTCCAGTATGTCAACTACACACTGTCAGCAAGTTTCAGTTGGTTGCAATTTGCAATTTGAGCCAGTAGATGTCTCTGTATCCTAGACACTTTCTGGGTTTTTAATACACAAAAGAGTGTACAAAAGGTAGAACCAGCATTCTTCCTTTCACACACATTTGCCAAAACACACCAGTGATGCCAATGCCACTCAGCTGGCTCTTTTACATCAGCTTGATGTTCAAGCACAAACTAAATCTTCCTCTGTTTGCTCTGTTTTAATGATCAAAATTCCCCTTTACAACACTCTTCAGGCCTGGACTGAAGCCTCTTTGTTTTGTTGTGATTTGTGAAAAGACTGAGGTGTAATGAAGGCATGGGATTGTGGAGATGTGATGATGTATGCAGCAGCTTTTAAAAGTGTAAACAATCAGCACTGAATGATCTAAGCATCATGAGTCTAAATATTTTAACATAATGTGGTCATTGTACTACTCCTGCCAGTTCTGCCAAAGATGATGTTGGAGATGCTGTCTCCTTTCCTCCTCACCTTATACACCACTGATTTTCAGTAAAATACTGAGTCCTGCCACCTTCGAAAGTCTCTGATGACTCAGCTGTTGGATGTATGGGAGAGGGAGAAGAGGAGAAGGATTGCTGAGACCTATAAGTATCTGGGAGTGACCATGGACCACAGACTGGATGGGAAATCCAACACAGATGCTGTGTGGAAGGGGATGAGCAGACTCTACTTCCTGAGACGGTTCAGATCCTTCACTGTCTGCAGCAAAATGTTGGAGATCTTTTATCAGTCTGTCGTCTCCAGTGTGTTTTTCTTTGCTGCTGTGTGCTGGAAAGCAGCATCGGTACAAGAACACCAACAGACTGAACAAACTTAGAAAGATGGCTGAAACTGGTTTCCATCATAGATAACACCAACCAGTCTCTCCACCACACACTGGTCAGACAGCAGAGCTTTTTCTCTGCTGTCGTATGGACAAATACAGGAATCTTTCCTGCCTCGTTCCATCACTCTGTTCAGTAAGAAAGGGAAGAGCGGCTTAGACACCAGGCTTTACCTGCTCCTCCTCTCCTCTTGACATTTTATTGTACTTTTTATATTATATTTTGGTTTGCACAACCAAATGTGTGTCTACTGCACAAAGTGTTCGCAGGCCAGCCGAGAGATGTAGTCCCTCCATCATGTCCATCGTGTCCTGGGTCTTCCCCGGGGAATACATACATCACATTCACACACACATTCACACACTGATGGCGGAAGCTGCCATACAAGGCGCTCAACCACGACCCATCAGGAGCAATTAGGGGTTCAGTGTCTTGCCTAAGTACATCTCGACATGAGTTAGATCGAACCGGCAACCCTCAGGCTACAAGACAACCGCTCTATCTTGCTGAGCCATGGTGCCCCAGCCAGCAGCTCTGATGCAGAGTGCTCTAAACCAATCTGCTGTCTTTACAAAGAATGCCTGCACTCTTTTATCCATGAGATGTGTCCTGTCCGTACAGTATTTAAGATAAACTATTCCTCCTCACTTAATTTCAAGCCTACTTATTTTTCTATGCCTTTAACTTTTTTACTTCTTTGCCTGCTTCACTTTATAGTAAAACACATTAAACTTTCACTAGTGTGAGTTATAATAATGTATATGTATATGATTGATCCCTCTAATGTCTGATAATTCAGTCATTTTTCCATATTTTCTTCTTTTCTCATATTTCATCTTTTATTTGAACTATCCTTCATTACCTCTGTTGACCTCTGTCTTGTGTATATGTGTGCGTGTGAGGAAAGAAAAAGGAAGGCTTCTTCGACGTGGCAGGGTGACGTCGCAAAATCTGAAGAAAAACCCAGAAGTTGGCTGAGACCCACGCATAGAGAGAAAGAAAAGACAGGAGAGGAGGAGGCTAGTTAATTTTCTTTGGTTTATTTAAACTCTGTGGGAATTCACTGCTTGTGCCAGTGAAGGTTTTTATATAGAAGATGGTGCAAACAAGTTTAGAAAAAAGAAAGAAAAATAATGTAACTGCTTTTATAGTTCCTTTCTTTGCTTCCAGCTTGTATGATTAAATTTATGTGTGTGGGAGAGAAACAAGTCTCTCAGTCAATAAACCGAAGTTATTCTGGTATCTGATGATATCAAAATGGTGCTAATAATGTTAAAGTTGGGGTTCTTAAGCAACCAGTTTTCACAGTTTTGCAGCATTTTGCTGTATTACAAACCCGACAGGTAAATGGTAGTACTTTAAAAAGCAACTGATCTGAAGCAGACACTAAAACTGATTCTAAAGAAAAAGATGAAACTCAGTTTTTATCTGTGTTTATTCGCCATTTTGCTGTTTTTGTTTTTCAGAAAAAAAATTGCACTTATCCAATTACTCCAAGTTTAAAATATTGTGTATGAAGAAGAGTTTTGGAGTTTTACTGAACTCCCTGGTCCCAGAGCATGACACATCAAAATGGACATGAAGCTAGCTGTCACTTGCTAAGCTAATATAGCTTAGCCTGAGTGGGGTTACAAAAGATAATGTTGGATTTATGGATACTTCGCTACCCACATTCTACATTTAAATCAAAACAAGCTGTTCCAACATCCACAAATGGCAACTGCTATCACAGTTAGAGATTGAGGAGATACAACATGCTAATGCTATGTCAAGGTGGAGCCAGGATGATAGTTCAGAAGGGGGAGTTAACATCAACTCCCCCCTAGAGCTTGGGTACCATCCCCCAATAACAAATGAGATGAATGAGAGATCAACTGACCTGAGGGATAAGATCATGGCTAAGATGTGAGCCTGTCAACCCTGACACTGACTAGCAAAAATGATTGAAGTACCACCAGGACGTTTTCTAGCTGATGTGAATGCAGTAATAACAACAATCCCTACTGGAACCTTCACTGAATTCAATAAGTTGATATACAGTACAGCAATAGCGATCCTGGAGATGCTTGGCCAACATAACATCAATATGAAAAACAAGAAGGACCCACCATGGAGGTGGAGGTTGAAAGCTAAAATCAAGGCAACTGGGAGGGAAGTTTGTCAACTGAACTCCAAAAAGATTACAAGCACAAAAGGAGTACCCAGGAGGTACATCCAGAAGTCCATACCTGAGGCTGTGGGAACTGCCAAACAAAGACTCCAAGAATTGGCTGCATGACTGCGGAGATACACAAGAGAAATAGAGGCAAGAAAAATAAATCTGCTGTTCTCCACTAACCTAGCTAAAGTGTGCGCCCAGTAGCAGGATAATACCACATACGCAACCCCACCAAGGCTGGAGACTGAACGATACTGGAAAAACATATGGGAAAAGGAGGCATCACACAACAGTGAAGTACAGTGGTAAAAGGAACTAAGGGTGGACCACAGCTCCCTCCTTAAAAATGGCCCAGCTACCAGTGGCAGATATCCTTCAAAGAATCTCTGGTATGAAGAACTGGCCCGGACATGATCCATGCCTACTGGTTAATGATGCTAACTTCACTCCATGAGCACCTAGCAGCATGTGAATAAATCAACAGCTGAGGGATGGGACCCACCCTGAATGGCTGACCAAGGGATGGACATACTGAAAGATACTGATACTGAAAGATCCTCCGAAGGTCCCATCCAACTATCTGCCAATAACCTGCCTCTCCACAGCATGGAAGCTCTTGTCGGACATCATAGTGACTAAAATAAGCCGACAAATGGATCAATACATGACAGAAGCACAGAAAGGCATTGGTAAAGGTACCACAGGAGCCAAACACTAGCTGCTGATTGACAGAACTGTTGCCCAAGATTGCAAAACCAGGAAGACAAACCTGTGCACTGCCTGGATTGATTACCAGAAAGCCTATGACTCAATGCCACATACATGGATCCTGGAATGCCTGAAGCTGTACAAAACCAACAGCACTCTAAGAGCCGTCATTGCAAACTCAGTGAGGCTGTGGCAGACCACCCTTGAGACCAACTTCAAGCCAACTGCACAAGTCTCCATTAGCTGTGGCAGTCATCAGGGCATTAAAGTTATGCCCTGTTAGTGACCAGATACCCTGCAGGGATAATAAGCTGGCTAATGTTAAAACACAGAAGCTGTTCACCATGCATGGAGGGTTCCACCCCAGATCCAGTGTCCAGAGGCTAAACACAGAACACAGAGGGAAGCAGAGGACTAGTGAGGGCCACTGGGGCGGCATGACTCAGTGGTAGAGTGGTCGTCCTGTAGCCCAAAGGTTGCCAGTTCGATCCCGGCCTGGAGAATTCATGTCAAGGTGTCCCTAAGCAAGACACGGAACCCCTAATTGCTTCTGATGGGTCGTGGTTGAGCAGCTTGCATGGCAGCTTCCGCTATCAGTGTGTGAATGTGTGTGAATTGGTAGATATGACGTACATGTAAAGCGCTTTGGATCTGGAAGATGGCCCCTAGGGATGAAGAATTGAGTGAGGGTCTCAGGCAAAGGAGAAAAATAAAATAGAGGAACCATCATGGGTGGAAAATCTCCTGCATGGGATGTACCACCGACAGATGTGGCGGATATGAACAAGTCCTACCAGTGACTGGAGAGGGCTGGATTTAAGGACAAAACAGGAGTGCCATAATCGTGGCAGCACAGGAGCAAGCCTTAAACACCAGGGCAAATAAGGCCCAGATCTACCACACCAGGAAGGACCAGGAAGGTGCAGGGTGTTCAAAGAGGCCCCTGATACAATCTAGCATCCCACAGCAGGGCACAACATACTGGCAGACAAAGAATACATAGACCAAGTAGCTGGCATAGTGTACAGAAACATCTGTGCAGAATATGGACTGGAGACCCCTAGGTCACAATGGGAAACACCTTCTAAGGTGGTGGAGAATGAGAGGGCTAAGATTCTGTGGGACTTCCAGATACAAACCAACAAAATAGTGGTGACAATGATGGAAATATCAGGAAAAAAGTAACACAAGAAACTGGAGAAATGATTAAGGAAGAACTGGAGAAAGCCTGGAAGGTGAAGGCAACAGTAGCACCCATTGGTAATCGGATCAAAAGGGGCCGTGTCTCCCATGGTGGAGAAGTGGCTCCAACAGATACCCGGAGAAACATCACACATTTCCATCCAGAGGAGTGCAGTCCTAGGAACAGCTAAGATACTGCGTAGGACCCTCAAGCTCCCAGGACTCTGGTAGAGAACCCAAGTTTGAGAGATGAACAGCCACCCAACCTACCCAGGGGGACGGGAGAGTGGGCAACGCAGCCTCACAGCAAGAAGGTTGCTGGTTCGAGCCTAGGCAGGGGGAAGGTTCGAACAGTGGCCTTTCTGTGTGGAGTTTGCATGTTCTCCCCATGTATGCGTGGTGTCTCTCTCTCTGGGTACTCTGGCTTACACCCACCCTCCAAAGACATGCATGTTAGGTTAATTGGTGACTATAAATTCTCCCTAGCGTAAATGGTTGTTTGTGTCTCTGTGTTGGCCCTGCAATGGACTGGTGATCCAGGGTATGCTCTGACTCTCACTTGCTAAATGCTGGGTTAGGATCCAGCTGCTCCACAACCATTCATTGGTGCAAATATATATATATATTAGGGCTGGGCACGTTAACACAATGATTAATTAATGCCATTAATTCTTTTTAATCGCACGTTAAGTTTTTTTTTTTTTTTTTTTTTTTTGTTTTGTTTTGTTTTTATTTTTGCTCACTGGCTTTGATGAGAGAAACATGGTGTCCCTGTCTCCTGCTGCAGCGGTGCGTCTGATGTAATCAGGAGAGAGTGGGTTTATTAAAATGAAGACAAGTTTTCTGTCTGGAACTTAAGAAAGAAGAAAAAGAACCGGTTTCTCTTTGTCTGTCTAAACCAATGCAGATGGCAGAACATCATGATTTTTGGACGGGAAACTGCTCCCAAAAGACAATGACCAACTATTTATTTATTTAATAATTGCTGTTTTAATTTAGGCAAGACAGCAAAGGTAAGTCCTGCTTTCTGACTTTTACAAACGTAAAGCATAAATCGGGTCTTCTTCTGCCTCTGGTTCGGTGAATCTTGGTCAAAGCCAGACGAAAATTCCAGCTGTGGAATCTGTGAGAATCTGTGAGATGTGAGCTTTCAGTAGAGGAGTCATTTGTTAATTTAATATATATTTTTAATGAAGAACCATCATAGGATATTTATTTTTGAAGAACCACATTTATATTTGAGTTCTTAGGTTTAAAAATAAAGAAAATCATAAAACCTTTATAAAAAGAGGATAGACAGACGTTCTTCTAAGGGATGTAGATATTTGTGAGAAATGAAAAAAAAAGTCTCTGGTTTCCAAGAAAGATATATTTAAAAAATATTTTAGCCACGTATTTACAGGCATTGTGAAAGGTCCAGAGAGACACTAGCAGCTCCAGAGTCGCAGGTTGGAGATTATGAATTATGGTATTTTAGCAAATTTCTGCTTATAGTCTTAAAGATAAACTAAATAAATATTTTGCTCCTACTTAGTCAACTCTTTAAGCTGAACTGCAAAAGAAAAGGAAAGTACTCTTAATGTAAGAGATGAGAGGAAAAACAGAGAGGGAGTCTGGGTCAAATGTGGGAAAGAGAATATTTTCTCTCCCTCTTGGTCTGTCTCTCTATTTCTCTCCATGGTCATTTAATCTAACCAGTATGTGTGTGTCTGACACATGAGGGGAGGAGAAAACAGAGAGAGAGAAAGAGAGAGAGAGTTTGCATTCTTCTCCACTGAGGTCAGGGTTTTACACTGCTTTTGTCCACTGCCTGCTGAGTCTGTGTAAGTGCATGTGTACGTGGGTTTTGACCACTTAGGAAGAAGTGCATGTGCAATTCAATGCACAAGTCGTCATTCAAACAGATGTGAAACTATAATCAATAATTACCACTGCGCCCAAAAACAAGACAAAGTGGGGTGTGTGCATGTAGGAGCATATACGTTAAAGGAACATGACCTCTAGAGGTTGTCAGTGCATGTGAAGAATACAAACGCTGTCCATGACAATGACTGTCATTCAGAGTTTCATTGTAACATCGTAAAGTCATGTAATCAAAGTAGCTTGTAACCAGTAAGTGAGAACATTTTAGTAAAGTATTGCGCCATCACTAGCACGTATGTCTGCATCTATCTTACATGGACCTTTTTCTAAATAAATTTCCTAATCAGACTTTGTAGCCTGTCAATAATAAACTTGATAAAGAAATTAGTTTCAATGTGGAAATGTGCATATGCAACTGTACTAGACAGAATTAAGAGTCAGATCTAAAGGCCTATTAATGCTCCCTTATGTACGTAATGGGTACATTCATTTCAACAGATGTCATATGTTGCCAGTCTTTATACTTCCATGCATCTTTCACATTGCTATGGTTCTGAAATCAGTTCATCCAGTGCTGCTCTGACGTCAGTTTCGAACACTGGTTGGTGGAGGTATGCACCACTATATCGGGCCCAACATGCCTGACACACACACTTTTTCTTCAAAAGTTCTCGCCATCTCTACAGTTGTTATGCTCGTCATCGTCTATTTCCTCTTCCTGTTAGTCTTCTTCTTCTCTGATTTGTTCCTTTCCCTGATCACATGTCAGCTGTACTGCTCAACACTGACCCCGCGGTTAGAAACTGTGAAACAGCAGGTGTTGTGTTACAGGCTGGAGTTACATGCAAGCAGATTGCGGAAAAAGTGAAGAAATAAAATTTTGGAGACTGAAAAGCTGAGTATAGAATTTGTAAAAATAAAATAACCATTCTTTTAAAATGTTAAACAATTCGTTTTTTGTGGAATAATTAAAAATAAGCAAACACTGCATGAAAGATTTCTTACCAACACACAAATCAATCATAACCGCTAATTTAGGCTAAAATAGAAGTTCTGAATCATCGTAAATGGAGAGCCACTTGGTAGCTGTAAGACTTGGCTTTTCTATGGGAATATGTCCTAAAACCCATTTTTTCATTTCCTATTTTTATTTATTTTTTATGTTCTGTTGTAAAGATCATGCTGAAGACTTTTATTACACTTTTACTATCACGAAACTGATGCGCTTTGGTTCATACCGTAAAAGATGTTTCAGTATCATCTCGTAAATATGTTGAGCTTTTTGTTTAAGAAAATTAAAATAGGGGTGGGTGGAGGAGGAAGGGTTTTTTTTTATTCAGTCTGTTGTTGTTTAATTTAGATAATCCCTACAGGGACATTGGAATGTCATTCAACTGTATTTTTATCCATCCATCCATCTGTCCATCCATTCATTCATTCATTCATCCATTCATCCTTCCATCTTCTACCACGTTTTCAGGGTCAGGTTGTGTGCAACAGCCACAAGTTAAGAGCAGTTGTCCCTCCAACGTGTCCTGGGTCTTCCCCAGGATCTCCTCCTGGTGGGACCTGCCTGGAACCCTTCACCAGGAAGGCGTCTAGGAGGCATCCTGACCAGATTCCTGAGTCCCTCACAGATTACGGAGCTTCTCGTCCTATCTCTAAGGGAAAGTCCGACCATCCTATGGAGGAGGAAAAGTTTCCCTTTCGAATATAATAATGTTATATTCTAACAATTTCCTTTGCTATCACACCACTATCTTTTACAGCTAACCAACACAGTTATTAGATTTTCTGTGGAGAAACTGGGCTGTCATTATTGTTAATAATTTATGGTGAAAAACATATTAAATTACCTTTTTATTTTCTCTCACTAAGAAAAGTGTAAGACAAATATCTAATAGTGTTTATAACATCATTATAATCCCATTGATCTTTTCATCAAATTTCACAAGTAAATGAGAGAGAGAATGTGAAGAACCATTTTATCAAATTCATAAATCTATGAAAACAGAAAATACCGTGGCTTAAATAATTCTTCTTCTGTATTCTAAAAGTTAAAACACAACAGAGCACCTATTTCTTTGAGCACATCGCCTCTCAAAAACAGGTTTTGCTTCTGAATGCTAAAGGGACATCTAAAGCAAACTTTAAAATATCAGTTTAACTCCTCCTGCTTCACACATGGACACACAAACTTCTTCTGCCATCAGAACTAAACCTTTCCTGCATGTGGTCGGTTCAGATGGGCCATGAAGAGTTAAACTGTCTAATGAATCCGCTCCGGTTTCTCTCACCACTCCCTAACGTGAGCTACAGCCCACACCAAACACTTTCTTTCAGCTGGATTTTAGAGTCTTTCTGGAATCAGTTGTGGTCTTTTTAATTCCTCTCCTTTTTTTTAGTACTTTCTTAATTTGCTTATACACAGAAAACTTTTAGATGCCTAGAAAATTTTTTACTTTTAGCATTTTCACAAGTATTTTATATGCTGCCATCAGATAGACACATACTTTAGTTTTGTGTGTGAGTCACTCTTTTTTCCCCTTTGTCTCATGTTGCAGTCTGCATATTCACTTTGTGTACCCCCTCTTTCTCCATCTTTCCAACTCTGCTTAATGTCTTCCGCATATGACTTCATGTCGTTTATATTTTCCTTCTCTTCCACGTTGGTTTTCATTTCACACAGCTGCCCTGTTGATTGTCTTTCTGATTATAATCAAACTCTATAATCATCAGCTTTCCAGTCATCTTTAAAACAACTTGGATAACTTGTACAAGATGAGCTCTAAAAGATTTGACTGTTTGATGATGTTGTTTCTTTTCTTTCTTTCTGAAGGTAGGAGGTGTAGAAATGCCTGTCCTTATATGGCACTAGCGCCTGGATCCCACCACAAAGCTGAAGGAACTATGAATTATGAATGAGATATGCACATATATATATATATATATATATATATATATATATATATATATATATATATATATATATATATAGATATAATTTTTTTTTTTTTAACCGAACAGAAATAGTGAAAATTATGTAATGCAATGAAAATTGGTTGTGATTTATGGGAGAATTTTGTAACCAATCAACATAAATAATAGAATTTTAGTTTTTTATTCTGTTGAAACTGTTTATCTTTATTTCTGACACATCATCAACAAAAGTAAAAAGAACAAACGCTTATCCGGAGTCGGGTCGTGGGGGCAGCTGTCTAAGCAGGGAAACCCAGACTTCCCTCTCCCTGGCCACATTCACCAGCTCATCCAGAGGGATCCCGAGGCGTTCCCAGGCCAGCCGAGAGATGTAGTCTATCCTGCGTGTCCTGGGTCTTCACCGGGACCTCTTTCCGGTGGGACGTGCCCGGAACACCTCACCAGGGAGGCGTCCAGGAGGCATCCTAACCAGATGCCCGAGCCACCTCATCTGGCTCCTCTGGATGTGGAGGAGCAGCGACTCTACTCTGAGCTCCTCTCGGATCACCGAGCTTCTCACCCTATCTCTAAGGGAGAGCCCGGCCACCCTGCGGAGAAAACTCATTTCGACTGCTTGTACATGCGATCTTGCTCTTTTGGTTCAGTTAATGATATGGTAATAACAGTAAAATGGTCTAAATTTGAAAGAGCAATTTGATATCAAACACTTACTTTTGACATTAAATACCGAGATCAAGTGGCAAAAATGGCTCAGGCAGGTTTTTCTCTACAAATAGTATCGTCTCTATCAAACTATAGATTAGAAAAAACTGTTAGAGGGTTAAAGGGTTAGAAACAGTTGCATTATTCACATTTACTCAGCAAATGCATACAGTGATGCTTAGACTAGCCCACCTTATAGTCATTTTTGCCATAATACCTGTCTTAAGTGTTTATTAATACCAAAGTAAAATTTGTTTTGCTCTGCTTTTGAAAATTGAGCTGCTGGTATGTTTTCGTTTGTTTGTTTAGTCTTTGTCTTTCCAATATATTAACGCCGAACTTGACAGGGGAAACAAAGAGGGGGAAAAAGTGAAACAGAAGGTAAAAAGGAACCGAATAAAGAGACAAAAGAACAGAAATTAAACGCGGAAAGGAAAGCTGACTTGGCTGCCATAATCACACAATTGCAATAACAATAAAAAAAAAAAAATCCAATGCTAGAAAAAGGACTTCATAAAGAAAAAAGCTAAATACAAGAAAAATGAATAAATTAATAAGAATGCTAAAACTGCTAAAAAGGGAGGCAGAATCAGAACGGCACCAAAGAGGTATGGATATGATGAGTATGCTGATGTGGTGACTGTTGATCATTATGCCAATATCTGCTGTGTCACAGAACAAACTACTCTGAAGGAAGCATTGGTCAATCATCAGAATCAGAATACTTTTTAATCCCGGAAAAAACTGTGTGTACACAGTCGCTCCATACTAAATAAAGAAAGGATAAGATAAAGATCTAAATCACAATAAGAAAAATTACAGTGAGTAATATGTAAAGTATTATCAATATGATAAACAGTAAAATGTAAATGTATTTCAAAGTGCAAATGTATTGCTGCTATGATGTTGCTATATGGAGGAGTTGTACAGTCTGATGGCCACAGGTGGGAATGATTTGTTGGGTCGTTCAGTGGAGCATTTAGGTGGTATCAATCTATCACTGAACGTGCTCCTGTGGCTGATCAGCAGGTTGTGAAGCAGGTGGGAGGTATTGTTCAGTATTATCTTTATTATGGACAACATTCTCCTCTCCAACACCACCGTCAGAGAGTCCAGCTCCATCCCCACCACGTTACTGGCTTTGTGGATCAGTTCGTTTAGTTTGTTTGTGTCTGCAACCCCTCAGCCTGCTGCCCAGCATGCAACAGCACAGAGGATAGCACTGGCCACAACAGACTCATAAAACATCCTAAGCAGCGTTTGGCAGATGTTAAATGACCTCAAAAAATAGAGACGGCTCTGGCTCTTCTTGTAAAGTGCAGTAATGCTCTTAACCCAATCCAGTTTATTGTCAATATGCACTCCAAGGTATTTGTAATCCTTCACCAACACACAGTGCTGTAGGCGCACATACAGTGGCCTTCCGGTCAGGTAGTCCACAATCCAGGACACAAGACAATCATCCACCTGCATCGCTGTCAGCTTCTCACCCAGGAGGGTCGGCCTGATGGTATTGAATGCACTGGAAAAGTAAAAAAAAAAACAAAACCCTCGCCGGCTGGTCCAGGTGGATGTAGACACGATTGAGCAGGTAGATGATGGCGTCCTCAACTCCAAGAGAAGGCTGGTATGCGAACTGAAGGGTGTCCATATGTGGTCTAATCATGGGTCGGAGCTGATCCAGTATAAGTCTCTCAAGGGTCTTCATGACATGCAAAGTCAGTGCCACGGGTCTGTAATCCTGGGGGCCACTGGGACGTGAGGTCTTTGGTACAGGAACGAGGCATGACATCGTCCACCCCACTGGGACCCTCTGTAGACTCATTATGACAATGTAGTGTAAGACTCCTCGGAGCTGGGAGGCACAGGTCCTAAAGGACCTGAGGACTCAACCTACCCGGTCCTGCAGCTTGTCTGAGTGTAGTAGTCACAGTCAAACTTGCCACCAGTGTTTTAACTCCTTAATCTTGGTTTGTATTAACTTGCTGTGTATTTTGTTTTACTTTGTTTTAGTGACTACATGTTTTAGTGGTTTTATAGTTCCGCATGGATTGTTTTGCAGTGATTTTTTTGCAATGATTTTTTATTTGGTTTTATTGTTTGGACTGGAGTTAATAGAACTGATGAGAAACACCTGCAGACTGTTTTGTTTGTCACACCCACAGTACGAGATTGGCACAGAAGATAAGTGCTGGAATGTCTGACTGCAGACAGGTGAGCTCGTGGAGGTGGAAAGGGTAATAAAACAGGAGGACACACAGATACAAAAGAGGAAAACCAGGGAGAACAGCAGTATGCGGGAGAGCAAGGACATGAGCAGCATAACGGGCGCATTTGTGGACGACAAGAAGGGGATCCTCCCCACCAGGGAAGCCCCTGGTGGGGAGGATCAAAGATGATAAATTTTTCCAGGATCTCTAGGTCATAGTCCTCCACTGTGGAAGGGTAAACACTCTGTTTGGAGAATACAGATGAGGCCTCTGGACATATTCCCCATTTCTGCCACACAGTTTTCTTGCCCTTGTTGAGGAAGGCCGAAACAGTGTCACATCCTGTAAAGGAGTGAAAGAATAGCAAGCCCATGACCTTATCCTGGCCAACATCATGGAATAGGTCATGCACACTAATCCAGCAGAGGTTCTGGCCTTGCCCAAATGATACCCACATGTGCTTGCAGCCCAGAATCTTGAGGCTGGTGAAGACTCTTTGAGCCAAGACAACATCTGTCATTTGCCTTGATCATAATGGATTGGCTCCCATGTTCTGCAGCATGTTTGGCATGTACAAAAATTCGGCTGTCAGCCTCCTCATGAGAGCATCCATTCAGCTCATCGAGATTAGTTTCACCAGTGCTTAAGACAGCTGATCTCTTTGTAACAATCACCAAGTTTGGAGCAAACATTTGGGCAACCTTGTCAGCAAGAAAATGGTACAAATCAGTTTTATTGTCACTGTGTCTCAGATGGTTACGCAAGTTAGATGCATTTGCATTCTTGTTTGTTACTTTGCGTCTTCCTCCCTGGCCACTTTTGGACCTGGTTTCCGCTTTAAGGCTTGTTGGGCTGTAAACATCAAAGACAAGATGTGTCATCGTGTACTTGCTGCTGTACATGTGTATTACTGGTAGGAAGTCGACAGCTGCACAGTCCTCAAATGTCCCAAAATCTTTTGGGAGGCAGGGCATGGACCAAAGCTGAGCTATCTACAATGAGAACATTGGCCTCGGGTTCTTAGTCAACTATTGGGGCATGATGGGACAATAAATGAACAGCTTAGAGAACAGGTGACAGTCCTCTTTGACGACAAATTTCTGCTTTGAGGGTTTAGCGGAGTCCTGTCTAAAGAAGTCAGTCTTGTTTTTCCTGATAGGCTTATAGAAGAAGGCTGTCATGGTTCCTGGATTTGGTGTGCGTTAGATGTTGATCATGCTTTTTTCAGTTTTGTCATGTTTAGTTCGGGTTTCCCTCTTGTGTTTCTGTGGTTCCTGTTTCTGGCTCATTAGTTCACCTGGTCTAATTACTCATTCACTTCACCTGTTCCTTGTTACTCCCTCTGTGTATATATACCCTGTGGTTTTCAGTTTGCTCTTGTCAGATCCTTATGTGGTTCATTCCCCTGTCATGTGTGGTTCCCTGTTCCTGCGTTTTGACAATAAACCCCGTTACTTGCATCGATTTTTGCCTCCTGCCTTGACTGCCTGCAGTTGGGGCCTCACCTCCGCCGCCATTCATGACAAAGGCAGGGTTATCCTCCAGTACCTGACCTCTTTCCAAGTGTGACTGCAGAATTTCAGCTAAACTGGGATGAGCAATGTCTTTGGTGTCTAACCCCTAACCCTAACTCTACCAGCTGATTGATATGGGGCTATTAGACAACATTTTGAAAACTAAACTAAAGAACACTACAACGACTATTTCAAGTTAGTAAAGCTAAACGCAGCATAGAGTTACAGCAAGATTAGCTGACACTGAACCGCATGCTGAGTTTCACAGCAGTGAATTCACCAGTGTACCTTGGTTGTGCATTGACATTCACTCTTTTAAACTGAAAATAAATGTAACAACACCACCTAGAAAACAAATGTACACTGGCTTACAAACTAATAGTTTCTATGATATCTGTGGCAATAAACACTGCTATATTGATCAGAACATTTTTTCCCAACTTTCCAATTAAGTTTTTCTCCGCCATATTGGATGCCATCTTAGTTTGTATATACTATAGGGAATATTGAACAGAAATGCACATTACTGGTGCTTCCAAAAGTATTTAAAACCAAAATAAATGCCTAAAAACATGATCAGAGGCACATGAGCATTATTTCAAACCTTGACGGGCAGCCATCTTAAAAAAAAAAAAATTTTAAATTCTGAGAGGCCATCTGGTAAGTGGCCATTAGGGAACGTATGTGCCAAATTTGATGCTTAGGCTCAGATTGTTAGCGTGGAGTTTACTGTTAGCTATAACATGTAGCCCAACTTAGCATTGACTATACTTACACTGATTATATTGTACAAACGTAACGATGCTTATGTCCATTTTGCAATTTCCCTTCGGATTATTAGTGTATTAGATGGTGTTAGGGTGGATTGTAATGTGGAGGCCGCCTGTTGTCTGGACACATCCAGGGTCAAGATTCTGGTGGGATTCCATCGTTTCAGATTTTACCACATAGCAGTTTGTACAAAACCTCCTTGTGTCCCCGGAATCCTCCCTGTACATCTGTGATCTGACATCCATTCTAAAAAGGACACACATTAATGAATATGTATCCCGGTCCAAAATGACCATCTAGGAGCTATTAGTGGTGAATACAGCTAATGCTGAAGGGTCTGAGTCAGGTCAGCTTTAATGGTGTATTTTAACTGTGAAGAGCAATGACTTGATTAGAATTTCCTGTTTACACAACTTTGCATAACATAAATTGGGGCTGCACAGTGGTGTGGTGGTTAGCACTGCAGCCTCAGAACAAGAAAGTTGCTGGTTCGAGCCGTGGCTGGGGGGAAGTTTGAAGTTCAAACAATGGCCTTTCTGTGGGGGGTTTACATGTTGTCCCTAGTATGTGTGGGCTCTCTATGGGTACTCCGACTTCCTCCCACTGTGCAAAGAAATGCATGTTAGGTTAATTGGTCACTCTAAATTCTCCCTGATTTTGTTAACACTTTTCATCAATAGGAAAAATACACACCGTTTTCAGTGGCTTGAGTCTGTGATAATGCATGGTTATCATCAGAAAGCTGCTCACACAGGCCAGCAGATGTTTCAACACAGTACCAGATGGTATTGGCATTTCAATGATAAAGAAAATAGTAAAAAAAATAAAAAAGTAAAAAAAAATTACACAAGTGTTCACATTTCTAAAATGAAATATTAAAGTGTACCTCCACCTCTTTTTTTCCGTATCTCCACCTAAATTTTAAAAATGCCTGAAAATGCAAGGGTTGGGGTGATCAGCGGGTGGAGAGTGGGTGGGTCAGGATACACAGGCAGAAATAATTGACAGACAGCAGCTCAGCTCACTGGCAAGAAGCAAAGTGAGATTCACAAAGCAGCTACACCACAGAGCGGCAGGGGTGCTGCCAGAGATTTTGGGTCCCATGAAAAGAAACTGAAGTGGGCCCCCACTCTGAAAAATTTTATACTGTAATACATACAAAAAAGCAATTTTAATTATATTTTGACCATCATAACTATATTTGTGAAAAGAAAAACATGACAGTGAGGCTACTTGGTAGGGGAAGCACTAAAAATGCAATGAAGTTCATTTAGATTTGGTTAATTGCTGCAAGACGGATACTCTTTTTTTAAATACTTAAACAATTAATTATCTCACGATCAATTACTGAAAATACAAAACTTAAATGCAAAATAACCTCGTCCATGAAAATGAAAAGCATTTATAATCTGTGAGGAAACAAACAAATCTCAGCTAAAACACCATCAAAAACAAAATGGCCGCTCATTTTTTATGATTTATTGTATTGTGAGGCAACAAAAAAATAATAAATAAAAAAAAAAAAATCAGAGGCAAAACGCAAAATAAATTAGGTAGGCTCAGAAACAAAACATTGTGGGACCTCACTTGGTTTATTGTATTATATGAACTGAATAATACGGTCACAAGCAAACCACTGTACAGATTTACAGCCAACCAATGGCTGGGAGCATCTTTAAAATTAAATAATCACATTTTAAAAGGTAGAACTTTGTGTAATAAGATATCAAAGAGAGGTAAAGGTACACTACTGCTGAGTCAAGCTCTTGCAATAGTGGCCTCCCATTTTGTTTTACTTAAAGGTGCTTTCACTGATTTCACCAACAATGTCAAGGGAAGCTGATCTGACATCCAATCCTCCACGTCACTGTCTCCCTCATGTAGCAACACATGCAACTCTAATTTATCTCCCGATCTGCAGAATGTTGTAGAAAAATTACCAAGAGTCTGGGATGAGTAAAAGTATATAGAGTTTATTACAGGAGAAGCATTGAATATAGAATTACTTGCAAGTTGAGCGCAGTCTTGAAGAGTCAGGAGAGGACTCTCCCGATTCATCAAAAACAGTTTTATTCCGCTGGTCCCCAGCTGAAGGTCAGTCTCAAAACTAATAAAGTCAGAGAAAAGAGACTGGATGGCGCCACTCTTTTCCAGTTCTCAGAGGAGAATCACGTACCCAAGGAACGAAAACAGGCTGGTATCCTAAACAACTATTGCTATCTAGTGAATGAACAGTGAATGGATTAACAATAATAAATTAATAAAGAAAACTGAATGTGCGTGTGATTATTATATGAGTATATTTGAGTAATTACCATATGCAGCAAAGTTTCTTTCACAAGACTCACAGGTGAAGCATTAGATTAGAGGGGTAAGACATACATGATGCTATATGGTTGTTGCTGGTTAATCTTTCAATATCTAGAAAATTTAAATATTCTCTGACTGGACTGAAAGCAGCCACCCAGTCTGCTGCACTAGAAATGTGCTTTGTTCCTACCGCGAAGCAGGACGATGACTCCCAAACTACTGACCTGACCTACATTACAGTGATTGCTGAACATTTTCTGAACCATTCAAATTGTTCTAAAATAAATACAATTTTTTATTTATTATCATTAATTCAAAACGATGTTTTCTATATATAATGTTTTTTCTCCACAAAAATCAATCAATTCAACACTCAGCTGCTCACCTCCTTCCTCAGGGCCCACTTGGACCTGTTGAGGTGGGGAGGGGAGGGGGTCTGGCAGCATCTGCTTTGGCTGCTCTCATGTCTGTTCGAACAGTACAAATTTATCAACAGTATATATATTTTTTCATCACAATTAAGTAATACTGTGTTGTTTACAGTTCAAAAAATACATTTTTTGGGTGCTCTACCCCTTTAAACAACAACAACAACAAAAAAAATACATACTGAAAAAATATTAACTTACTTACTGGTCTCACAGTTCTGCAGTTTCACTTATGAGACGCTGGAAAGTTGCATCTCTCTTCTTCTCAGTCAGAAACGGCAGCTTCTTGAACCCCGTATCTAACCACCACTGTATGCTGCACATCCACATAGTGCTGCCCAAGCTCCCTGGTCACAATCTCCTTCAGCTGTCTAATTAAAAGGAGTTTTCTTCAGAATTCTATATGCTCCAACAATTTAGCTTCCAAAGGAGCAATAAATGGACATACCAACCAGACAGCAAGGTCAAGGTCAAGGTAAATTTGTAGATTCATTGAAGGTAGATTTGTTTATGAGAGACCATCCTTTCAATAAAACAAAAATGCATATTCGTACCAACTGAACCAACAAACCAGCTACCTGGAGTCAGCTAATGCTATTGCTAAGTTAGGCCATGGGGAAGTACAACTAACAGTTGAAATAAGGTTAGAAATACTTTCATAGCTCACCAGGTAGTCCTGAGGCTCTGCTCTCGTGTCTCCATGTGTTTTTACCCTCTGTGATTTGGTCACCACAGCTGCCAACACCAAGATCACATAAACATCTACATTACGCATGGGCGGTTTGATAGGGAGACAAACCACCAAAGAAGAAGAAGAAGAAAAAAAAAAGATACCCACTGGAAGCTTTCTGAATACTTTGGTCTGGCTGTATGTCATTGACCAATCAGCATGAGGCCATGCTCCTTGGGTACTGCCTCTTTTGGGGCAGTTTCAATTAGGTAAAAATTGCCTCAACTTATCTTATAATCTGCCATGTAAAAGTTTTTTTCTTTTACAAATAGTAGGCACTACAGTGCGGTGTCTATGGGTCCCGGCAGGGCTTGCATGCTTTTGTCATACGCATCATCCAGCCTGATGAGTTGCATGTGTGGCAGTACAAGGTGAGGGGTTGCAGTATCGACCAATCAGCGGAGGAGGGCGACATATTTAAGCAGGCGTAGAGCCAGCTTTGGGGAAGGTTCGTCAGGCTGACAGGTCACCTGACTTCCGGCTGTCGCGGAGATTATTACTGCTGCGCGTGGAACTGGCTCTCACACCAAGACTGCTGTGGGAAACTCGTGTGTTGTGCTGCCTCCCGCGTCTAAACGACTCCTTTGTGTGGCGAATCCCTGTCATCCAGGGGGATTTATCGGACGGCTTTTTAACAATGTAGCCGCCTTTCAGGCAGCTGATAGTGGCTGTGGCGGCGTGCGGTGCTGGAGGAGCTACAGCCATTCCCACGCCTATAATCGTCGTCCTAATTGCTGCTGCTTTGCTTTGCTTTGTTTTATTTGTTTTAATTGTTTTAACCTTGACTCTTTTAATTGTTTTGGGACACTTTTATGCTCTGCCGCTCCACTAGAGGCCCGGGATGCAGCCTATATCGAGGACTTGGTTTGATGGCTGGCCTCTAGTGCATATGTTTTATGTTACTGTAGTTTTATTTAGTTTATTTGTTGCCCCTTTTATTGTGTTTAACTTCACTGTTTCTAACACTTGTATTTCTTTTTATTTTAGTGGTCTGAGAGCTTGGAGTGGTGGTAAAAAAAAAAAGCTAGAAACACTTAGCAGCTGGTTTAAAAAAGAAGCGTGAGAACATTCAATCAAATTCAATGTATTGTCTAAAGACTAAATAAATTTTTTTAAAAATGGGCGCGGGAGTCATTCTAAATGGAAGCGGGATCAAATAGGGAGTAATTTTATCGGGATTGGGACGGGACAAGATTTTTTTCTGTGGGAGTAGGATGGGACAGGAGTAATAATGCACTCCCGTGTCATCCTCTACTGTATGTTGGGGATTACCCCGGTGGACGAGAGGGCAGAATCTTTCACCACTAGGGTGTCAAACTCAAAGACACAGTAGGCCAAAATTAAAAAATTGGAACAAGTGGAGGACCGGACTGGTTCTGTGTTTATTAAAAACTTTTTTTAAATGACCTTATTGCAAAAATCATTAATCATTAAATAAATGACAAAAAAAAGTCACAAAAATCTGTTGCTTTTATTTCTTATGGCTCTATATGTATTTTTCTTTTTCAGAGTAACTTCAAGTAAAAACATTTTCCACAGGCAAACAGCAGCCAAATAAATTTTCCTCATTTGAAAAATCAAATGTCCTGTAGTAGCAAGCGAAGAATTTGGTTCATATCAACATTTTTTTTCCTCACTTAGAGTTTCCCTGAAGAACTTTAAAAACTCTGGAGCTTTAAGGGTTAATAACGCTTCTGTCTAGTTTTCTTGTCCAGACATGTTTTCTTTCATTACAGCCACACTGTCTCCACACAGAAGACACAGCCTTGTCCTTTACGTCCGCAAACATATTGTTTTCTAACTCCACTTTTTATTTAGACATTTTTTGGGGGTTGTTGACAAACATGAATAGCTCCGTCAGGCTGCTAGAGAAGAAGCGAGGTACACACTCGCGGGCCGTGATTGACACACCAACGCACTGGCAGTGCATTGTGGGACTTGTAGTATTATACATGCAATTCATTCATGGGTCAGATGTGGCCCACAGGCCTTGAGTTTGACACGTGATTCTACTTTCCTGAACTCCTGGGTTTTCAAGTAGTTTGTTTTTTGTTTTTTTTTAAATAAATAACTAAACAGTTTTCTCCAGATAATATAAATTATTCCGTTGTTTGGAGATAACAAGGAATGTTATGAAGAATGGCCACTCGCAGCTCATGTTTAAACCTTATCACACTGCCAATGTTAGAAATTATTTGAATTCCAGCTAAAGGATCCAAACATGAGTCAACATCCCAAATCTGCATAATGGCTGGACAAAGAGTCTTCATTATCTAATTTATAACAGCTAGTGGAAGCTGTGCTTCAGAAAATAATTATACTCTTTAAAACACATTCTTCAACCAGGCCCCAGCTGTCCTGTGAAAACATTTTAAATGACATGTTAGACTAAAAACACTCCTCTCCATCTAAACCTCTTGCTCCCCATTTTTCTCTCTCATCGTACCACCTGTATGCTCTGAAGCAGGTGTTTCCCATGATGCCATTGGGTCCACAATGTGCGACTTTATGGAAGCAGAACAGAGAAGTATGTGTGGTTTTATGATCATCCTGACACCCTGTTATTTTCTTATGATTAGAGGTTCAGCTACTGGAAGTGAAGCTGTGCTGAAATAGAACAGACAGAAAACAGTTCCCCAGTGTCCTCGCTCACTCATCCTATGGAGTGGTTTGAATTCATCATTTGCTCATTAATAACTCAGGAAATGTTTTTATAATGCCACTGAGCAGCACTTAAAAACATTTACATTAGATGCATTTTATTTGGGACTGGTAATCAACTTGTTAACTGAATTGCAAATCGAGTTTCAAGAGACGTTATTGATATATTAACCCTTTCACTTAAAAGACACAAGTCCAAAGGAAATGATTTTCTAGGCCTTTATTTAACATCTTTATTATATGTGGAAAATGTGCATGAATTGCTCATGTTCTGCCAGCAATGTTTGTCTGGTGTCAAGTTAGGGTGTCAGGATTGGATATATAAAAAAATGTATCCAGCAAAGGATGGATTGTATTATAAGATTAAGATTATCCACTTTTAAAAGCAAGCTAAAGACTCAGTTGTTTAAGGAGCATTTCCATACTTAGCTTAACTCTTCTACTCAGAATGAGTTAGAAAGATTTGTCTCTTTGGCTCAACCAAGCACTGAATAAGCTGTGTGCACTTATGCCCAAGATGAAGTTGTCTGATGAAATTGGAATGTTTGTATTCAAACAAAATGACTTACAAAAACTACAAAAAAGACTTTAGAAAAAAAAACTTAAAAAAAAAATGGTTATTCACAGCCTCTAGCACTACATGACAGCACCTGGGTCCAACTGGACTCACAGCAGTCTGACTACCACTTAATGATGACGTCCCATCTTGTTTGAATTCTTGCTTGTGTTGTTCTTACTCTCAAATGTAAGTCGCTTTGGATAAAAGCGTCTGCTAAATGACTGTAGGATAGAATAGAATAGAATAGAATAGAATAGAATAGAATAGAATAGAATAGAATAGAATAATTCTGCTGCTACCACGCTGCACAGGAAAAGTAAAAAAAAAAATAATGAAAGCATTTAAAAGAAAAGTGAAATCATCAACTGACCCCTTACAGGCGTATTTCTGTGAGACCAACCTACACATTACGGATGCAAAGAGAGTGCAAGGTCAGTCCCAACACAAACATTGCCCTGTGATCATTTGTTTTCGGTTTGTGGCGATTAAAGAGTGGCCAAGGCAGACCAGGCACAAAAAGAGAGAGAAAGATGGAGAGATGGAGGACAATAATAACTTGTAGAAGAGAAGTCAGCCTTTTGTGGTCAATGGAGGGCAGCTGAAACAGTAGTATCAACTCTGAGCTTCTGACTTCACTCAAACCACCATGTGCATGTTTCTTATTGAATTCCATGAAACGAACAAATCCAGCATTTTCTCTAACTGGTTGAAGTCAAGAAATGATCTAAATTTATCAAGAAGGAAACTGAAATGTTCCTGGGACCAGTCTTTTCCCAGTTGTGGGGCTGAATGACTGACAGCACAGTTATCCATGTTGCCATGGAAACAGTTAAAAAAAATATGAAAGTAAAGTTTAACATCCAATCCAGCTTCAATAGAACAGGATAAATAAAAGAGGGAATATTTCATCTTACTTTTCTCTGCTTATTTATATTTAACCCATTCATGTTTCTTTGCAGAACACACTCAAATATGTTGTTTAAACATGCTTTTCAATGTGTGTGATGTGCTAGACTGATCTGGAAAATCTGGAAAAGACTGTGGGAAAACTATCAACTCACACCAGCTGACATCTAGTCTTAGCCTAGTCTCAGACTGAGATTTTACAAAGACTGTGAATTTTGTGGGTTCACTATGTACAAGACTACAACAGGCAGGGCTGATCTGCCACAAGCTCCACCATCCGCTCCTCCTTCTGGACAGTCCATCTACAACGTTTCCTCACTGGTTCTTGTTCATCCTTGTTTTTTTTTTTTGTTTTGTTTTGTTTTTTTTTTATATATATATATAATTATTTATTTTATTTTTATTTGTTTGTTCGTAAGGATTCCTGTTTCTGGTTTTGTCAGAGCTCATCTATTGGTTGTTGATTGTGTTACGTCAGTGTGACTTGCGATGAAATCAAACATGTTTCGTATTGACGCAGACCCAAGACTAGGAAAGATAAAAAACAGTGCAAATTACCAGCTTAACCTGTTAAGACCCGACACATGAAAAAATGGTATGAAAAGTCCAATTTTTTGAATATGAGGTCTTTATTTGGCCTTTAACAAAATGTAACAAAAAAATTTACTTTTTCTTAGGGTGGGGGTTATCTACCATTTATAACTATGTGATATATTAAAAATATTATAATGTGGTTTTCTGCTTCTGGGTATCTATTAGGGGACAGAAGACAAGTATCAAATTGTGTTTAACAGGACTTTGAGCAAAGTTTATACCATAAATTGAAGCAAAATGTCTCAGTAACTTTATCAAACTGTGACAAATATGTCACGTCGAGCTCTTTTGGGTTAAACTTAATGATCGAGATGACGGGAGCGCGCTGTGACTCCAGTAAGACTCCTACGATTTACTAAAGACTTTCAGTTTTTAGTCTGCAACTGTGAAAATTGTTTGGTGTAAGCCCAGCAAAACTTAAACTTTATTAAAATAAGACATACATGACTCATCTTAAGAAGGCCAGTGGTAAAACCTAAAACTAATATAAACTGTCTTTCTCATGTTATGAGAGTGAAACTGATGTCTATCGGCCTCACGGATACCAAGGTTTTTAGAGGGGCTGCATGATGAGCCTTCCAACCTCCAATAAACGTTTCCTTACTCTTTATACTCTTCTTTTATACATATTTTCTATCTGACACTACTTCATGGAAAAAGAACTGCTGCGGTCACATTTCCCGTTCCACATTCATGGGTTATTGCTTTAACTGTGGACAACTGTGAATGAATTAGGGGGGCTTCATAGCAGAAGCAGGGCAATCCCAAATAACCAACTACACTCAAGAAAACAAGCCCAAAAACCTGCAATTGACAATATGCAAGCAACCTTGCAGAACAAAAACAAGCCCAAAGTCTCTTCTAACAGACATTGGCTGATTGTATCACGTGGGATGGCGTAACTCAAACACAATTGGTCTGCGTGTTTCCTGATCACTTCCGTGGCGACTACAAATGCTGAGCCAGTTAAAAGCACCCTGTCAGATTTTATATTTTAGGTATGGGTCCATATGGGACAGGTTCTGGGTCCAGATCCAGAACCTGGCCCGCTTGTTAGTACCATCTAATCAAAATAATCCCCAGAAAGTTGAACTTAACTGACTGAAAATATATTTTTATATATTAAACACAGTTAACATTTTATGTGCGCCTTGCAGCTTAACATATTCAGTGGCTTGAAGTTTATACTATACTAACTTCAGAGGCCTTCTGCCTCCTTATGAAGATTTTATAGCCCGGTTCATTTTGTTTAAGCTGTTTGGTTTTCCTTTGTAACAATAAATTAACAAATCAAAAAGAAACCCACTCATTTTAATTTCTTTGTTTTCTTAATCAAAATGAAAAATTGGATAACAAACCATTATCGAATTTCGAAGATAATAAACCTGGATTCAATTTTTCTGGTCATTTAAGACAAATTGAAAGATTTGATGAACATTCAGCTGATACTAAAGAGTTGGTTAATATATGTAGGTGTGAAATGGGCAGTACATAACTTCCTACCTTAAAACTCTGAGCTTCTGAGCTGGTTTTGATGGTACATTGACATTCATTATGTCCATTAATGGAGCCGTCATTGTCTTGCTGCATCCCGATGCTGAAAAATCCACTCTTCACAACATTTTTCCAGCCAGGAGCATAACATGACAACTGTGTTTTGCTTTATGGCACTGCGTCACATGCCTGCAACTGGATAGCAACGCACCAGCAGTTTTGAGTATGCACCAGAACATTTATTGGACAAAACGAAGACAAATTTGGGGAGACAGAGACAGCCCAAGCAAAGACAGGAGTCAACATCTAACAGAGTTTTAGTAGCTGGAGAGATCTCAGACAAGAGACAGGACAAAGATGGATGCTGAATTAGCCCTCGTTCGGCGGTGCCAAAGAGAGAAAATGTGCCAAAGTTTATTGGTGCTGCTTTAAATAGTCGATTAAGCTAATAATAAAGAGCAGTTAGCACAAATAAACTGGTAAATTAATGGCGAGTCATAATCTATCAGTCCAGATGTTCAGTATTTACAAATACAGGTGGAAACAGACACTTTCTAACACAGCAAATAATGTTATTTTCTTAATAGGAAATAAGGTATAGAAATGGTTCATTCTGTACATACGATGGTCAAATGAGTTTGATACTGTAGTGTCGAACATGGAATTCTACAAGGCACACTCAGGTTTTTATCATATAAGGTTCTGTGTCTTAAGAAGACTGGACTTCAGCACCCATCGTACATGTTTATCAATGTGTCTGCACAGGATTGGTCAACTGGGGACCTCAGGAATGTTTCTGGGAAGCTATATTAAGCACTGACATGTGGTCAGTTTAGGTTTTTCATATTGATCATGTGACCTCCAGACTCTTCTGCAGAAATCTGTCTTTAATGCCTGACTTTTGGTAATAAATCTTTTGCTTATTCATAAAGCTGGTGTCCAGAGATTTTTTTAGCCTGAAAACCACTTTTTCCCACATCACGTGATCCAAGATACATCAACACAATTTTGGACTGTCATGGCCCCAGGCCTTAGCCTTGGTTTTGTATGTAAATGTCTGTGTTTGGTTGACAGCCTGGATTTCTCCAGCAACTACCAAGCTGTGTCATTGCTCGTCCTTGATTGGCTGGCTCCTTGGCACAAATCTGGCTGCGCCATCACCCGTCTGCGATTGGTCTGCTCTGTCATGATCTGCCTGTGACTGGCCCAATCACCTGACATCCAACCGGAGCTCCACTACTTAAAATGGCTGCCGACGATCATTCAGGGCAGCTGTGATGTGAGATGGGATTTATGGCTCTTTGTAAGGGGCCAGATGTAAGGAGCCATTTCTTACAAAGAGCCATTCAAAAGACTGGCTCATTCTTACAATATCTTGCAAAATTTCACAACATATAAGAATGAAAAACAATCAAAATATGTACCTCTATAAAATCTACTATACAAGATTTAAAAAAAATTATAGGAAAAATATAGATTAAAAAGATTAAACCTGAACAGTCAGTGCAAATTCTAGTAAATGTTTTGGATTGAATTCACAGTATTTCTTTCTGAACAATGCTCTCTGCCCATAGATGCTTCACATGAATGTAGCGTGTTAGACATCAGACTTCTATGATGTCACAAATGTGATGAAGGCAGAGTGAAAATTTGTATATAAAAATAATGGCTCACAAATAAATGGCTCACAGCTGTGACTCGGTTCCCATCGTTCATTTGAAAGAGCCTTTCAAAAGAATCGATTTGTTCATGAACGTCACATCTCTACTGTGATCATCCAGCACAGCTAGCCTTTCGCAGTCTTGGGACTTGGTGTTGCAGTGTGTTTTTGCTGAATTGTTACTAGACTCACCTGCTTTAGGTGACTGCTTTTGATCAAGCTTGATTTGGGTTCCTTTTTCTTGTTGTGTAACATTGTGATTGGCTTTAACTTGGTACTTGGTCTGTACTTATCTCTTTTATCCAAAGCGCTTTACATATATATACGTTACATTCACCCATTCACACACACATTCACACACTCAGCCACAACCCATCAGGAGCAATTAGGGAGTTCGGTGTCTTGCTCAGGGACACCTCGACATGAGGTCTCCGGGCCGGGACAGGACGACCACTCTACCCACTGAGCCATGCTGCCGCTTTAAGGCTTTAGCTTTGTTTTGGTTAATCTTGAAATTCCTTGGTTGGCGGTTTTTGCTTTCAGAACTGTGTTCATTTACCTTTAGTCCTTCTTGCCTTTTTGTTTTGATTGTTAACTATGTATATTTAGCATCAATAAGGATGTAAACATTTCTTTAATATTGTGCTCCATTGTGGCCATTTATTTACAGCCCCGTTCATCACGGGGCCATTATCAAAAACGCTAATTAGTAATGCTCATTAACATAAACAATAGCTAGTTTGCTCATGTTGCTAACATTCGTCAGCATAGCCCTCCGAGTGTCTGTTATAACATCTCTGTTCGATTTTTCATCCTGTTGAAGACAAATGCAAAAATATGCCTGCAGCCCAGGAAATTGTAAAGATAGTTGGTTGTCATGGATACTTGTTGCTTTGCCTGACTAGCAACTAGCAACTAGAGATGACTTCTGATCACGTATAATGGTAAACCTAACTCACAGATACTTTCAGTCCTGGTTGTACTGGATCTTTGGTGATACAGTAGATCACCAAATTTTATTACGCTGACTGAGAAGTCCTGTGGGCCTCTTGGGTACTGTTCTTAAATGGTTTTACTCATATCTCACAGATCAACAATTTTTTGTAAGTATGGATACATGCTCCTTAAAATTTCATTAAATAAAATGTGGGGTCCCCAAAAGGTGCTCTTTTAGGCCCTATCCTTTTTACTCTGTACATATTGCCTCTTAGGGATATCATCAGAAGACATGGCAATGATTTTCACAGCTATGCTGATGACACACAGCTTTACATCACAGTTTTCTGATGATATAGAGCCAGTTAACGTCCTTTTAAAGTGTATTTTAGAGATTAAGACATGGATGACAGAGAATATCCTACAGCCTGAAGACAAGAGAGAAATTTTACTAAAATTACAACATTTTAATCCTTCTCGGTGTGTGAGAAATGTGGGTATCCTTTACAACTCTGAGCTGGATTTTATTCCACACACTAAAAACATCACAAAGATAGGATTTTATCATCTTAAAAATATTGCCAGGGTCTGCTCTTTTCTCTCTCTTGCCAGCACTGAGGTGGTGATGCATGCTTTTATACTTAGTAGAATAAATTACTGTAATGCCCTGCTCTTTGGTCTACCCAAAAAGTGTGTTTCAAAATTACAGCTATTTCAGAACTTAGCGGCACAAGTTCAGATGAGGACCAGAGGGTGAGAACACATTACACCAGTTTTAAAATCGCTGCATTGGCTCCCCGTGCATTTCAGGATTGATTTTAAGGTGCTATATAAATGTCTTAATGGTCTTGGTCTTGGAAACCTCAGGGCTGCAGAGATCATTGATACTTTTAAAAAGAGACACATTTTTAACTCCAGTACATTCTTCATGGGGATCCTCCACGCTGGGACTATTGCTGCTAGGTCTGCAGGATTGTTACCATGGGGATGGCTGTGGTCTGGATGACTAGGAACCCTGCACTGCAGCCCAAACCATCACGCTGGCTCCTGGTGTGAAGAGATCCCCAAGATATTGTTTCCTCCAGCGATATCTGTCAAGCCAGATTATATTCTTATTAAGTAAAGAGAGGAGGGTGTGAGAAAGAGTAGGAGTGGATTTTTAATTGCCATTTTATATTCTTTTCTATTTGCAAACACTGTTTAAACATAAATTGCATTTTATTATGTAAAGCACTTTGCGTTACTGATGTATGAAAAGTAATTCTTAATTTTTAAATTAGATTTGAATTGATAAAGTAGGGGTATCTCATTTCCCTAAGGGAAAGTTTTCACATCTTTCCCCTTACCATTTAGTTTTAAAGGGGGGGCACTAAAAAAAAGAATAGAGAAATAAGTGGCTTTTCCATTTGATTATTTATTTATTTATTTATTTATTTTTACTTTTACTTTATGGACTGCCTGAAAGAACACAAACCTGCGCCAATGTGGCAACCCTCGAACGAGGAGCATCTCCCTCCTGCTGAATGGGCGGTCCTTCAAGGGGTGCTGTTATTTATTGTGTTTAAGGCTACACACAGCCTGTGTGGTTCTGCTCGGTCTCTCGTGCAGCTTTATTTTAATTAACTCAGTATAATCAGAAATGTTGCTACTTAAGATTACAACATGAAAGTTCAGCAGTAACTTCTTGGTTTGCTGCCTACAGAAAGAGAAGGGGTGTGCTGGGAATAGTAGTGTGTAATCAGGCCTCTACTTTTTCTTCCATCCACCGTGGCATCCAGGCCACTCAAACTACTATAAATATATTTCAAATTAGAGACTTTCTTAGTGTGTCCGTGTGTGTGTGTGTGTGTGTGTGTGTGTGTGTGTGTGTGTGTGTGTGTGTGTGTGTTAAAGGAGGGCAAACAGCCCTCAGGCTGAAAGAGCATGGACAATGATGCGTGTGTGGATTACAAAGGCTAAAAACTAACTGCTGGTCATGTTTCTTTCTTATACATTGTATTGATGTGTTTACTGTTTGACAACTGTGGTAAAAAAATAAATAAATAAATAAATAAAACTGTAATAAAAAACAAAAACAAATCTACAGATTTTTCTTCTGGAATGACTCAGTACCTGTTTTTTACTTTGCAGTGAGAAATAAAACTGAAAGTGTCCATCAGCCCATGGCCTTGTTCGTCCTGCTTGACTCTTAAAATACTTTGAGCTTGGCAGCAGGTGTGATGAGGCTTTAAAATGCCTCCAAGCTTTTCATTAAGTGGCATACTGAGAAGAGAAGAGACAACGTGTGTGTTTAAGCAGCTGCTATTAACATTGCTTCCACTGGTGCTCTTCTATTAAAGGAAAACTCCACTAAAACACTATAACTCAGTTCAAAACAGCTGTGGGTTGTCGTCTTCTAATTCCGGGCTGCATTTTGTAGTTATATTTTTTAGCCTCTGGATGAGCATTCAGTCACAGGGCATCACATCCACAAACTTTAGGCAGTATGTTATGTGAGAAAAACAAGTTTTACACATCAGGACAATAAAATATAACCCAGTTCTTACATGGCATTAAGAAAAGGCAAATACATTTGATAAATAATAAGATAAAAAATGCAGAAGCAGTAAAAAATAATGAATAAAAACACTAACTGAGGTTTGCAGCATTTGTTTCTATACAGCGCTTTTGATGTCTCAGCACAGTATTTCAATCAGGTTGAGTTATTAACTTTTTTTTTAATTCAGCCATTTTGTCGTAAATTTGGGATCATTATCTTATTGCATGACCCAATTTCAGCCAAGCTTTTGCTTTCACACAGATGGCTTCACATTTGACTTTAGTAGTTTAGGAGTTCATGGTCCACTCAATGACTGCAAGGTGTACAGGACCAAGTAATCTTCCCTCCACCACCATGGTTGACATCTGGTATGAGGTGTTTGTGATGATATGGTGTGTTTGTTTTTCTCCATGATGACCTGCACATCGGTCTGGTCTGTCCAAAGACATTGTTCCAGAAACCTTGTGGTTTGTTGAGATGTAGCCTTACAAACTTAAACTGTGCTGTTATGTTCTTTTAGAAAGGAGAGACTTAAGAAACGTCTTCTGCATTATAAAAAGACACACTACTGAACTTTTGCAGATTTTATCAGTGACGATGATCATCCATTTTGTATCCTTCCTGTAGTAGGAGCAGAGATTTTTTCACAGAGACAAGTCCAAGTCAAGTCACAAATCACTTTTAGAGTAACCTGCCATGCATCGCTTGCTGTGTGGTCGGCTTTAGAGATGCCAAGATTTGTCAATTAGTCATGATTACTTTGACCAACAAAATAGTTGGCTAATTTAATAATCAACATCAGTGCTTATTTTTTGAAGCTTTGTTTTTCCCTCAAAACACCTGCTGTGCCTTCCATTGCCTTGTCTGCCTTTCTGTTCTTGACTCACATGAGGCAGTCGGGGTCAGCCGTGCCGTCACCAGAAAAGTTCTGCTCAAACAACAGTATCATGGCTAACCGGCAATGGAGCTCCAGAGTTTGGGAGCATTTAAAAAAGAATCTAAGAAAAACATGTGCAATGCAAAGTCTGCATGGTAGAACTTGTCTTCCATGGTAGTACGACGGAGATGCACGAGCATCTTAAAAGGAAGCATGCGCCTTCATCTGCAGCAGATTCAATTTCTGAAGAAGAGGGACAGTTGGTAAGCCGGTGGGCTAGTTGGCTGCTAACATTAACGTCAACATTGAGCTACTTACTGGAATTGATAGCTGTGGTGTTAACAGTAATGATGGTTTTATTTCCCTTAGCACACGTATGTCATGTGTTTGCTGTTATAACAGCAGTTTCATGTTTCAATAGGAAATGTGATTATTTTGTGCTATAACACTACATTAGTGTTAAAAAAATGCCTTCCCCTTGAATGGACAACTTTGCTAAAGCAAATATCCTAAATGAAGCACATGAACATGTTGGTGACAGACATGGCCCCCCTGTCCATGGTTGGTAATGAAAAAGACCATCACGCAACTCAACCCAGAATACCATGATAACTACCTACCAGAACAACTTTTAAAATTAAAAGTGAGCTCTCATCTTCATTTTCTTTATTATTACATTATCACATAACACTTAGAGATAACACTCGTTCTATACGAGCAGCTGCATGCAGGTGCTTTAAGCAACAATTTACGAATGAGCCGACTAGTCAACTGATCGCCAAGTTAATGGTGACTAGTCGATTATCAAAACAACCGTTTGTGGCAGCCCTAGTGTGCTTAGAAGACGCATTATAATATCCAAGGAATTTGAAATTTGTATTCAACCTTTATCTACCAGCATTTAGCAACAACACTGATCTGTAGCTTAAAGCTCTGTCCCTCTCCTCTGGATGATTTCTTTACAGCATTTAAAAAACAGATACACATGGAAATTTATTGATATATGCTCTTTATATAAATTTATATATATATGCTCTTAACAAAACTTATCCAAAAGTTTTTAATGTTAAACAAGTTCCATCTGGATCCACACATAAATTTAAGATAGCTTACTAATACTGTAGTTCTTAACATTGTTTTCCTGAGCGGAGGGGCAAAATGCTGCACTAACTGTCCTGCAGGTTTGAGACATTTCTCTGCAGCAACCCACCTATGACTGTAATGACCCATTAATAATTTATCTCAAGTCTACTGCAGCAGGTAAACATGTCAAATCTGCAGGACAGTGGCTCAACAGGTCCACAATTGGTGATCGCTGCAAGCATCATAAAAATCTTAATTTTTTAAGGGGTCTTGAAATAACTGTGTGAAAAAATATTCATTTTAAACTTTTTAAAATGGATAAAATAACTCAATATTTTTAGTTTCAATAACTGCAGGTTGAATGAATATTACTTATTTTCCTTAATCAGCAACAGCTGGACTTTTCTGATAAACAGACCCAGTAAAACCATGTTGTTTAAAGTGGGTCTGATCCTACAAACATTCATAATGTCCTAATGCCATCAAACGAGTCAGGGACACAGAGATCGTGGTCAAAAGGATATGTAGTGCATCTTTAAGAGAGATATAGCTCTCGAGTCTTTTTCAGAGCAATGCAGTCTTATGTTAGAGTGCCTGCTGGGACATCCACTCCTGAGAGGACTCTGTCTTAAATTTGTTCATTTTAGAGTCCATCGTACTACAAGTATTAAATAGTTTAGAAGTTTTTTATAGCCCCTTGCAGATGGCTGCAAAAATTGATCACTGCTGATCGTTGCTCCTTGGCATTGTGGTAACACACACCTAAAAGGTGCAGAGCAGCAAACCAACAAAAGTTACACTCTGAGGCGGTACTCGCATTTGCTGATGATTAGTACCTTTGATTAGCAGCACCTGGCTGCTTCTTTCCCTCTCAGTTCCCATAGAAGCAGCAAAGGAAGATTTCTTTTCAACAGTTTTGTCTGAGTTAACTTACCTGAGTACAGAGCGTGCATGGGCAGACAAAAAGCCCTCATCAATGGAACATGGATAACATGATTCACCATGGCAACAGGTGAAAAAAATAGAGTCGCTCCTCCCATTTTTCTCCAGTGGAATTAGAAATATTAATGAATGCATATGCAGAATATGACCATATATTTTGGAGAAAAAAAAGAAGGTGAGCTGACAGAAAACAGCTGACCGAGTCAACGTGTGAGTAGTATTATTTTTTATCCCTCTTATTAAACTTTTGTATCTCTGCTTCAATGTATCTTCATATTAATATTTCTTAATTTGGTGTTTTGTAATTGTTTATGCACTGCAACCCTACTAGAACGTCCCTAACTGTAGGCAGATTGTTCTCGTTGAGTCTGATCACATCCTACAGTGACAGTTACCTCAGGAAGAGTTGCTCTCTTTTCCCTTGCATATCGCACTAATGCACAAGCATCATGGTCATCAAATGTGCTGTAGACCATAATGTGTGACCCTATTTACTGATGTTTCCCCATATATCTAAATGCATATGTCACTTTACTGTTCCCATTGAAATGTCAGCTTTGTGACTGAAGCCACCTGTCCCCTGACAATCAACCCTTTTTGAAGGTCACTTGTTTACCATCCTGATACAAAATCAGAATCAACTCAGCATTTTTACAGGCCACAGAGCACGACTTGATGTTAAGTGCATAATTTTACCATGCAGTCGACTTGTTGGAAGTATCTGCATTTGTTATGTTTCATCACTCATTTATTCAGGTCTGATGTGTCACCCATGTGTGTGCATTTTTAATATGCAGGTGCAACCCAACAGCACAATGTCTTTATTTCTTTATTATTTTAAGTCTTCATGTGACACTGGGGAGGCAAGGGGTCACTCAAAATGATGGTGGCATATTGTGTCTCTGACTGCCATCCTGTACATCAGCAGGGTGGTCAGAATCTTCATTATCAGGTGCATTCAGTGGCTGAGCTGGACATTGCTCTCCTCTCATTGTGGCAATGTTGTGGACGATGACAAATGCCACAGTAATGTCACATGCCCTATATGGGGCGACTCTGAGCCTACGAAGGCGCTGGAAGCAGGCCATAATCATCCCAATAGTCATCTCGACCCTGGCTCGAGTCCTGGAGTGAGCCAGGTTGTAATGATGCTGCGGGCCGGGCTCAGGATCAGGGTAAGGGGCCAGCAAATAAGGCTGGCAGGGGGTACCCTCTGTCACCCAGCAGGTAACCATCAAACTCTCCTATAATACAGGATACAATATTACATTTTTTAGTTGTGATAGGTCAAACAAAAATTTGATTTTATTGTATATAACTCACCACGGGCAACTCCAGCGCTCAGTGTACACTCAGGAAAGACTGGAGAGTCGTGCACAGACCCAGGCCACTTTGCTTCCACATTACTGATGATGTGGGCTGCATCACATATGATTTTAAGTACTGAACAGTAATTAGCTGCAGTAGCTGTAATATGAAGTATTTGGGATTCTAAAGGCTACTATTTACCTGCACATGGATGCTGTGGAAAGACTTCCTATTCACATAATCTCCTTCATCTACTGAAGCTGTGATAGGAATTTAAGTCCCATCTATGCAGCCAATCACACCCGGACACCCTAAAATATATCAAATTAACTGATGTGTTCCACACTTTAAAATAGGTTCATTATTGCTTAGACAAATACCTGCAATTCTGTGGAATTCTTCTTTGATGTATCTTGTGGGTCTGTGACTTGGAAACACCACAAAAGTGTAGAGCAAACATTTCAGTACAAGAGTGACAGTTCTCACAGCCCGACAGACTGTTGCTTTGAAATATGCTCAGCGTCACCAACGTTATAAAGAAAACTCCCGTTGGCAAAAAAACGAAGTGCAACAGAAAGAACCTGCTCTGAACTGAGAGCATGTCCACGATGTGTCAAATGACCAGTATGAGGGCTGAGAATATTGTTCAGATACATGATCGATTGTGCAGAAAACGGTAACAAATCATCATGAAGGAACGATAAAACATCCAAGCAGGGCCTGACCACCGTTTCCCGATGTAGATATCTGCGGAGTGATTGTGCTTTCATGTCAACTAGGTCTTAAAGAAAAGGACACGGCATGTCTGACACATCTTCAGTCTCAAGGCTGCAGCTAAAGAGGAGAAACTCAGGGTTAGTTGAAGAAAACCTGCCAGCGAGCAGGTTAGCTTCACGGCGTTTGTTGCCACAGTAACTGACTCAGAGTTACACTGAACTCGCTTTGTGAAACCAAAAACCCAGAGTTTCCCTTAACACGGAGTCAACTAACTCAGTTTTCACTAAACCCGCTTTCTGCAACTGGACCTTGATTTTAAATTACTGTACCATACCATTTTATTTCTAAAGCACTTTAAAACAACAAACAGCCGACCAAAGTGCTTCACCATAAATTAAAAAGAGAAAAAAGCATAAAAACATAAAAACAAATAAAGAATAAGGAGAATTATGCAAATAAAACTATAAATGACCATATAGGAGCTATAAGATATTTAAAATAACACAAGTACATACAAAGGGTAAAGAGGGTGTGGATTAATAAAGTATCATAATTACAAATAATGATGGACACCATTTCTCCCAAAGTTTATTCCTTGAGAGATCTAGGACAGGGCTGGCAGTCCCTACATGTATTTAATGGTTATATATATATTCAGGAAACTCTAAGAAGTGCGTTGAAGGTAAAATCTCATAATTTGTATAATTTTCATATGTTTAAGGCGTTCTGCCTTGTTTTACTGCTACTGCAGACATTCTGTTGATGTTCGTAGTAAACAGCCATTAAAATGACCTGAAACTGGTTTAACTAGTGTACTATGCAAGCAACACCAGACAAACCATTACTGTGCCTGGTGCTTGTTGCTGGCGGCAACAACTTCTTAAGCATCAAAAGATCAAGGAGTGTGAGCAGAGCGCATGGTGCGCTACCTGGTGAGTTTACTGCAGCCTTAGGATCCAGAGCTCTGACTGAAGTGTTTGTGTGTGTTCCACTCATTAAACAGTTTTCTGCTTTACAATATCAAAAAATGTAAAACAAGAGGCCGACAGAGTTAGAAAGAAAAGCCTCCAAATGAGCCTCTGAGTAAATATCAACTACTTAATTCCTGTTCTCTAACTTCATGTTAGCTGTTTTTCATGCTTCAGCACACAAAAGTAATTCTATATAGTAACTCAGTGACACTGCATTTTGGAAATGATTATGTATTGACCTTTAAAATCCTTTTTCATATGCATTCATCTGGATTTGAAGGTTGGAGGGGTTAGGGGATGGCACTACCCATCCAAGTAACAAAACCCTGTCCTTCATTGTTTTTATAACTGTTGTTAACATCACAAATTACTTGGTTAGGAAAATGTAATGCTTTCCATTAAAAATGATGCTGTAACATTCATTCTCTGTACCACTTTGTTACAGGTAAGCTGGAGCCTATACCAGCATTTTGGCAGGTGAGATTATCCCTGGACAGGTCACCAGTCCACCGCAGAGCCAACACAGACAAACAACCATTCACACACACACAGGGATACCATGCAAACTCCACACAGAAAGGCCACTGCCACCAAGGTTTGAACCCCCCCCCAAAGCCAAGGCTCGAACCAGCAATCTTCTTGCTGTAAGGCTGCGGTGCTAACCACCACACCACAGTGCAGCCCATGCTGTAATGGTCAAGGGTGGTGGAGGTGAGGACCCAAAATGCAGACAGATCAGGCAGGAGGCAGAACGATGAAGGTAAAAGGTTTATTTCCAAAAGAAAACCCAGGAACAGAAACTCCACACATAACAGGGAGTTAACCATAAGGATCCGACAAGGAGTAACTGAAAACCCAGGACTTAAATACACAGACTGACAAATTAACCACAGGTGACATGAATGGGCATCAAACAAGGTGAACTAACAAACTGAAACCAAAGAAACACAAAAACCCAAAAACAAAACTGGAAACATGACCAAACTAAACACATGAAATCAAAACAGAACAAAATGAGACAAAACCAAAACCATGATCTTAAACTAAGAACTATAAACCGAAATAATAAATGACAAACATGACTATGACAGAACTACAAAACAGAAACACAGCCCATGATCACGACAGCAACATATTCTATCAAAATATTGTTTCTTTGATAAGTGTCTACAGAGATCCTTTGAAATGATAGTAGATCAACCTTGCTAGTACCCGTTTGGAGCCCCTTTTTTCTCCAGAACTGCCCTAATTCTTGGTGTCAGGAGGTGCATTTTCATTATCCCTAGAATTGCACAAAACCTAAATATCACAATAAAAAAATTGGGAACACCTATATTTTGAAAAACCTCTCAAATATCGCAAAAACATTTTTACGCGACATGGTTTTTCAGACGTGTCGATATAAAAATATTTCACAAAAGTGTAATGGAAACACTTTTTCACATTTTCACATCCCTGGACGTGACGTAGGGGGGTCACGTGACCAGTTCATTTCAAGTAAAGATGGCGCAGAATGAGACGGAAATCTTTTTACGCATAATTAATATGATTAATTAATTAAAGAATAAAATATAACTGCAATCCTTGATAGCAAACAACAGCAAAATGCAGAGTTTTACGAAGAATTAGAAACTTCCTTCCACCTCAAAGTGGGGTCACAAGATTTTAAGAGATGACGGCTAATTCACACCGTTCAATGGAAACACCTGCAAATCGCACTTTACCTTTTTTTTTAATTTATCACTTTTATTTTGCAAAAGACTTTAATGGAAACGCAGCTGATGACTTAACATGGTGAATCAGAGCTGCTGACCATGGATTGTGACCACATTCATATTATGGGTTAGGGTTAGAATTATAAATGTGTGTTTTTAGATGATAACCTGCTGACTCAGGTGTCAACTGTAGCTGTCCTGCAGGCTTGCTATCCACAGTAAAGAAAAAATAAAAGTCCTATCCTTTGACCATACTCACCCTTCATGCTACTCCTAGTCCTCATAGCACACATACACACCCCTAAAAGTTTGGTTAGTGGAAATTCTGATTAAAAAATAAATAATCAATCTTAGAGTCCTAGGAAAAGGGGTTTATATTTGGAACAAAACAGTTTTGAAGTGGTTATACCCTAAACATTGCTCAAAACTACCTGGTTTAAAACAACACATATCAAGCTGAAAGATCAGCAGCTACCTGGCTGCCACGCTGGCACCTTCCAAACTCTTAAACCTCTTAATGGAGAGGTTTTAAAATGGCCCCCCTCTGGCACTTTCCAGTATGACATCGGGGGGCCACAGGTCACTCTTCCTTTCCTTTCTTCTTCTTGTTTCATGTCCCCCTTTCTCTCCCTCTCAGCAATTTTAAACAGTTGTTTCTTTCCATATTAGCTGCTCTGAAAGCCCATTAACTGACACCCCCCTAACTCCTGCACACCTCTAAACCCACTGTTGGTTTCTGTTAGCACTTAGCCACGTTAGCAGGGGGGTAGGGTTATGGATAAAGAGGCTGTATCTCGACACCGCGACCAAGAAAAGGAACTGCTTACATCGTAGCTGCAGGTTTTTGAAGTTTTATGGCTGTGTTTTAAATAGGATTTCTGAGGCTCTCGGTTACAAAATCTGTAGTTTATAGACGCTTTATTTTGCCTTGTTCAAAGTGGAGGACGTTGTTTTTCTCCTTGCATCCTACCCACCACCCCTCCTAAACTGAAAAGCCTGGGGATCAAAAACCTTGTTTGGGCTTAACATATTAGATGAGCACCAAATAAATCAATGCTTAGACTGAACCAATAAGTTTAAAGTGGTCTTCAAACTTTAGGTCCAATCATAGTGGCCAAGACCTGATTTGGGACCCATTGATTGAGTTCTGAAGGGTTTTCGTCTCTGCTACTAAATTATAGATGGATCTGGTTTTTTCTCATGTGAAAGACAGCTATTGTTTGATTGGTTAAAAATGTGAAGTGGGCGTGGTTAATGCAGAGAGCCTGGAAATAAAAAATTTGTTATTTCTGTTTTTCTGCTGATGCAAAATATTTAACCAGATTGAACGGTTTAAGGAACAGTTGGTTGGTTTCATATCAGGTACCGCATATAAAGACATGGACGCTGCCCCGCACAACAGATCAAGTTCTGGTGAAGTATGAAACAACCACGCTAAAACAAACTGCGGTCCTCTTCTTGCCACCTTCAAAAAACAAACTCCTCTGTTCTTGCAGAGTATGTAACAGCAGTTTGTACGAGGACAGATTTATGTTTTGTAATTGTTTCAGTTCCACATCCAAATCCATTTCACCATATGCAGCAGAATTAAAACTCAGGTTTGGAGGTTGTCACACCATGCGTAGGGTCACCCCATATTACCAGGCAGCGAATATGGAAACTCTAGCTGTTGTACAAAGGACCAAGTGCTGTTGCTTTTTAGCCTGAACCAGGATCTTTCCAAATTCTACCCAGACAGCTTTTATTCTATAAACATTACAAAAGGTTTTTGAGCTGAAACCAACTGAGGACATGGTGTTCCCTAAGTGTTACAGAAGCCTGAGTCTTGAGAAATAAAACACCGAACTAAACAAAAAAACTGAAATTAAGCTATTAATGCCATTGTGGTCCTTAACTTGTGTTTTCTTATTTCTTCCGTCTCTCCTTCTTACCCTTTTCTGACCCCTTTTTAGGACTTTGTCTTTCATTTATTAGTGCAGAAACCATTTACCATCATGTAAGTTAGACCTGAGATAAGTTTCATCCCTTCATGCAGAAACCAACGTAACGACTTTCTCGCTATATTTAGCTGCTTTTCAGACTCCTTTTTTCAAGAATGTGACTAGCGACTTTTTCCGGTGTTATTGGAGACTTCTGGAGACTGATGTAAATGAACGTAGTTTACTTTTCTCAATGGCGAGTGGGTTCTGCGCAGACCCCTCCCCCGTCCAGAAGAGGCTTGGTCCTCAGGCAGCAGCAGCTCCCTGCTGCATTCAGAGCAGATGATTACCTCCGCTCTGTGACCAGGCTGAAAATGAAACGTAGAAAGCAGCTGCTGGCTGATCCCAAGCTGGCTTACCGTCAGAGATTAATGTCTATTAAAGAAGAGTGTGGACGAAAACATTTAGAAATTTAAAAGTGTTGTGACATGTTGCAGATTCCTAATTAGAAAACAACCTACAATTAATAAAAAAAATATAAACTACAAACAACTAAAAACCAAAGAAAATATTGACCAATTTGTTTTTTTTTTTTTACATTTTTAGGTTGTCTTTTCAACCATTTTTGCCTTTCCCACGGCATTCCCCTCTATGACAGCCTCCATTACAACCACAGACTGTATGTACAAGGCTGATTATGCAAATTGACGTCATTTAGCTAATTCTAGCGACTTTTAGGACAGCCAATAGCTGCTTTTCTTACTTAAAACAGTGATCACACTAGTTTTGAAATCTTTCCAGTCAGTCTCAGAATAGATTTTAAACCCTTCTGATTGTTTACAAATCCCAGAATAGTTTAGGCCCAGAATCCATCTGTGACATGTTCAGAGAATATAAACCTAGCAGAGCTCTGAGATCCAAAGACTCTGGTCAACTAGTCCAGACCAGAGAACAAGCTAGAGTCCAGAGCAGAGACAAGACCAGAGTCCAGACCAGAGTCCAGACCAGAGACCAGGCCAGAGTCCAGACCAGAGTCCAGACCAGAGTCCAGGCCAGAGTCTAGACCAGAGTCCAGACCAGAGTCCAGGCCAGAGTCCAGACCAACAAGTGGAACAAACTGCCAGTGGATATTAAACTTTCACCAAATGCAGACATTTTTAAATCCAGGTTAAAAACATTTCTTTTCTCATGCAGCTATGCATGAAACCTGCACATTAACTTTTTAACTTATCTTACTTTTATTTCATTATGATTTATTGATATTTTGCTACTTGTTGCTCCATTTTTCTACTTTTAATTCGTTCTTTGCACCATCTGTAATTCTTTTAATGTTTTATGTGAAGCACTTTAAATTGTCTTGTACATGAAATGTGATGTACAAATAAACTTACCTTGCCTATCCTATATACCAAGCTATATTTACTCATATCTGTATATTTGGATAACATTATCTGTTTCCTATTGTTCTTTTGTGTAATTTATTTAATATTATCTTTAAAAGTACGGTAATACCTCGAGATACGAGTTTAATTCGTTCCGTGACCTTGCTCGTATCTCAATTTGCTCGTATCTCAAAGCAATTTTCCCTATTTAAATTAATTGAAATCCCACTAATCCGTTCCAACTTGCTCGATTCCAGTTGTTGTTGATTTCCTGTTTTAATTCAATAGACATGATCTTCTTATTATTCACAGCACTGTCCTTTACTCTCACTTTCTTAGGACCCATGGTTTTAAATGCGATAAAGTTGTACTGTACCCAAAATAAAAGCACAAAATATGAGCACAGCTTTACACAAGTGTTAACAAAGCGAGCTACACAAACACTACCCGAGAGAGACGCTTAGGTAGGGGAAACAGAGCACGCGTTGTTGTTGTTGTGGGTCTTTGTTCGACGGCGTCGGCTCGGTTGCTCGTATCTCAAAAATTTGTTCGTCTCGCAAGGTAAAAATCTGGTCGAATCACAGCTCGTATCTCAAAAAATTCGTATGTCAATGCACTCGTATCTCGAGATTTCACTGTATTTTATATAAAAGTGAAAATTGTGCTACAGGCATAAATAACTAAGTAATAAGTTAAAAATTCATAAATGTTATGAAAGGATCTTCCATCTTTCTGTTCAGGTCTCTGTAGGAAAACAAACACTTCTCAAAATGTCTTTTTAGTGTTTCTGCTCATAAGACAGGATTTGGGCTGGGTTTCAGTTTCAGGGACACCAGAAGAGGTCCATGTGTCATAGCTCCTGTTTACATGCCATCAAGTGAAGTTATTATGTGCATCATTACAAGGCAGCCAGAGCTGCTGAGCTGGTTTGCTCCACTTTTTGTTCTTCTGATGCAGTAAGATGATGAGCCAATTCTGAATCCCACCCACAAATCTGTCATTGGCTCTTCAAATGTTATCTTCTTAAAAACATGTCTGAAACCAATCAAGGTCTTTGAAATTCCATTTTTCCTGTACATACGATTTAAAGTTGTCATCGTTCTTTTCTCACTCATTTTTCCCCTACTGGAACAGGCACTCGTCATCACACAGTATAGATAACAGAAATCCTTTATTGTAACACTTCTGTGTGTCCATGAATGCAGCACTGATTGCAGAGTCTGAAACCTCTCTCTCTGATGGAGAGTTTTTCCCGTCTGGGGGGTTTTCTGCAGCTTTGCATAGACAAACTGTCCTGGCGGCCCCTGGTGGTTACAATGAGTAACTGCATTTCAACAACCAGAACTCCCGTTCACACACACAGACCCTGGATCCCTGCAGCACTAACCATCCAGTACAGCTCCACTGCTGCTGTACTGGATCTAGTGCTGGTCTTACTGGTGGGCTTTTTTTTATGCTTTGTAGAAACATGAAGAGACATCATGCTTGTTCACCCAGTTAACAACAGCAAACACAAAATGTGGGAACACGCTGTCTGAATTGGGGTGTCGTGGGAGAAAAGATGAAGGGAGGGGCAGCTGTGGGTAGAACTGAAGAGCCAGTAGGAGGTGGGGCTCACAGAAAGGAGGGCAGGCTTAAAATAAGAGAAGGGAGTGTGTCCTGTTTCCACAAGAAAGACAGAAGCTGGCAGAACTAAACACTCTATGATGCTGACTGTCTCCCTCATGTGAAAATATCCTGCTGGCAGTATTTACACCTAGAGATGCTGCTTCATGCATCACAGCAACAAAAAAAAACAACACACACCTTATTAAGTGTAATTCAGGTCGGCCACGTCGTCAAGCTCCGCCCACATCAGCTGATGTATCAGCTGTTTCCATAACTCCTCTATTTCAGCTGCACTAACCTGCTACTTTCTGTACGTCTACAAGCTCCTCACTCACAGATAAGTCAGTCAGTGGTGCTACAATACACACACATGGTTGTAATCATCCACCTCACTCACTTCTAGAAAATGTTCAACAGCTACATTTGTCATGTCCATAAAAAACAAAGGCTGGAAAATGTGATAGTGTTTTCCTACATTGTTTTTTCTTACCGCCTGCAGCAGGTGATCGATCGACCACAAAGAACAGTATTAATCTTATGAACGTACAGATGTCAAACTAAATGGATCAAACATATTTACCCTAAACATAAAGTCACATAAAATAAGTCTAACACATAAAGGAGCAACAGGCAGAAATAGTGCTATGAGCATCACCTCGGTTGTGTTTTGTTGCGCTCCTTCAAACATCGGTTATATTGCCACGAATGTCGGTCACATTAACATAAATGTCAAAAAGATGTATAAGAAAACTACAACAGTAATAAAGAGAGCAGCTACAAACAAAGTACACCGAAACAAGCTTGATTAGCTTAACAGATATTCAACCGGAGCATTACTCGGCCAAAATAACAATTAGAACGTATGCTACACTAATTTATTATTATTATTACTAACTAATTTAAATTTACATTTCACGGTGTATTTTTTCATTGAGATTCAGCTAACAGTGTAATTTCAGCCATTAACATATAGCTAGCTACCATAGAAATAGCTAGCCAACCTTGCATCTGCTTTTCTTTTTTAATTCACCGTGTCTTACAGCATGACTGACATAATATTTAACTAAAACTCTCATTTTCCAAATAGAGTCCAGTGTTATCAATCAAACATAAAGCAGAGTTAAAATACTTTTACCTTTGGTTTCCCACTGTTTTGACATTCTGTGACAGCAGTTTCAAGTCAAATACAAATGGAAATTTCCAGAAGGCGAAGCTGAAGAAGGAATATGATTGGTCAATGGTTTAACGCAGGGGTGGCCAACGTCGGTCCTCGGGAGCCACAATCCTGCAGGTTTTCCATGCATCCCTGCACTGACACACCTGAATTAAACTAATGAGTCGTTGTGCAGATCCTTATAGGCTGTTGGGTCCATTTAATTTGAGTCAGGTGTGTTGGTGCAGGGATGCATGGAAAACCTGCAGGACTGTGGCGCTTGAGGACCGACGTTGGCCACCCCTGGTTTAACGCATCATGTATGTGTTTAATTCGGAAGGATTTACACATAGTGTGTCATAAACAACACAATATGTGTCAGATGGGCTATAAAACAAAGTTTTCCGCTATTTTGTTAATTAAAATACAATAATAGAACTACAGTAATGTTTTTGTCAGATTGTTAAATAACTTTAGATAAAGTACAAAACCTTTACTATTTATGATAATTAGCCTTCCACGCTGGCTGCAGTTTATGTGGCGAATGTTAACAAGGAACTAACAAACCAAAACTGGTCAAGTCAGCTACTTTGCCGCCGGTAACCAGCTTAGCTAGCTAACTCTTTGTTCGTGGTCTCCTTCACAGCTTGTAGATACAGCTAAACATTTTTCATTTAACAGTCTGTACAGACTTAGCATCAGTATCAGTGAGGTAAGAAGTGAAATCACCATCACCTCAGTAAAATGGTTTTGGGATCGATGGTCCCGAACATCTTAAGATGTTTCTGTGAGAGAAGGACCAGGAAAAATCTGCCATGTTATTTTGGTTAACATAAATACATAGAGGGGAGCAATATAATAGAATTTTAGCTGTGTGCTACCTTCCCATTGGTATAAAACTCCTTGGGTTTTACTGTCAGACTGCAAACATATATGCTGCCACACTCTGTACCACAATGTGTAGAAACTGACCTACCTATTATTCTGCATCAGCCTCATTAATGCATGGTAAATTAATATAATCCTAAGCTCTTTTTTTTGTCAGAGCAAACTGTACTGTAGCAGGCTTGGCTGTATTGTATGAGTTTTATGGTATGTGATTTAATGCAGTGAATATTTGTCCGGTAAGGGTTTGGAGATACCAAACGTGTGTTGTCATGTTATCTTGTATAGAACTGCATGTTTGATAAGGAGTTTTAAACTCTGTTCACTCATACATTTTTACCACTTTTTTTTATTTGCTACATTTCATTTATTTACTTGTTTTTTTTCTCACACAGGTGGGGCTGGTGCTTGTAACTGAGCATTAACATAAAATTTAGGAAATTAAAGATGACTGCTTAGGTCAGTTTTTAACACAGTGCCATCATAATTTTGTCTGACTGCATTACTGATAAATAATTAGGTAATAAACGGTTATATATACAAGAAAAATAAAGCTTTTGATTTATTTTAATGCAAAGTACACTAGTTTGATTTGAAATCTTTTGCAAAGAAGCATTTGTTTACTATAAATCTTAAAAAATATCTTTAATGAAGACAAAACTGAAATAATAGTTTTTGAAGCCAAGGAAGAAAGATTAAAAGTCAGTTCTCAGCATCAAACAGCAAAGTTAAAAACTGACAACCAAGCCAGAAACCTTGGGGTAGTCCTGGACTCAGACCTGGATTTTAGCAGTTATATTAAGACAGTTGTGAAGTCGGCCTGTTATCACTTAAAGAACATCTGGAGGATTAAAGGACTGATGACTCAGCAGGATTTAGAAAAACTGGTCCGTGCATTTATCTTTAGTAGACTGGACTACTGTAATGCTGTCCTCACAGGTCTCCCTAAAAAGTCCACCAGACAGCTGCAGTTAGTCCAGAACACTGCTGCTCTAGTCCTCACTAAGACCAGGAAAGTAGATCCAAGAACTCCAGTCCTCACTAAGACCAGGAAAGTAGATCCTAGAACTCCAGTCCTCACTAAGACCAGGAAAGTAGATCCTAGAACTCCAGTCCTCACTAAGACCAGGAAAGTAGATCCTAGAACTCCAGTCCTCACTAAGACCAGGAAAGTAGATTCTAGAACTCCAGTCCTCACTAAGACCAGGAAATTAGATCCTAGAACTCCAGTCCTCACTAAGACCAGGAAAGTAGATCCTAGAACTCCAGTCCTCACTAAGACCAGGAAAGTAGATCCTAGAACTCCAGTCCTCACTAAGACCAGGAAAGTAGATTCTAGAACTCCAGTCCTCACTAAGACCAGGAAAGTAGATCCTAGAACTCCAGTCCTCACTAATGCCTCCTTTACACCGGGTGGGTGTTGTAATGGAAAATTTTATACACATGTCTGCACTTTGTATTGTTACAAAACCTTGTCTTGTGATTTACTAAGGAAGGAGGATGACTTGTACCCAGATAAGACCTGAGTGGGCTCCATTTACCTCCCCTTCCTTCTTCTGATAACATTCCTTTGAGACACAGGACTAATGATTTGTCTTGATGTGATCAGCTCATGCTCATCTCTATAAACCAAACCCAAATGCATCTGTTCAGACTCGCGCAGCCAAAACTTCTTTGACTGTGTGATTCTCATTGCTGATCAGCTCTTAATAAAAATACTTTGTTTGATTCTCACTTAGTGTGTGACCTTTGATAAATAAAATTCCACTACAGTGTGCGCCACAGTTTTGTTCCAGCCTCCGTGGTGCAGCCATTTTTACTGGGAGCATGTCAGGTGTGGAGCGCCCGCGAGTGCAGTCCACCAACAGGATCTACGAGATCACGAAATCACAGGAGGAGTGGAGAGGCTAAACACGTAATGTTTTCATGGTTCAGCAGCGCAAATCTGCACAGGGGGTTTTTATTTTCAAAAATGCCGGAAGCTTTTGGTGGGAAGGCTGACATATTTCTCCACAAATGGGACACAAACATCCTTCCCCGGCTAATGAAGATTGCCTCCACGAAGATGTCTGAGGCTCTATCAGACCCATCATCCACCAGCAATGTGTGTTCAGTCACTCTGAGGAACTTGAAGTTAACATGCAATCTAAAAATTTATGCAAGAAATTAGGAATTAGAATTTTCCTGCTTTTGGAAAGGGAAAGATATAAAATTTACAATCTAATATTTCTATGTAGATTTGCTTTGCTTCAAAGCACTTGGTGTCCTCACACGCCTTCTTCCACCTACGACATCGGGACCAGGGGGAGGATGGAGTCGTTGCAGCGTGAAATCAGCCATTTCTTACCTCATGGACTTTCATATGTTCTATTTATAGTTTTTTGCTTAACATCGATCATACTATTGATTTTATATAACGGCGTTTTCCTAGTCTGATTTCATATTGTAGTTTTTTCTAATCTTTTGTGTTTCAGCCTGGGACAAGTATCACACATGACACTAAAAGATCAGTCATTTAACAGTTGTGATCATACTGTGTGTGGTGTGCTCCAATAATCTAATCACAGAACAACACACACATAATGATGCTGTCCCGCAAGTGATCTACAATCTAGTCCTCCGAGCTGGACATCTCACGTGACCTAACGTGATCCAACAAAAGAAGAAGAACCATGGCAACAACTGGCAAAAAACCAAGAAGAAGAAACAATAACTGGAAAACACAACACCCAGCATGGAAGAGGACATGTAGGACGAGGGAATGATGGTGGTCTTGGGACTATTGTTTACAGAGAAAGCCAGAACTGAAAAAAATAAGACTGGAGACGGCGTGAACTCGAACTTTACATCCTTCCTTGCTTCCCAGCCAGCTCGCTCTCTGATTGGTTACATTCACATATGAAGATATCGGGTCGGAAATATTTATCATGTTTGATATTTCCCATTCTCGGTTACGACTAGTTTCAGAGCCTTTCGGGACAAATCTGCTCGTAACACACCTCCGACCAAATGATAATTGTACAGGAAAATCTTATAAGACTCATGATAATCGGGGCAGAATCGGGACATAAATAGCCTGATAATCTTTATGTGTGTACCAGGCTTTACCTAGTGGTACAACGCTGGCTGGGTTCTTTGAATTTTGTGATCAGTCGATGACTCCTAGTGTTCCTGTTTGTCTTGTTAACTTACCTTCACAGAAACGTTCTGTTTCCCAGCCTGGAAGGCCCACCACAAGCCGTTGTTTGGCCCGCCACCAACTCTGCCTCAGTTCTCTTGTTACTCCTCCAAGGACTAAAGCTTTTATTACTGCTTACTGAATCCACTGTCACTCCTTCCTGCTTCTGGCCTGTCTTCCTGCAAACCCCAGCAATGAGTAAATATTTCTCTGAGAAAATGTCTCTTGTGAAGCCAACAGAGGTATTCCTGGGGCATAGGACAGATACTATGAGAAAAACTGGAGTGTTGATCTCAAACACTTTTCAGTATATTTTGTTCTTGACACCATCAGATTTCTTTTCAGCTGTGAAAATTTCCAGGATGTGTATGTGGTGTCTAACAGAAGTATGCACAGGTGCACAGTTTGCTACCTCTGTACAGTAGGAATCCAGATGCCTTGCAGATACAACTTTATTTTAATGATGTAGAAACTACAAATCCTTTAAGTTCTAAAACCAAAATACACAAAATGTGAGCTTGGTATTTTTCTCTGAGGAATTTGCCAGTGCAGTTCAACTCATCTCTGGCAAATATTCATACCTTCTCCTATTTAATGTTATAGACAGAGAGGCTTATGGATTTAGCCAAATATTGCAGCCATTGTTAGAAGACATTAAATTTCTTTAGAGTTAAGGTATCACAGTTGACATCAAAGGACAAACCTACTTGCTCTTTGGTACCATTGACAGCAGATGACTTGCATGCCATTCGTTTTGTGGCTATTTAGACTTTTTCATCTAATTCATTCTGTCACTTTTCTTTAGTTGATAAAAAGCTGCACAAGAGGTCTTTGATGAAGATTATATTACAAGACGTTCTAAGGACAACATGTAATGCTAAATGATCCCTCTTCCGCTGGCATCACGCAAGACTCTTGTTTAAACACATGTCAGTATTTTCATGTAACAGAGGGTGTTTGTGTAGATATAGTACATGATGTCCTAGAAGGTGTTACCCCTTTAGAAATAAAACCGACACGACGATTTTATATATGAGAACAAACTATTTACTTTGGAAAAGCTCAACAAAAGAATGTTAAGTTTTTTTATGGCTACATGAATGAGAACAAGCCATATGTAATTCTGAACCTAAGGACAAATGAAAATGCCATAAAACAAGCCAGCCAGCCAAATCTGCCTCCTCCTCTTTTTACCGTGAAAAGGGTCTGATAGGTAGGCCGAGCCCACATTGGATGGTGTTTCTACTTTTAGAGGAAATATGTATTATCATATATTCACCTGTAATTACATTGAATGTGTTTTTAAAGCAGTTGATAATAAACCACCACATGTTCAGAACACTGTACCCAGACCAGAGTTGTTTTCATCAACGATGAATGACGAACGTATTTCGTAGACGAACCTTTTTTTATGACGATAATGAGATGGTGATGAGCTAAAAATGGCTCTCTGGTGACGAAAACATGATGAGAGATTTGTGACGAGACGAGACGAAAATGTTGAAGGGCTGATTGTCCGACATTAAAAACACGACATTTCTGTCTATCGTGAGCGAAATCTGTCAGTCAGCAAGATGCTGCACCTTGGCCACGCCCACCACCAGACACGCAGTTTATACATTCATGTGTTAACCTTTCCCGTTTTCCTCTTCTGACTGTGGTTGGAGAACACGGTGGAGATCCTTCTTCTCCAGGGCCGAAGCAGCGTTCTCTTCGGGGTGAACTCTCTACGCTCCTCTACACTTGTTAACGGGGTGAAACAAGGAAAGGAAGGCTGCGGCTGCGCTGAGAAACGACTTTATTACAAGACCTCGTTCATACTTTTTACACCACTTCTCCGTGCTCTTCACTCCCGATGCACGTTTCCTTTCACGTGCACGTTCACTCACGCTCACACACGCACTGAGCTGGCTGAACCACACACACACAGCAGTTAGACACATCCCATAACACAGATGAATCATGGCGGCAGCGTTGATGAAGGGGTTTGGTGGAAGCGATGAAACGATATATGGACATATTTTAACTATAATCCATCATAATTCCACTGGCAGACCAGGTCAAGTCGAGCGTGTTCCTCATCCTTTGCTCATATTTTGGACATGTGTATGTTCAGGGTGGAGTATTCACTTCAGAAAATTCTCAGAAATAAAGCCACAGTTACTAAAGTAAGGATGTTGTAGCTCTTTGCTTTTTAGGAGTAATTGATTATTTGCTGTTGGCTGGGAAATCTTCTAAGTCTAAAACCATTCCTTTTAATTTTGTAATTAATGATGAAAACAATCAAACAACAAGCTCACAATGTGTTGCTATATGTTGAACTTATAGATCAGCTATTTTCTTGTGTGACGTGTTTGTATGATGAAGTAGGAAATCAATTCATGAAAAAAGTTAAAATATAGAAATAAAAGGTTTCTGGCCAGCAGCAGTTAGTAAAACACGGCAGCTTTGCATCCATGTTGATGGGAAAGTCTCGGCTCAAGCTATCAGTCTGGTTGTTACAGTCACTCAGCCACTCCTCCAGCACGCCCCTGATTCTTCACACCAGTTCCTGATCCACTCACCCAGCGTTAACCCAACCTGTCACACCTGTTCCCCATTGACTCTCCAGTCCTTATATACTCCACCATCTCAGTTACTCCTTGTTGGACCTCAAACCACACACCTTATGGACTCACTCCCTCTCCATTCCTGGATTCCTCAACCCTATTACCTCCTCCAGTACCGGTACCAGTATGTGTATCTTCCGAGTACTATTCAGTGAATAAACCCTTGTTAACGTGCCCTTGTCTCCCTGGAGTCTATGTGTAACTTTGGTAAAGGACCTGATTATTATGTAAAAGCATTAAGGTTAACTTGTTTTATGAGCTACTTGTTATAACATGTCAACCTTGATTCCACTTTTTAATATGTATCACTGACCTAAATTAATTTGTTAAAAAAATAATACTTTTTTTTTTCATTTGACTAAACCTAGACTAAAACCTTTTTGAGTTTTCATCGACTAAAACGTGACTAAAACTAATAAGCCTTTTCGTCATGACGACTAAAACTAAGACTAAAACTGAGATGCCAAAAACAACACTGACCCAGGGAAGCGTTTAATCTCAAAGCACCATTTAATAATTCACTATGGAAGCATGATTATAATGTTTGGACCACCCGTGAAGTTATGGTGCATGAGACTTGAAAGTAAACATTGTCCTTTGAAATGTCAAGCAGTGTAACTTTGAAAACATATCTAAAACCCTGGCTTATAAAAACCAGACACAGAGCTGGGAACAAGCCACTAGAGAGAAATACTGGTTGCAAATACGTTTTCTGTCATTATAGGATCTTTAGGACTCAGTCGGTTGCTCCTTGAAAAGCTAGGTAACTGACATGTTGAGCATAATCCATATTGCACACACAAGTAGTGTGTCTGGTCAGACTTACAGTGTGTTCCTCTCAACTCTCTCAACTATGATTCAAGAAGTGAACATTTGTTTGTTGAAATAGTTCAAATCTTTTCAAAATGTGATACAGAGGTGTTGTTTCTCAGAATTTTGTCAGTTCAATGTTATGATGATCACTACTTTGCTTTTGTGGTGTCAGATGTATTTGCAATGGCAACACAGTCACTGTGTTAAAAGATTTAACACATTATTTGTGTTAGAATATGAGCACAATAATTGTGTCAAACACAAAATGTGTTGTCCTTGTATAGACACATTTTTATGTTGGAAATTGACTAAATTTGTGTTGATATTAAGCATCTGTTTTAAGAGATTTGTTCTCCCAAGATACAAAAACCCAAGATACGAAGATTTTAGTGAATGCCACCATTTTCATAAAATGTTCATAAGGATGATTTAACAACAAACGGTTGGTGAATGAGGATCAGTACTCATCAACACAATGGGCAGCTTCTGGGTGCTTGTCAAGTTCTTCTCGTTTTATTACCAAGGGTGGGGTCAAAGTGGGAACCGCCCGTCTCTAAAATCTAAATACCAGATGTGATGAATATGCATGTAACTGCAGGCGTGCTGAGTAATTGTCACAGGGCGGAAAGCCCTGATATACTAGCTGTAGGTCCGAGAGGGAGTACTCTATAGGAAAGAACATGCAACAGATATCCCACCAATAAATGTTTATTACAGTTCTTTATAAAAAACAAGATAAAAGAGAAATAAAAAATGTAGAAGCCAGGCCTCAGTGAAGTCCAAGTAATGGTGGCCCTCTACTGGCAGCTCCTATAGGTGGCCGGGTCCCTCCTATCCTGTACCAAGGGGGGGAAAGGAATCGTGAGTCCAGTGAGCAATATTTTAACCGATCTTCTATCATATGGCACGAGAGGCCACCATAGGAAAACCGGAAGGAGCACTTAGCTGAGAGGAGGGGGGTTGTCGGACTCTCTCCCTCCACGGCTCCACCTGCGCGTCTCTCTCTGTCTCTCCGCTGTTCCTCTGCTCTGGGGACGCCGAAAGCCAGAACACCTGTGTAGGGGACAGGTGTGACTCAGAAGGCCGGCGACAGGAATTACTCTGCAGGTTTTGCGGTCTGGTCAAAGTAGGGCTACCGCTGTCATGCAACAATTCACTTCAAGCCCAACAAAGAAGGAACACATCTAGTCCATGCAAAGCGGAGCCCACACAACCAAAAGAAACACTTAGCTCAGAGGAGGGAGGTTGCCGCACATTCCTCCCTCCACGATTCCCACGGCGCGTCCTGTCGCACAGGCAAATCTCCGGCGTCAGTGCCCACGGCCGTCCCGTCACTCGGTCAGTCCTCACTATCCACGTGCCCGACCCAGCTGGACATCTCCAATGCGTTTCGACCTGGCACACGATCCCCCCTGGACCGTCGGACCCGCTGCTTCCCACACACTGCTCGCGTCTGAAGCCCTGCCACACTCTTTTCTCTCTGCTCATCACACACACCTGTAACTAATTATCTCTAATGGCAGGGCTGCAGACACACACACACAAGCAATCTTGTCACCCCTGTGACATAATCTCTGATGAAACTTCTGACTGGGCACAAATCTTTTCTTTTTGCTATTGTCAGTGAAAGATATAAAGTCTTTGTGTAACAGTAATTTAAGACGTTGTGGATAATCCGAAATAAACCAGTCAGCGATGAAAAAGCATTATTGACTGTTACCTTTTACTAATTTACTTTACTTTTTAATTTACTTTACTGATTTCCTTTTTTACTTTAGTACTTTTCACACGAGAAGACAATTTCAGTTATACTAAAGAATTCATTATTTCCTAAAATCTAGATCTTTCTAGGTTTAAGACTTCATGTGGCCTGTATCCCCATCTCTGCCCCATCTAACATTTTCTAGATAGATCCCTGTTTATTAAAAGCCAAAAGTTGTAACGAAGACCAGTAGTTTACAGTTTTTACATTTGAAATAGACAAAGACTTTGTTCCATGTTATCATTGAGAATATTAGAGTTTTTCATCAATTAAACCTTTAGAGGGTTAGGGTTATGTTTTATCTAATAACGTTACTATAAAACCCAGACCTAATATTTCCAATAACATTGTTGAGATTCACACACAGTATTAATTTCTTAGTTGTAATTTAAATTGGAGTTTAGTCTTTTTTTTAGTGCTCATCACGTCGGTTTCCCTACGTATGCCTTCGTCTTTCAGCTTGTCTGTGCCTGCTTCCAGCATACTTTAAGTTCCAGCCGTTTCTTCCTTTAATAGTTTTATCCCTTTTCTTTCCTTCACCTCCTCTAAACTTCTTTTTTTTTCTTTTTGCAATGCCTCTCCTGACTCTGCTGGAATAAATAGCAAACATAAGAGAGACGAGTCCAAAAATAAGGTCACAACTCCCTCCAGCATTATAATCTAGTTTGTTAGTCATACGACTCTGTGACCACCCACAGAAACACACCTGCAGACTCGTTAAATCACAGTGGTTTGACCTCTCCAGATATCAGTAGATAAAGGCAAGTCTGGACATGGGAGCTGCTGTGTAGGTTATGTGCTAAACATGCCGACAGAGGAAACTATTTTTAGTCATTTAAGAATGTTTTCCTTTATGAATGAATAAAGTCTTGCCCATAAAATTAAGCCCTGTAGATATTTGTGACAAGTATTTATTGTACTATTTACTCATTTACATAAATTTAATATGTGTACTTACTGAGTACTTTGGAGATTTAGATTTGTAATGCAAATTATAATCTAATGAAATATTATTACACTCTTTGTTCAGATTAGAATCTGGTAGTCCCAGCTGCACACTTATTAAAAATACAGCAGTAATAAAATGAGTGAAATGGTTTTTCATGTTTTCTGGCTTATCTGCAGTGCCAAAATAATGTATTGTCACCTTCAACATCATCCAAAGTTCACAAACAGTGATACAGTACATGCATGCTTTAGCATTTTAATGCAGGATGGACGAGATTTAGATTTAGATTTAGATTTAGATTTAGATTTAGATTTGGAAGCGTTATGGTCATTGTACAAGATTACAATGAAATTCCATTTGGCAGCTACAATGTCTCAAGAAAAAAACAATATAATAAAAGCTATATAAGTAATAAATATATGAGTGCAGTTAAAAATGTTATGTATAAATAGTCTGTATTAAAATTAGTACAAATAACAGTTGTTGCTGTCCCCTTATTGGACTGGGAGGTAGTTGTGGGTGGGTGTGGGGTAGTCATTTTGGTACCTGAAGGTAGTACAAGCGGTACTAATGAGAATTATCGCTCTTTTCAAAGATTCCATTTTTTTATTTGGGTCCCCTAGAAGAGTTGGCTCTTTTGGGTCCCGAATGGCTCTTCATTTAGTATCACTTAGCTTCTGTTTTAGTCTAATTCAGCAAATATGACTAGTTTGTTTGCTGGTAAGCATTTTTTTTTATCTTAAGAACATTCTTATTATGCATTTTTTTCATTAGAAAACATTATTTTTGATATTTTAATCAAAACTTTAAACGAACAACTGAAGCAAACCCATCCATCCATCTTCTGCCGCTTATCTGGAGTCAGGTCGCAGGGGCAGCTGCCAAAGTAGGGAAACCCAGACTTCCCTCTCCCCGGCCACATTCACCAGCTCGTCCGGAGGGATCCTGAGGTGTTCCCAGGCCAGCCGCGAGATGTAGTCCGTCCAGCGTGTCCTGGGTCTTCCCTGGGACCTCTTTCCAGTGGGATGTGCCCAGAACACCTCACTAGGGAGGCTTCCAGGAGGCAACCTGACCAGATGCCCGAGCCACCTCATTTGGCTCTTCTCGATGTGGAGGAGCAGTGACTCTACTCTGAGCTCCTCCTGGATCACCGGGCTTCTCACCCTATCTCTAAGAGAGAGCCCGGCCACCCTGCGGAGAAAACTCCTTTCGGCCGCTTGTATTCGCGATCTTGTTCTTTCGGTCACTACCCACAGCTCATGACCATAGGTGAGGGTAGGAACGTAGATTGACTAGTAAATCGAGAGCTTTGCCTTTTGGCCCAGCTCCCTCTTCACCACAACAGACCGATGCAGAGTCCGCATCACTGCAGATGGCGCACCGATCTGCCTGTCGATCTCCCGCTCCATCCTTCCCTCACTCGTGAACACGACCCCGAGATACGTGAACTCCTCCACTTGTGGCAGGACCTCATTGCCGACCCGGAGAGGGCACTCCACCCTTTTCCGGCTGAGGACCATGGTCTCGGATTTGGAAGTGCTGATTCTCATCCCAGCTGCTTCCCACTCGACTGCGAATCGCTCCAGTGAGAGCTGAAGATCATGGCCTGATGAGGCCAACAGAACCACATTACACGCAAAGAGCAGAGACCCAATCCTGAGGCCACCTCAACACCTCAGCTGTGCCTAGAAATTCTGTCCATAAAAGTTATGAACAGAATCGGTGAAAAAGGGCAGCCTTGGCGGAGTCCAACCCGCACTGGAAACGACTCTGATTTACTGCCGGCGATGCAGACCAAGCTCTGACACCTGTTGAACAGGGACCGGACAGCTCCTACAAGGGGGTCTGGCACTCCAAACTCCCTGAGTACCCCCCACAGGAGTCCCCGGGGGATACGGTCGAACGCCTTCTCCGAGTCCACAAAGAACATGTAGACCGGTTCAGCAAGTTCCCATGCCCCCTCCAAGACCCTGAAGAGAGTGTAGAGCTGGTCCACTGTTCCACGACTTGGACAAAAACCACACTGCTCCTCCTCAATCCGAGGTTCGACTATCTGATGGACCCTCCTCTCTAGCACCCCTGAATAGACCTTACCAGGGAGGCTGAGGAGTGTGATCCTCCTGTAGTTGGAGCACACCCTCCGGTTCCCCTTTTTGAAGAGGGGGAACTGAGCCCGGCCAAGCCCCAGCGGCAAAGGCCAAGCGCTCGCTTCCGTGCCCCACCTCCAAGTCTGGCTTCAGAGGGGGGCCCCAGGGACCCACATCCGGGCAAGGGAAACCTGGGTCCATGATTTGTCATCATCATAGGGGTGCTTTTGAGCCGCGCTTCATCTGGTCCCTCCCCTAGACACCTGTTTGCCATGGGTGACCCTACCAGGGGCATAAAGCCCCCAACATAGCCACTAGAATCATCAGGACACACAACCTCCTCCACCGTGGTAAGGTGGCGGCTCAGAGGGGAGCAAACTGAAGCAAATCAAGTAAATAAAGTTATCGCACTTGGTTCTTCACTACAAAGAATCAGCTCTTAGAGCTCGTTCATGAACAACACCTAACTACTGAGCTCTGAGAGAATGAAGCAGCAAAGTAAAAACTAGGAGCCAGCTCTTGTAATTTATACAAAGTGCTCAGAGCTGCGTCTTTTTTGCAAAACACATCACTAGTTAACAGGTACTCACTGTTTGCCACCAGACTGGGACTTGCTGCGTTCCAGCTAGATGCCAGTTACCTGGACAGGGCAGATGACAGCAACCAGTTGCATTCAAGCCAACTTCAGACCCACTTGACTCTGTCCAGGTAGATTGTAGCTATTCCCAGGCACTGGTACGGGCTAAGCTGGTTGTCACCATTCACCTGAACAGGGCTAAGTCAATGAATCAACCGACAGCAGCCATAAATCATCCCGAATGCTACCATCCCCATCTACAGCCAAGAAAGCCCTCATTTGTTGTAGACAAAGACAAGCCATGAGCAACTGAGTCTTGTGTAGCACGTTTGTAAGCAACAGTACCTTACTAAGGCTTCAAAGTATATGTTTTAGACCTCAACTGACATTTTACCACACTTCTCACATTAGTTTCAACATAGGAGAACATTGCAAATGTAGATAGAGAGCTGAAAAACAATGTAATCCTGTAATCCTGTCAGTAATGAGCAACAAAAGACATCCTGAATAGTGTGCTTACAATTAGAAGGGTACGTATTTACATGAACTAGCATCGAGTTTTTCATCGACATCCCTGGTAGTCTGTGTGGTTTGCAAAATTCTGGAAAATTTGTTCTAATCTTGCGGATACCCATCTTTAGTACGGTGGTCAGTGATCCTTCAGGTTCTTATTCGTGTTTAAGTTTTTTTTAAAAAAACTTTTCCCAACTTCGTTTCTGTGTGTGTCCTACGCTCAGCTCTGCAGCTTGTCAGTTTTTCTCCAGATAATCATCCTCGGTCAACAAGCTCAAAAGAACCTGGACCTCGTCGTCCATCCACTTCTCATAGCTCCATTTCTCCATGTTAAGTTTGTGGAAGTAGCGGGATTGTACGTAAAAATGCAGAACACTACAAGCATTTTCCACCAATCCGACTGATTCCACCGTTCTTAACCACGCAGCCCTGCCCCTCAAGATATCAAAAGAGTCCTAGTCCTCTACTAAGTACTTTTTAAGGGAAAGTTTTGGGGTGAGTGAAAGTTTTTTACCCTGGTAATGTCAGTGGAAATGTGCGAATGTTCTTTTAAATCCCAGGTAAATGAGAAGTTCCTCTTGTGGAAAAATGGGCTGTTTTGTCTGAAGAATTGTAAGATGACATTTGTTCTGTTGGCTCTATAAAAATACTGAATTTAATGGATAAGTTGTTTTTATGCAAGTTGCTGATGTGTGTGATGATGTGTGTTCTATTCTACTTATATGACAACATTGTGGATACATCCAAATCTTTCTGCACCACCTTTTTGGACAGGCTGTAAAATAATCGGTCATTTTCTTGTCATACTTTGTGCATCGTGTCCTGTATCTTCTACATTTAAATGATAACAGCATCTAATTTTCCTGACAGTCTAGAAACTTTCTGATGCTGGCGTTAAAAATACTCCTGTGAAATTAGCTGGCTTTCTGTACCTTGTGTTGTTGCACTTGCTTGATGATTGACTGTTAGCAAGAATAGGCTGAACTTATCAGTGTCATTTCTGTCTGATAGCTTTCAGATTGTTCCTGATGCAAGAAGCCAACTGACCTCAATCCCATCTCAAGTTTCCATGCAATAAAAAAGGTTCTGTCTTTCTGTAAAGTAGACGATATGTAAACACTGGAATATCTTTCTTTTACTCTGAATTTGATCAGTGCTTAAGTGTGTAGTTGTTTGAACTGTAAAATGCATTTTTAAGGCGCATCAGTAAGACTGGGTCTAAATACAAGGAGCCCTCCAGTGGATTACTGTTGAAAAGCACTGGTTAGATGTGTACTTTTTCCCTTAGTAGCTCTGAAAGCAGTGCAGCAGGCTATCACTTCACCACAGGAAGGGAGTCACTTGGCAGAATTTGACAGTCTTAACTGGTCAGCTAGTTATAGCCGTCCAACACCACACTAGCCTCATATAATTGTATGTTGCAGTTATGACACACACACAGTAAAATCTGCTTTTGGTAACGTTTTCTGTACATGGCTCAGTCACACATAAAAGTAAATACACACACATGCTAGGTGTTTGTTTTTACCCTCCCACTACTCTTTTTTTCAGTAACAGTTATGGAAATCTTGTGATTCACACCACATCAGGCTCAGCACAGATCCAGTTGAATGTCTGTGTCTAACTTTATTTATAGCTTTTTCGCTATTTCATATTGAAATCTTTTAAGTTGCTTATAGAGGATTCATTAACCATGCTTTATTATTTACCAGTGTGGCCAATAATAGAGTAGAATTTCTGTTTTGTCTTGAAAGTGAACAGTTTATCTTATTTATAGTTGCTTTGAATAGGTTAGTTTCTGAAAGTAAACAGAGACGTATTATCTCAATGCTACCAGTGAGAAAATCTCAGAAGAGATAGACAACATTTTTTTGCAGTCATATGGCTGATGGGTGTAACTGGAAGCATTTTAGCGCCACCTGGTGACCACGTTTGAAGGCTCAGGTCCCCCAGAAAAATGTGTCAAATGGCTCCTAGACAAACACATGTAGATTCCCCCCATTTAAACCCCAAACCTGAACAATTCCTTCAAGAAATAGATTTTATTTCAAGTCATGCATCTGTATCCACTGCAGCACATATGATAAGGTCACAACTGCATTATTAAAACAGAATGTCTCATCTCATCAATTTCAAGTCCTTGACCTCATGTCCAGGTCAAGTTTCAAGTCTTTGACCTCAAATCCATGGTTGAAGCTCTGCCAGAGATGGGAGTTGAAACTCTTTCTGACAGGGGACTCTGCCAGCAGACCCTCACAACACGCTTGGGTCTGCCAGGCCTGACCGGCATCCTCCCCCACCATCTGAGCCAACTCACCACCAGGTGGTGATCAGTTGACAGCGCCGCCCCTCTCTTCACCCGAATGTCCAGAACATGCGGCCGCAAGTCCGACGACACGACTACAAAGTCGATCATCGAACTGCGGCCTAGAGTGTCCTGGTGCCAAGTGCACATGTTAACACTCTTATGTCTGAACAAGGTGTTCGTTATGGACAGTCCATGACGAGCACAGAAGTCCAACAACAAAGCACCACTCGGATTTAGATTAGGGGGGCCGTTCCTCCTAATCACGCCCCTCCAGGTCTTGCTGTCAAGTCCCCCAGTAGAACAAGGGAGTCCCCGGAAGGAGTGTCCAACACACCCAAGGACTCCAAAAAGGGTGGGTACTCTGAATTGCTATTTAGTGCGTAAGCACAAACAACAGTCAGGACCGTCCCCCCACCCGAAGGCGGAGGGAGGCTACCCTTTCGTCCACCGGGGTAAACCCCAACGTACAGGCGCCAAGTCAGGGGGCAATAAGCCACACTCTAATCAGCTAATTAACTCAACACACCTGCAAAGGCCTTTAATTACATCAAAACCCAGATAAACAAGCTGAGTAGCAGTTTCTTCCCCAGGGCTGTTGCTGCCATCAGCCCGCCTTACGACTCTTGCATGTGCCTGGAGCAAATAAACATATGGATGAAAGAATTTTCTACAATTAAATGCAGACAAAACTGAGATTATGTTGTCAACAAAGACAAGCAGGTCAGCATCAGTAATTCTGTTACAAGTAACACCTTGAGACTCAGGCTCAGGCGCTTTAAACCACCAACCACGGTGGTAACCTCGAAACGCTGATTGACTCAAATCTTAACTTTCAAAACTGTCACCGAGGCAGAATTTCACCAGCTGAATGACATCAACAGAATTAAAAGCTTTGTCTCCCAAAAAGACGAGAACAAGCTCATAAAGAGCATTAAACATCTGCAGCTCATCCAGATGCTACTGCTAGAGTTTTAACCAGGACTCAGAGATCTGAAAACATCCCAACATTTTAATTTTAAATTTGAATATGATTTTATTATAACTGTTGCAAACCTTTGTAATTATGTCTTAATATGTGTCTTTCTCTTTATACTCTTTCAATGTAATTTGTAATGCTTCTTCTGTATCCTGCTGTAAAATATTTAATGTTTTATATGAAGCATTTTAAAGTTTCTTGTAAATTAAATGTGATATATGAACATGTTGTGCCTTAACCCTTAAAATCTGATGTAATATATGGATTTATTATTGTTTTTACTTCCTCAATGTGAGAAAAATAAACTTTTCAAATCGTTTCCCATTGCTTACCACTTATCAGTAATAACCTTCTGTGAAATATGTCAACCAATGATGAATGTAAAACATGCGGTGAGGTACGTTTATATCATCATTTACATGAAGACGTGTGCAGCCTTCGTCTAAGTGACCTTAAAAAGGCTAAAGATCCCGAGTCAAACAGTTTAGAGAATCTGATTTACTCTTTTTTTTTTTTTTTTTTTTCCTTTTTTTAACCTGTCTTGTCCAGCATCGTTGCAAACAGAATGATTGTCTGGCTGCTGTCTGGTGCTGGGCAATTTTACTCTATCAAGCAGGGATTTATACTACATGTATAAAGTCCCTCTTGATGACATGAAAAACTTTATTAAATCAGACTCTTAATGCTGGACTCGACCGGAGGGGACAGAGAGAGAGAGAGATAGAAAAGAAAGTAGAGAGAAGAGGGAGGGGAGAGAGAGGGACAGAAAGGGTGTGGGGAGTGCGGGTGGGGACTTAAAACATTATACAGAAAACCATGTAATCCATACTACTTGCAACATATATAGCTAAGATCATCCTGGCCAGTAGGTCATTACACAACTAGTTGATAATAGTAACAATAATAATAATCACAATAATAGTAATAATAATAATAGTAGTAGTAATAATAATAAGAGTAGGAGTAATAATAATAATAATAAAAAAAAAGAAAAAAAAATATGATAATAGATATAAGTGAAACTGCTGTATTCAAGAACACGCGCAGAGAAACCTGTGTGGATATGCTGGAGAACTCGGCCACACGGCGACGCAAAGACTGTGTGGAGACGTTCAGGAAGGAGTGACCATGCAGAGTGATCATGCAGATGCCACCTCACTTGAACAGAGGCCAGAGTCAGGCCAGCGGTCCCGAGACCCAGGCCACCAGCCCCCCCGTAGGCTACAGATCCCGACCGGTCCACAGAGACGACCACTCGCCCGCCCAGGAAGGCAGCAGCAGGAGACCCCAGCAGGAGCCGCCCCGCGGACACAGGGCACCGGCCCCGGCAGGCCGAGGCCAGCAGTCCCCAACCCCCCCGGGCACCGGCCGCCCGGGACAGACGGGGCAGAGGGCCCGGGCCCAGGAGCGCAGGGACACCCCCCACCCCCACAGGCCAAGGGCCAGCACGCCACCCGGGGGGACCCGGCCCGCCCAGACGGCCACCGCCAGAGGCCAGCCCCACACCCCAGCGCCCAGTCGCACACCCCGAGAACCAGTCCTGCCCCCCCCCCCCCCCCCCCCCCCCAGACCAACACACACAAACACACACACTCTCCTTCCACTCCTCCATTCATCCTCCCACACATACACCATCCAACCCTCACATACTCTGTCCTCCCACACACACACACCATCCTTCCACCATCCATCCTTCCACACACACACCATCCTTCCACCATCCATCCTCCCACACACTCACCATCCTTCCACCATACACTCTCCCACACCTACCCCATCCTCCCACACACACATCATCCCTCCACCACTCATCCTCCCACACATACACCATCCTCCACCTTCACACCTCCCACACACACACACACACACCATCCTTCCACTACCCATCCTCCCACACATACATCATTCTCCTACACATACACCGTCCTCCCTCTCCTACACCAAACATCCACCTTCACGTACCCCATCCTCCCACACACACACACACCACCCCTCCATCACCCACTCTCCCAAACATACACCACTCCCCCAAACACACACCATCCTCCCTCCCATACACCATCCATCCTCCTGCACACACACCATTCTTCCACCATCCATCCTCCCACACACTCCCCATCCCTGCACCATACATTCTCCCACACATACCCCATCCTCCCCCACATACATCATCCCTCCACCATTCATCCTCCCACACCCACACCACCCCCCCTCCCACACACCACACATCCACCTCCACACACCCCACCCTCCCACACACACACACCATCCCTCCACCACCCATCCCCCCACACACACACCACTCTCCCCCCCACACACACACACACACACAAACACCATCCCCCCACCACCATCCTCCCGCCACCCCACGCCGCGGGGGGACAGCCCCAGCCAGGAGGCGAGGAGACACGAACCAGGCCCCCACCCCCCCCCACCCCGCCCCAGTCCCCCACTCCCCACCCTCAAAACAGCACCTTCCCCCCAGGGCCAGCAGCCAAACCCCCCGGGACAGCCCGCCCACGCCCCGGGCCAACGCGACAGGCCACTGATTTACTCTGATAGCAATGAATAAAAACAGGACGTATTTATGCCTGTGAACAAGAGGAAAGATGGTGGAGTTTTTAATTCTCAGTCAAGTAATGAGCTGCATCTTGTCTTTTCTACATGTGATGACGTCTTCAGTTTCCTGTTAATTTGCTTACTGCGATCCGATGAGTGGCTGAGTTCACGTGAGACGGCTCATCCTTGGTTTTATTGGATGGTGTTTACCTGAACAGTAACTTAAATGACAGTTACCCAATATCTAGACAGATCTGATCTATGTTCTATAATTACTGGAAAAAGCTGCAACAGTCACATCATTTCAGTAAAAGTAGATTCAGATTTTATTAGAATGACAAATTGAAATTATGCAGACCTGATAGTAATATAATAATAGTACAGTATATTGTTGGATTATTAGAGTTCCTCAAAGTTAAAACTTTTTTAATGAAAAAATCTCACATTATTTAGATTTTTTTCAGTTTGTTTTCATCTTCAGATTATTTTCTGTGTAGTTCAATTTGTTGTTTAGTTTGTAAAAGCATCTTGTTTTTGTGACTACTTCTCTGAAGCTTATAGATATCACTCTGATTAAGATACGGAAAAACTAAATAATCACATTTTACACATTGACGATATGAAATGCTATTATATAAGAATTAATGGCTTTAAACATTTCCAAACCATTGATTACTTGTAATTAATGAACTAATAAATACCTGATCAATAGCCTATATGTAAATGTTTTCTATGTTAAATCTGTATTTACAAAGTAAAGAGTTCATTTTAATGATTATATTCATATAATGAAGTGTTTAATATTTCCCTCTGGACTGTAGTAAACAAGTACTTTGAACTGGAAAGTTAAAGACACACTTTAAATTTCTACTCCAGTAAATGTATTATAATCCACTGGTGTCGTATTTTACCTGCTTTCACCTGCTGTTCATGTTTTAATAAAACCACCAGATGTTCACACACAGAAATAGATTTTTAACTATTTTAACTGTCTTCATCTAATCAGTGAAGGACAGACTCTACTGATCCATCACTGATCTGTTTTACTGTCTAACTTCAAACTTCTTATCAAATATGTGTTTGTACATCTGAGTGTGTTTCCAGTGATGTGAAGCAGAGTAGTTATGTGGAGCATTCACTAAGTAAAGGTTCTTTATTGTTGCTGCTTTACTGAGATAAACAAACATGCTGCAGTTACTGTCAGACTCCTGAAGGTGGCAGCAGAGGAACATTTAGCTCTTAAGCTTGTTACATACTCTGCCAGAAGCGAGAGGTTTGTTCCGGTCATACTCCATGAGAAGCTTTGTCCATGACGGGCGGGGATCACTGCAGGGGGGATGTCCGTTGTTTTTATGTGCAATCAACAGCTGACTGGGTTATTTCATATTTAAGTTTGTATTACTCTCGCAGTTTTATTCTTTATCAGAAAAGCAATGACAGCAGTCAAGCAGCAGCAATGAAGAGTGTTTACTTGTGGATGAGCTGCAGAGATTCCAGCAGTGTTTCTAAACTCCTGGTGTTGTTATTAACAGCAGGGAGAAGCAGCTGATAGATGAGCCCAGTGGCTTTCAGTTGTTTTCAGGCCTCTTGTAACAGAAGAAGTTTCTTCTCTGACTGCAGGCTCTGAGCCCAAAGGATGTCTTGCTGTTCTTCTCCAGGACACCACAGCCATAAGCCGGGCAGCTTGGAATATCCTGGTACTGCACCGGTTCTCCACCCACCCAGAACCAGCCGTCACCCAGGAAACGCAGGCCCGTCCACACCTAGCACCATTTAGCAGAGATCCGTATAAACACAGAGGATAAGCAGCTCAACAACACCCACACTGTGGAGAAAAGTAGCCCACCTCATCAGTGGTAGCCTGTTGTGCTCTCTCACGTGCATAGTCATGATCATCTTCAGTGATCAGGGTGACGAGGTCGTAGCTGGGCTTCCAGGACACGGAGTCTGGGTTCTCTGAGTCCTCTCCCCCCAGAGACCTGCAGTGGTCTAACGCCTCCTCCCACGTCTTGTTCTCCGTCACCAGAATCAGATTCTCGTCATAACACATGTACTGCTGTATTCTGTTGCAGACGACGTTATACCAATTTTTTGTCCCGTACCACCTCAGGACACATAATTCAGTTTGCATGTTATTTGGTTCTGTAAGAAAAAGCAACAGAGAACAAACATGGATGCTCATGGATGTATTACTAAAATGTTATTTTTCCACCTTACACATGAAAAAGTTAATCACTGAAGCTAATCTTTTATTTAAGATATACATTTAGAGTTGCTCTGAAAAAAGAAAAAATCTGTTTCTTTCAACCTATCAAACGTCCAGATGATGTTGTTATCATGAAAGCCCTTTTCAGACACACAGACACTGGTTCTTTGCTTCTTTTGAATCAGAAACATATTAGTTAAGGATTTCTTTTCATTTCCTTTTATCAAGTAGATCTCACATTGAGATTTTACCAAAAGTTATTATCTATTCTATCATTGTTCTTCACCTAAAGACATCCCTCTCCCCAATGACAAGCGGATAATTTCAGGAAAATAAAGATAAAAATTACCTTTAATATACCGTAGGTTTTTCCAAAGTCTCAACCCAGCTGATGCGTTAAAAAATTCTCCAAGCAGAAGCAACCAGTGATCTAATCAGGTCACTACTGATGCAGCACTAACACACTTGTCTCTCTCTAATTTGTTACTTGTGAGTAAGACCATGAAATACTTAATGTCCTCCACATTAACCAGAAACCTTCCCATAACCGGGTGAGGAGGGGTCACTCATTCCTTTGGCCTCAGTTTTAGAGGATCTGATTCTCATCCAGGCTGCCTCACTGCACAAATCCAGCGTGAGCTGAACTTCTACACAACAGCAGCTTCGATGGTCACAAGCTTTCAGGTCCACAAAAAACTAGAAAACTACGCCCCTCCTGGGCCCGGCTTTCAACATACAAAGGGTTGAAGAATCCTTTCCAACACCCTGGATAAACTTTCCTGAGGAGGCTGAGCTGTGTCACCTCCATGTATTTGAACACATCCTTCAGTCCCCCTTTTTAAAAATGGGGTATATTGCGATGCAATATTGAACATATTTGTATAAACCAAGATAGAAACACAATGTCTAGAGCAGTAGTTCATAAAATATTTAGGTCGAGTACCATCTCAGATGATCTCAGGCTTTCCAAGTACCATCATTATGACTGACATTAATATACAGTAGAAAGACTGATGTCTTTCCATCAGGTACATTTCAGATCTGATAATAGTTTTCGTACTTTAACCTATTCTCTTAACATAATGAGCCCAAAACCACAAAAATAATCAAATCTGAATTGAAAAACAGTTTTTTTCTACGATAAAAAACAAAACTTTTTTTCCATTTAGTAAAATGACAAACATGAATCGGAACGCCTGTTCTTCCCACATTTGATGGTCGGATAAATATTTTGGTCTGATCAAGGTCAAACGATCATATCTCCACTTTTTTTGGTCTATTAATGTAAAACAAAAACTGGGAAAGAGTTTCAAATCTGCACAGTTTTGAACTGAATCAGAGCCATTCTCACACAAGTGGAGGTGCTCATTGACGAGCCTGGAACAACATTTTGTTTTCATTATGTTCATGTAGAGAAAGCAGCCTCGCAGTTGTGTGCAGAGCCAAAGATGATCAAGATGTAAAGGCTGCTTTCCTCAGACCTGCGAAAGTTGTCTCTTGGACCATTTGGAGCCAGAAAGTGGAACGGTCAGTTTTTATAAACATGCCAAATCTGCTTGGAGATGAAGCATCTGGAGAGGCCCACCATTTGCCCATTTAAAGTGCTGTGTGGAGCTCCTGACATTGGTGATAAGAAATGGTTTCTGGATGAACACGATGAGCAGATGTCCAAAGCTGAAGCTGTCAAAATGGTTGCTGAAGTTCACAATCAGTTTATCAATAGAGTCAACAAGAGAAGACACTGTCGCTGAACCTGATCCTGCACTGCTGGGAGGTGTGCACAGTCTTCCTGCAGGTCTTCCTTGAACTCAGGTTTCTTCTGAAACAAGCTGAGCTGTCTTTACCTTGTAGCCTCAAATTCAGTTCATTCAGGTGTGAAGTGATGTCCACTGAAAAGGCCATGTTGCCATCTGTTTCTGTTCTTTTAAAGGTAGAAAACTGTGTTGCTTTCTGACTTTTAAGCTCTGCCAAAAGAAGATGCTACTTCCCTCCTTATGGGCCAAAAGCACTCTAACACCCTACTATTGCTTAGCCATCTCACGCTGCTGTGCAGCAAAAGATCATTAACACTGGCATCAAGGAATTCCCTGAGCATGCGATGCTGGTAGGAAGGAGATGCCTTGAGAACATCGATCATTACCATAACATGCTCACCTTACAAGAAGGCACAGGTAAATGATATAATGGTGAGCTACAAGGTCAGGATTGTCCTCTTTCAGTCTTGCTACAGTTTGTTTCCCGAATCATAGCATGGGCTCCATCTGTGGTTAATAAAACCACACCTTTGGTTCTATTGATCTGTTTGCTAACATCTCTTCACTGGCTAGGTAGATTTGTTCTCCTCTTGATGTGATCTGAGGGGGAGTAACTCCAAACAGGTCTTCACAGAATCAGACTCATCCAGTTACCATCCACAGGCATCAGCTACACATGGTGCCTTATCCCTGCGTATTGGTTGTATTGGGCTCTCAGGATACTTATTTTATAATCCTACTTCTGATTTTAGTTTGCTCAAACCCTTCGTGTTTTGTCTCATAATTGGCATTTTTAATAAGTGCCAATCATCCTTATCTCTCCCTTGTGTTATCACTTCTTGCTGGCTTTCTTTCTCCTTCTCCTGTCTTGTAACTTAAACTCTCTTCTGTCTCACAGACTTAACTGGCTGAATGTTATTAGGTGGGATGACTTAACTCATATGAAGTTGGTTTACTCACCACTACTGTAAAATTTCTGCCAGTTAAAAAAGCCCCCCATCGGATTGCGTGTTTGTGTTTTGGCTCTGGATCTGGTCCATATGGAACAGGTTCTGGGTCACATAGGGTGAAGTGTCTTGATTAACGGGGTCGCAGGATTTGGCCCACCCTCTGGACAACATTTCTACCACGCGAGCTACTGAGCCTCATCATTTACAGCATTTATGGTTGGATGGGGACAGCAATATAAAAGAAGTCCCACTTTTCTCAACTAAGTTTTCTTTGTTAAAATTAATAAATAAAACAGATCAAATTAGTGAGTTCTATATATTATAAAATATAATAGGTGGAATGTGCAGCATCAAGTTATTGATCTAAAATCCTGAAAAATTTCACATTATTAAATCTGAATAGAATAGAATAGAATAGAATAGTAATTGCAACAACAATGTAAGAAAATGAATAAATAATGAATGAATAAATCTGTTAGTGCTGCTCACCACCAACAGCCCATTTGAAGAAGGTTGCTGTCTCGTCTCCTCTGGACCATTTCCAAGTAAAGTTCTCATTCTCTCGGTACAATCCGATCCAGCCTCCATCACCCCCAAGGACCTGATTATCTTTGTCACTTCTGAGAGTTGCCAGGTCAGTGTGTTTCTCCCTACAAAAAGACTGAGCATCTTCCCAGCTCTTCATGTTGCTGTAATGCTTAAAGCTGGTGGTTCTGAGGTCGGATTGCTGTCCACAGACAGGAGGAAGGATGAGCAGCAGGGAGACGCAGATGTTCCTCATCATGTTTTCACTAAACCTGCAGTCACATTTAAACTTTTATTAAACATTTATTTCAGAGAAATATGCAACATCTTTAGATTGAATAAGATAAACACTGAAATGTCCCATGCTGCTGATTTTACACATTTAGTCTTCACACAGCTCCACAAATGAGTTGAGACAATTCGATTATTTACTCAAACACTAGTTCATCATCATAATTAATTCACACTGCAACAGAATCCAGGGACGCCCCCAAGTGGTGGCCAGGGGTGGCCAGTGCCACCCTGAACAAAAAGCTGGCCACCCCACTGGCCACCCCAGAAAATATTGTATTTTTATTTTTATTTTTATTTTTACTATTAACACTTCACAGCACACTTTGTTCATATTTGAATGTCAAACTATTTCCAAAGCTAATAAAAAAGTAAATAAAAAGTATTTTAATCAGGCATACAGAGGGCACCTCACATGTAGGGTCCTACTGAATTGGCCTTAGAGCAAGAACACCGAAGCGGGAAGATCAAAGACCGATGTTGCCATTGGTAATAGAATGGACGCAATCAGCTCAAAAGGCTCGTCAGTATGATAAAACATGTACATTTAATTCTTACTTTTGTGCATACTAATGGCAGGTTAAGTGAATAAATTTAATAAGAACTTCAAAGAAAAACCCAAATATTTTTTAAATGGAAGCTTTTTTTCAAAATCTATGTTTAGTTCAAGGAAAATTGCTATTTTAAGCTAGTTTAGCCAGAGCATATATGTTAGCAACTGTTAAATAACTGCTAGCATGAAACATGCTCATTTTATCCTTTATTTCCCATCCTTGTTTTTATGTTAGATTAACTAAAAACACAGGGACGCCCCCAAGTGGTGGCCAGAGGTGGCCAGTGCCACCCTGAACAAAAAGCTGGCCACCCCACTGGCCACCCCAGACAGAATCAGTCAGGACATAAAGAGAAGTTGTGTTTTCTCTTGAATGTTGTAACATCACTAAACGTTTCTTGGGTAGGATGTTAACTGTCGGACCTCTGCAGTGTTTCGGCATGGCATCAGCTCGGCATGCTTCACAGCCAGAAAAAAAAAAAAATGGCATCAGTTTTGTACAATAGTTAAATAAATAAATAAATAAATCTTATTTTCTTTTTTAAAAGGTTAGTAAGTTTAGTAAGAAGGTTAGTAAGTGGATATAACAACTTAAAACAAAATTAGGAATCGAGTAAATAAAATTTAAAAACTGAGCTTCAGAAAATGATTCAGTGTAAATAAATATGACTAAGCTGCATTTTAAGTGTCCACTTAGCACTACGGTCTTGAATCTTATAGGAGAGGATTCTACAGTTTTGAGGACCTGAAATTCATGTCGCCTTTTCTGCTAAGTCTTGAACGAGGGAGAGCAAACAAACCCTGATCAGAAGATCTCAGAGTCCTGCTGCTGTGGTTAGGCTGCAGCAGAGCTTTGACAGAAGTTTACCATGCAAGGCTCTGAAAAGTAAAATTTTAAACTTCCATTAGAACCAGATGGGGAGAACAGTAGTTCAACCTCTTCTTGAAAAGGCCCATTTTTTTCTTCCTCCTGTCAGAAATGACATACCCAAATTAAATTTGTATATCTTTACAACTACAAGTTGTTTGTATATTAGTAAGAGTAAATTCACCTGGAACACAGTAGAATTTTCTAATGGTTATCACTGAAAAGAAAACCACTTTCAGTAAAACCAGAGGACAGCAGTCCAAATAAACAAGAACTTAGTAAATTAGTCCCAGGAACGAATAAAGTCATGTCTGAGGAACTGTGCTACAATAGAAGGTAAAAAAGTGAACCTGGGCAGGTTTCCAGGTGTTTAATAGAGGTGTTACACAGGTAACCATCGACTGATGATGATGATGATGGACACCCCTATCAATGGTCAGAGTCAGGAGGATCCAGGGATAGTCCCCACGTTCACCTTAGAAACACCATGAGGATCCAGAAAGACCTGAAGCCCAAGATAGTCTGTAATAGGAAGAGTGACTCCTTCACTATAAAACCTCCTTCATCTCCATGGAAACCAGCATTCATTTCAAACAAAGGCAGTCATAGAAGAACACATTAGCAGAGTTTTTAGAGCTGGATTCAAACTTTTCACCACAAACAACAACAATAAGACCTGGTTTCTGGTTCTGGCTGCTGGCTCCAGAGTTTCTGTCCCACCGTGATGAGACAGACGTCTCTGGAACCAGCAGAGTCTCTGCTGTTTGTGTGGAGAAATTAGCAGAAGCTCTAAAGTGGACAGAGATGTTCTCATGGTTTTCTTACATTCACATATAACTGCTTGGGGTTTGAACTGTGTTTGGTTTGGATGCCGATGCTTGGAAGAGTCTTTTAGCCGAGTTTCTCCCATCATGTTACTATGCTACATGTTAGCATTGCTGCTTCCTGATGTCTGCAAACATCTTCTACACACAAACCATCTCTCATCCTGCTCCCTGTACAGGGAAATCTAGTCAAGAACTGCATTTTATTAAAATTAAAAACACCACTAGATTTTTTTTCTCAGCTTGTTGCTATTGGTCCTGATCAGACTGATGGTTGAAGGACAGTCAAATCAAAGCAAATTATTTGAAAGAGCTTTTCATGCAAAAAGCAAAACAAAGTGTTTTACATAATAAAAACAATTAAAATAAAGCAAGCCTTTACACACAAAAGTGTTTTACATAACAATTTAAAAACACACAAGCCATCATAGTCTCTTTTACACACAATCACACATGCACACACACACACACACACACACACACACATAATCAAAACAAATGCAAAATAAAATAAAATAAAACTAGTTGAAAGCTAAGCTCTGCAGCCCCGAGGTTCTCTGGCTGTTCCACATATGAGGGCTCAAAGAGTGGAATAAGTTTCAGACCTGACTTGAGGAACAACTAAAAGGCCAGTTAAGGTCAGATAAATAAGACGGCCCAAGACTATTACGACATTTATAAACTACTAAAATAACTTAAATCAGGCCAGAGGACTGTATTCAGCATAATAAAGAATGTCTACATTTGGTGTGAAAATGAAAAAGAACTGAGCTCTCTATAATCAATCTTCTTGTTGTCTCAATTAAAAACTTTCTGGCGGGTTTTTAATGTTTTATCTTTGAATCTTTATCTGTTACACATGCACCTTTCCTTACATGTTTGCAACCTGTGTTTCAGGTTAGCAGCATATACAGATGTTACTGGTAACCTGATGTACAAGCAGCATGAGATTTAAGTGGCACAATCATGTTTTCTTTTTCTACTCAACAATGCAAACCTGTTTACAGCAGTACTCACCTCAGACTGCAGCAGCATGGAAACAGCTTAGAAGCTCTGCTTCACGTGTAATGATGCTGCTCTGTCAATGCACCCAGTAAAAAGACTCCACTGACCAATCACAGCACAGCACCAAACCTGCCTGGATATGCAAAATAAGTCTTCACCTGTGTCATTCACTAAGCTGCAAGTCACAGTCTGTCCTGCTTCTTGGCTTTAAGTTCTGCTTTGCATCTTGTCTTTAGTCTTGTGAAACCAGCTGAAGGACTTCCACCTTGTTATGGTGTTTACTGAATTATTATTGAACTTAATCGCAGATCCTTAGAAATGACTGCAGATATATTCTTAAAAGTAAACGTAAGATACCTTTTTAGTAAAATGTTTAATTGGATATAATTTTTATTATTTATATTTGGTGTTTTACTTACATTTATTTCTCTCAAAGGCTCTTATGTTAAATCTAGTTTTTATTATTGTGTTATTCTGTGGTTGTGCTTTTTTAGCAGTTTACTTAGTATTTACTTTTTTAACACTTTCAGACTTTTTACATTTTTAATTAATTATTTCTGAAGAGCCTTTTACACCATTTTTTATTAGTCTTTTATACTAAATTTCCTTTCAATACTTCTAGTGTCTTATTTTATCTTATTTTATTTTACTTACTTAATTTTTTTAATCTTTTTTGCTGTTTTAAGTTTTTTATCTATTTTATTTAATTTAAATATTTCAATCTGTTACTTAAGTTCCAGTGTTTAATTATGTGATTGGTAAGGGTCAGGACAGCGCTGCGAAGGCACATTACTTATGTTTGTATCTGTGTGTGTGGTTGTTTGTATGCGTGTATGTCATGTATGGGTGTGTGGGCATGACTAAAGTTATTTATTTATGTTATTTATTTATTTATTTTATTTATTTATTTATTTTATTGAGTGGTCTGGCAGACTCTTCGGGATAAGATTTTGTTGTACTCTGTAAGGCAATTTCTTTGTACGAAAAGTGCTTTATAAATAAAGATTTATTGATTGATTAATCCTCCACAATACAGTCTAATATTTGAAGGTATTTATTGACGATCAACAACCTTGAGTTTAGCTCGTGGATGTCTCATTCAGTCTTTTTAGTATAACTGTATGAAATTATTAGTAAATAAATAAATACAAACATTCAACTCAGCTCAACTTTATTGTCATTTCACCATTGACATGGTAGTACAAAACAGGGAAACTCAGTTCTCGGTGTGTGTAACTTTAGTTATCTTTGGTTTGGGGTATAATGTTGAGCCACTTTTATAATGTTGGACTTGACAATAACAAGAGGATATTTTTTTTTAATTTTACATTTTACTTTTTGAAAAGTAAAATTTTCAACCTTTTATTTCCTAACAGTGATTAAGAGACAGCCTGAAGCCAGATTTGAATATTGTGTTTCAAGACAAATGTAGAGCATTCAAATACCTCCATGCCTCAGTTACTAACAAATTCTTACATTTGACAAACAAAAGTGTCTCATGAACAACTGATCTAGTCTTACGCACTAACGTCATGTCTGTATCTATGTTTTTCCCTATTCAATCCTTCTACAAATTCTACAATTATTCTAACAAAATATACAATTAGTCTTCTAGGGTATACATTTGGAAGATGAAAACTGACATGAGGGTACCAGGTCTGAGGGTGAGTGTAGATGGTTGTTTGTCCCAGTGGCCCTGTGTACCCTGCCACCTGTCCAGTAGAAGCCTGTACCCTGTCATCTGTATAGTAAAAGCCTGTGTACCCTGTCATATGTCCAGTAGAAGCCTGTGTATCCTGTCATCTGTCCAGTAGAAGCCTCTGTACCCTGTCCAGTGGAATCCTATGTACCCTGTCACCTGTCCAGTAGAAGCCTGTACCCTGTCATCTGTATAGTAAAAGCCTGTGTACCCTGTCATATGTCCAGTAGAAGCCTGTGTATCCTGTCATCTGTCCAGTAGAAGCCTGTGTATCCTGTCATCTGTCCAGTAGAAGCCTCTGTACCCTGTCCAGTGGAATCCTGTGTACCCTGTCACCTGTCCAGTAGAAGCCTGTACCCTGTTATCTGTCTAGTAAAAGCCTGTGTACCCTGTCATCTGTCCAGTAGAAGCCTGTGGACCCTGTCATCTCTCCAGTAGAAGCCTCTGTACCCTGCCCAGTAGAATCCTGTGTACCCTGTCACCTGTCCAGTAGAAGCCTGTGTACCCTGTCATCTGTCCAGTAGAATCCTGTGTACCCTGTCATCTGTCCAGTAGAATCCTGTGTACCCTGTCACCTGTCCAGTAGAATCCTGTGTACCCTGTCACCTGTCCAGTAGAAGCCTGTGTACCCTGTCATCTGTCCAGTAGAATTCTGTGTACCCTGTCATCTGTATAGTAAAAGCCTGTGTACCCTGTCATATGTCCAGTAGAAGCCTGTGTATCCTGTCATCTGTCCAGTAGAAGCCTCTGTACCCTGTCCAGTGGAATCCTGTGTACCCTGTCACCTGTCCAGTAGAAGCCTGTGCCCTGTTATCTGTCTAGTAAAAGCCTGTGTACCCTGTCATCTGTCCAGTAGAAGCCTGTGGACCCTGTCATCTCTCCAGTAGAAGCCTCTGTACCCTGCCCAGTAGAATCCTGTGTACCCTGTCACCTGTCCAGTAGAAGCCTGTGTACCCTGTCATCTGTCCAGTAGAATCCTGTGTACCCTGTCATCTGTCCAGTAGAATCCTGTGTACCCTGTCACCTGTCCAGTAGAATCCTGTGTACCCTGTCACCTGTCCAGTAGAAGCCTGTGTACCCTGTCATCTGTCCAGTAGAATTCTGTGTACCCTGTCATCTGTATAGTAAAAGCCTGTGTACCCTGTCATATGTCCAGTAGAAGCCTGTGTATCCTGTCATCTGTCCAGTAGAAGCCTCTGTACCCTGTCCAGTGGAATCCTGTGTACCCTGTCACCTGTCCAGTAGAAGCCTGTACCCTGTTATCTGTCTAGTAAAAGCCTGTGTACCCTGTCATCTGTCCAGTAGAAGCCTGTGGACCCTGTCATCTCTCCAGTAGAAGCCTCTGTACCCTGCCCAGTAGAATCCTGTGTACCCTGTCACCTGTCCAGTAGAAGCCTGTGTACCCTGTCATCTGTCCAGTAGAATCCTGTGTACCCTGTCATCTGTCCAGTAGAATCCTGTGTACCCTGTCACCTGTCCAGTAGAATCCTGTGTACCCTGTCACCTGTCCAGTAGAAGCCTGTGTACCCTGTCATCTGTCCAGTAGAATTCTGTGTACCCTGTCATCTGTCTAGTAAAAGCCTGTGTATCCTGTCATCTGTCCAGCAGAAACCTGTGTACCCTGTCATCTGTCCAGTAGAAGCCTGTGTACCCTGTCATCTGTCCAGTAGAATCCTGTGTACCCTGTCACCTGTCCAGTAGAAGCCTGTGTACCCTGTCATCTGTCCAGTAGAATTCTGTGTACCCTGTCATCTGTCTAGTAAAAGCCTGTGTATCCTGTCATCTGTCCAGTAGAAGCCTGTGTACCCTGTCATCTGTCCAGTAGAATCCTGTGTACCCTGTCACCTGTCCAGTAGAAGCCTGTGTACCCTGTCATCTTTCCAGTAGAATTCTGTGTACCCTGTCATCTGTCTAGTAAAAGCCTGTGTATCCTGTCATCTGTCCAGTAGAAGCCTGTGTACCCTGTCATCTGTCCAGTATAATCCTGTGTACCCTGTCACCTGTCCAGTAGAAGCCTGTGTACCCTGTCATCTGTCCAGTAGAATTCTGTGTACCCTGTCATCTGTCTAGTAAAAGCCTGTGTATCCTGTCATCTGTCCAGCAGAAACCTGTGTACCCTGTCATCTGTCCAGCAGAAACCTGTGTACCCTGTCATCTGTCCAGTAGAATCCTGTGTAACCTGTCATCAGCAACCACAAAATAAGCGGTGAACTAAAGTGTAGTTCATCACAGTAGAAAAAAGACTTTCATTTAATTTTGAGTTGATTAAATTAATCCAAACTAAATTCACTCGACACATCACTGATCATTATTTAGGCTGCTAAGTTTAAAACTCTAATTCCTATTTATGATATAAATGATCCAACAATCCAGGTGTTGGTGCTGAAAAGAAAAGCCTTAAAACTTTTTAACTTGAATTTGCCCCTTGTTTGCCCCTTTAAAGGAAATGTTGCTGCCTATATTTTTTGTGTTATTTACATTTGGGACTTTCCTTTTCTTTCAAGTCTAATTACTGGCTTATTTGCTTACTGGTAACCAAGGTTCCAGGAATCCGAGTACATCTGGTTCATGTGTGCCTGTTTACTGAGATGTCTCCTCTCGAGATTTCTTAGTTTGTTTGAAATGTTTGATTTAGTTTAGGTTTATATAAATATCATCTGTTTATACAGTTTACACACACACACAGACACACACGCACGGACACACACAAAGAAAAATACATATATGAAAATAAAGATGTGAATTATTACATTTGTTATTAAATAAAATGTAAAATCGATAATGTCCATAAATGAATTTTTGTGAAGCCAATAGACAGTTATGAAATATTATACTCAGCGAAAAGAAAAAAATATATATATATATTTTTTTTTTTTTTTTTACTTTAATCGATGACCAAAATATCACATCTAATATTTTATTTGATTTAATCCCCATCTTCAGCATGAAAAATTTGACAGTGGAGAGATTTGACCATTTGGGAATTGAGATGACAGGACAGTGGGGTCATCAAAAGTTAAAGACAACAATAATCTAAATATTATTTACACACAGTAAATGGAATGTACTTATATAGCACTTTTATATTTCAAAATGCTTTTGCACTACATGCCATTATCACCCAATAGCACACACATCCATACCGCGCTTTTTAGTGTGCACACATTTATTCTGGGAATCGATCCTCTGACCTTCCAGTTGGTACAGCCGCCCACATAAATCCAGTCACAGGTCATGCTGGTGTAGCAGCTGTTGTATATTATCTATCCTAGTCCATGAAGGTCTTGTTCCAGTAACCCATGTATCATTATATTCTTGCCACCCAACACCCCATGCAGACTTTTGAACCTGAGCAACAGACTAATTCTGAGAAGATCTGGCAGCTGTGAGTCAGCAAGACTCCCAATAGACGTTTCCTTGTGCCCTGTTGACTTTATATTTCAATACTACATTCAAGAGCTATTCTGTAGCACTGTATAGCTCTTCTCAGTCTCTGTCATTGCTCTCGATGCATAAGCGACAGGTTGCCATTTTTCTTCATTTTTGGTAGCAGTACAGCACCTATTCCATCTTTTGATACGTCCGTGGAGATTTTGGTTGGCTTTGTCGGATCAAAGTAGGTTAAGACTGGTTCAGTAGTCACAGTTCTCTTTAGTTCTCTCCATTCCTGTTCATGTTTTGTTGTCTACTCAAATTCTTTATTGTGATGCAGCAGTTCTCTGAGGCATTTAGTCTTAGAGGAGAGGTTGGGTATGAACTTTCCCAGGAAGTTAATCATCCCCATTCCTCTCAACACTCCTTTTTTGTCAGATGGGGCTGGCGTGTCCAGTATGGCTTGCACTTTTGTTTTGTCTGGCAACACTCCTCCTGCTGTGAGTTTGTCTCCTAGGAATGTCGAGTCCAAAAAGACCTTTTTCTCTTTTTAGTTTAAGCCCATGCTTTTCCACCCTTTGTAACACTTTCTCAAGTCTCTCATCATGTTGTTGTTTTGTGTTTCCCCAGACAGCTTTGTCATTTATGTGCACTCGTGTTCCTTCCAAACCTTCTATGATTGACTCCATAGCTCTGTGAAAGATCTCTGGCGCTGACTTGATGCCAAATGGAAGCCTCAGAAAACAGTAACGCCCAAATGGCGTGTTGAAGGTGATGTACCTGCTGCTTTCGGAGTCCAGTTTCAGCTGCCAGAACACATGCGAGGCATCTAGTACTTTGCACCAGCCATGTCACTCAGGATTTCTTCACGCTTGGGGATTTGATAATGTTCTCTTTTAATGTTTTCATTCAAGTCTTTGGGATCTAGGCAGACACGTAACGCAGAGGTGTTTCTCTTTTTAACACAAGTGATGGAATTTACCCAATCTGTTCAATGACTCCCATCTGTGTCATTCTGTTCAAATCGTTTTTCAGTCCAGCTTTCAGAGGTGCTGGCACTTCTCCTAACTAGTCCAAGGTCTTCAGATGCTTTGTCACCTAGAATTGATTCATGTCCACTTGGCACTATTGTGAACATTAAGTTGTGTTGTTTTCCTTTTGCAGTCACTTTGAGCTGACAACCACCCCTTGTTAGTATGGGCTGGTTGTATGCTTTGAGGGACGTTTCTTTGTTTGCAACTATTCTCGGTCTTACAGCAGACGATTTCAGGTCATTGCATTGCAGGTTAGCTTTGATTCCAGTGTCAATTTTAAAAGTTACTATTGTCTCATTAACTAACAAAGGTGCAGTCCATTTATCATCTTTTACTGCACCTACAGCATGTTCTGTCATTTGAGTTTTTAGGTTGCACATAATGTTCCTCACATGACACCATTTTGATGAAAATTGTCTCGCTCAAATGGTCACTGTCATCTGAGTCTCCCTGTACTGCATAGAATTTTTTTCTGGTGTGGCACATTTTTGGTTTGTGATTTTGTTTCTTACACTTTGCACATGTTTTTCCATATGCAGGGCAATGTCTCGGTTTGTGAGTTTCACCACACTTCTTGCAGCTAAACTGTGTTTGGTCATTGTCTTTGTTCCTATCTTTTTGTTTGAACTTGAACCGTGCTTTCCCTTTCGACACTGCGTTCACTTGCTCATTTTCTTGGTTATATGGCACCGTTTGAAAAGGTAGTGCATGCTGTTTTGCTAGCACATGCTTGACATGTCTTTATGGCACTTTCCAGTGTGAGATCCACTTCCCTCAACAGCTTTTCACGTAGCTTCTTCTTATTAGTACCAAATATGATCTGATCCCTTATCACTGAGTTCTTTAGATCCCCAAAGTTACAGGACTGAGCTTTTATTTTGAGATCGGTGAGAAAATTCTCAAATGACTCATCCGGTTGTTGGAGACGTGAACAAAACACATATCTCTCATATGTTTCATTTTTCTTTGCAAGACAGTGCTCGTCAAATTTCTGTATGACTTCTTCGAACTTGTCTTTATCCTCGTTTGTTTCATAAGCAAACGTGTTGGACACTTCGATAGCCTCTGCTCCAGCAATGGTAGCAAGAGAGCTATTTTTCTTTCATCCGCTCAGTGATCCACTCCGATCGTGGCAATGTAGAGTTGGAACTGCTGCTTGAATGTCCTCCAGTTTGCATCCACATTCCCCGTCATTTTCAGCGGAACTGGCAGTTTTAATGCGTCCATCGTGCTTTAATACTTTTGTTCACCTGGCTCCTGGTACCATGTAATGTTCTGTCTTCTATTATTCAAGAAGTATTCAGGAACATCGTTGTGGCTGGCTGTCTTTCCAGCTAACTCTTTTATTCTTGTTCGTCCATTACAACATGTCCTTTTTTCTACCAACATAAAACAATCCTGCCACCTATTGGGGCTTTTTAGTACAACTATAATTACACCTACTGCTTGAAGATCAGTCGTTTATTTGTAGGAGACACTGCGTTGCCATTGGCTGAACACTTGAAATCATCTAATCAGGTGAGCTGCCATTCCACTACATTAGGTTACAGCATTTAGCTGAATGTTCACATTCAGTTGTCGTTTAATGTTCTTTTGCTTTGCTAGTTGATGTCAAATATGGTACATCAAAGCTGGACGAGAGGAATTGTTATATACTTAAACCTGTGATCAAAGTAATGCAATAAAGGAGTCAAGTAAACTGAATATCCTGTTCTTGGACTAGATAATGTTATGCGGAAGAATATAACAGGCACTCACAGTAGCAGCTAATGCTAATGGGAACCGTCACTCTTAACAATAGGAAGTGATGATATATATATATATATATATATATATATATATATATATATATATATATATATCTATGTATATATAGATATATACATAGATATATATATAGTGTATGTACATACATATATGTGTCTTTATATATATATATTCTGTACGCTGAGTTTTAGTAGCCTAAATATTGATTTAACATAAATGCCTTGTGTGTGTGTATATTCACTGCACCTATCTGTTTATTTTTGTATGAAAGTCCATGCGTTAAGCTCTGCTCTAGAATCTTTAGTTATCTGTAAGTGTTTGTGTTTAGGTATATCCAGGGTGCGATTTGTTAAAAAAAAACCAGAGGGGGGGATAATTCCGATCATTTTGAGCAATATTTTGATAATTTTGAGAAAAATTACCACAACAGCGGACCAACAGTATAACAGGCAAAAAATGGTTGTTTAACTCATTATATAACCACAGCAGTAGTTTTTTAAACTAGAACTGAACTCCTGCATTTACAGAAATATTTCCTCATTATATTGAACTTAAATTTGTGCCAAATAAAAATAAATTAAATTACTTAGAAAAAAATCGCAATATAAATTTAAAATAAAATATGGCAAAGCCTAAAACAATGTACTGTCAAAATGTTTTGTTATTTTTTTTTTCTTTTGAAAAAAAAGCCTACAGGTCACTACAAAAACAGTTTGCTCTGATAAAGCATCTCAGCTGTTTTTTTTTCTGCTTTCCTGTTGGTGGATCACTAGCAGCATGGTGTCCCTGCTTCAACCACATCTCTGGAAATTTGCGGGCCAGGAAGGAGGCAACATTTGGTCCATTTACAGCGATGAAAAGCAGATTGTTCAGTGTGGACACATTCATTCTGTTTCTGCCAGTGATAGGAATGCTTTTCAGCACGGAAACCTCGTTCACACTTGGCTGTGGACACTGGGAGCATGGAGACAGCAGGTAGAACTTTCTGCATGTTGTGGGACATTTATATGGACGGCACTGGTTGTGGCCTCAATCGCAAGAGTTTTGTGGATAATGAGAAGTTTCTCATCACGTAGAGGATGCGTTCGTTTTCATCAGAGGCCAGTTCGATGGCTTAAGAACCACGGCAGCGGAGATTATGTTGTTATCATCCATTCTGCTCTCAATGTTGTCAGCCAGGGAGACAGAAAGTCGCACACGAAACTCCTCTGCCTTGCGAAGGCCTCCATCACCTGGCTGAGACACACTGACCCCCTTGAATGTTGCTGAATTTTCTAATTCCTCCCTTGTGTGTTTTGTGTTTACACCATCTGGCTCCATCTTTTATATACAGTCTATGATACACACACATAGCACATGAACACACTCAGAATGTGTCGTGAACGCACCCAGAAGGTGCATTTGGATGCACGTTTTTGGCAAAAATGGCTTTCCATAACAGCAAACTCACCAGCATGAGTCAACTGTTAACTCACGTCTCTTCGCTGAACTTATTTTGATTCTTCTGTCTCATTGTGTCCCCTTCTCTCATTTTTTCCTCTTTTCCTCCAGTCATGTCCTCTTGGGTTTCTTTATTTTCTTCAGCTAACTTGTTGTTTATTTTTAATGTCTGTTTTTATTGTTATGACTTTTTATAATTTGTATTATTATGATTTGCTATGAAGCACATTTTGATTTTCATAATTAAAAAGTGCTAGATACATAAACTTACTTCTTTCCTGAATTAGAAATGACACACATTCAAAACTAGCATTGTGTTGATAGCCAGTTACTAGCCAATGACATGATGCAATAAAGCAAAATGCTGCTGTAAAGCAGTTCTCCAGGATGGAAACTAAGTTGTGAAGTGTAGTTGTTACCGTGTTACCGTGGAGGTCAGAAACACATATTTTCCAGGTCAGAAACTTACAGAAACTTACTGTAATAAACAAGATCTGTCTTCAATCAAAAACTAGGGCTGAATGATTTTGTAAAATGATCTAATTGCAATTTTTCCCCTCAATATTGCAATTTTGATTTCATTTAAAATTATTTTTCAACATCCTCTTATGTATTTTTCACCAAACACAAGTAATAAATCAATCTGTACTATAATAAACAATCAGATTTATTGTATATAAATTGTTCTTATACACTCTAATACCCAATGAACATAAAATAAAGAAGTGTATGTTTATATTAAACCTTAAGAAAAAAACATTTTGAACACTAATGAAAATATTATATTCACTGAGTAACAGCTGCAAACAACACACATCAGGGCAAAATGAACGGCACAGTCAGCCAGAAAGATTCCTCTGTATAGTTCTAAGTAGCTCACAGACATTTTGCTAGGAAAACCAGCATGTCAACTTCTCCTGGTTTTAAAGATGAGCGAATGTAAGTTACTATATTCCCATCAGCACTAAAAAGACGCTCTGGGGGAGCACTCATGGCAGGGACACAGATTCTTGCAGGCCATCTTACACAATCGTGGAAAATTGATTTTGTGCACTGTCCACCACTCCAAGGGGTCATCTTCTCCATCTGTGGCAGGGGTCATGAGGTAACTATTTAACTCTGCCTCAGCTACATCTTGCTAGAGAGAATCAGGCCATGCCACAGTGGTCTTGAAGAAGCTACCAGGAGACTTCTTCACCTTTTTGCCAGACCTCTTCTACTAGATGAAAAGCATAAAAAAACAGCAATTAGTAACCAGGTTAGACTATGAATAAATAAATATAAGGTGTGTTTGTCAAATAATAGATACATTATTATTACTAACCTGGTTGTGCACACCTCGCTGATTCCAGCATTTCAGTCTTGAGTCGGGTCTTAATGGCAGGATTGTTGTCTGTGGTGATAAACTGGATTTTGAACCCGGGATCCAGGAAGGATGCAACATCCAAAAGCTCCTTGCTCCTGGGGTCATTGTACTTGTCATTAAGGTATGCCAGGACCTTGGTTTTGAATGACCTAGTCAGGTCCGTGTCCTCTTGATCTTCAGCCAGGACTGATGTGACGACAAGGTGAAGAACTGGTTTGCGGTAGGAGATGCTCACATACTTCTCTCCAGAGAGAGCATCTGTAAAGTCCTGAGCTCTTATTTCTAAAGCTGACGTAGGAATAAAAGCCAGTGTAAGGCAAATATAGTCAACTTTTGGGATTTATAAAAAATAAACTTGAGGGGAAAATGTTCCTACCTCCAGGAAATGTGTAATGGATGTCTCAGGAGGACCCAGAAATTCAGCCCACACATGATGATAAGTTTTAAACAAAGCTTTATTTCAGCACCGGGAAGAGTGGAGGCAGGGAGGAAGCAGCTTTATGGCAGAAGTGGCAACAGGGTCCAGGCAGTGCTGTGGAATAGAATTCGGAAAGGGATCCAGTAATTGACAGCTTGGTATCCAGTCACCAAGTTAAACGGTTCAGGCAGACAATGATCAGATCTGGCAGAGACCAGTGGTCAGTCCAAAAAAAGGGTCAAAATCCAGATAGACAGAAAGCAAGCAGTGAAGTTCGACAGGGAATCAGGCAACAGGGAGTCAAGGAATCGTAGCAGGGTCGGCAACAGGGACAAGACAAGAATGCAGGATATCACACAAGGATTACTGATGACCATCTGGCAGGGAAGCAGGGACTGAGGGGAAGTTAAATAGGGTGATGAACAGCTCTTCGAGACGTTGTCATCTTTCAGTGCATGTCCTGTAATAAAAAATAACACAAGAACAGTATCATTTATAAAGTTGTGTGAAACAATGTTATGAATTTGGGAATAAACACACACTCACATTATCTCCCTGCCTTCAACTCTTCTATTCATATTTCAGTTCTTTTCTAAATTTTTGTTTTATATCTTGTACATTGTACTGTCTAAGCACCATAATTTATCTATTAATTAATCTATCATACACACACATACACACACATACACACACACACCCCCTCTCTCTGCTCACACACAATTACGAGCACACACGGATTCACATGTAAGTCACAATACTAATTTACGTACCGATGGCAAGATGTAATCGGTGCCCAAAACACTGGAGTCTTGTCTACTCATTTAGCTTTGTTGCCATCACCATATTCGATGTGTTGTCCATCGTTATGCTGACGTGGTTTTCTTCCTGTAGATCCCAGCTAGCAAGCCCATCTCTCAGGCCGGCTGCAATGTTTTCCCCCGTGTGGTGGTCCGGGAAGTAGGATGCTTGAAGGCAACGAGCTCTGAGATTTAAGTCTCTGTCAGTGTAATGCACTGTTAGACTCTGGTATGGCTCCACTGTACGGCTTGACCACAGATCAGCTGTTGTTGCAAAAAGCTCCACTGTTTTCAGTTCCGCTGCAACCTCTTGTCTTCATTTCTTATATTTCTCAGGTATAGCAATCTGGCTAAAATGTGTGAGTGACAGAATTCAGTGCCGCTTATTCATTGTGTTGATCAAAGCCGTAAACCCAGGCTTGGTCACTGTGCTAATGGGCATCATGTCTTTAGCTATGAACTTTGTTATTGCCTGAGTTATTTATGTGTGCAGCTTTGAATTTTGTTCGTAAGGAATAACACTTTCAAACAGTTCGGTCAGTGATCCCTGTCGGCTGCTATTTTGCTAACTTGAAGTAGAAGCACTGGTCACTATCGTACATGGCTTTGTGATGTTTTTTCAAGTGTTGATAAAGGTTTGTAGTGTTACCTCGTGAGGAAGCAACAGCAGACTCTGCAAAACACCCAACGTTGAGCAGCATCTTCTTTTTTAAACCCAAAATAATTCCACACAACTGACGTACTGTTCCTCTTTGGTACTAAACTTTTCTTCTGAGCCTGAGACCATTGTGCAACATGTTAAAGCGCAGCGTTGACTTCTCTCACAGCCTTTGCGGTTAGAAAATCTCATTTTGTCTTATTGCGATATCATCGCAAATGCAATTTAGTGTTCAGCCCTAGTGAAAACCATTCTTTAAATGCTTCAGATTTGAGTCTGTTACATAAGGCCAGACCACACAGTGTACAGAATTACATTACATCACCAAGCAAGAATGCTCTTCTCATTAGTGGTATGAATCACTCACTATGGTTGTAAGATAACTAAGTGTAGTTTGGAGATCAGATTTTAAGTAAATGTCACAGCACTTTGTGAAGAAAATATGCTGATTATGTTGAGGCTCTATTTAATGTTCAGCCAGGCAGCACTTTCTTCTTTTTCTTTTATTTTGTTTTTCTTTTCTATTTAAATAAGGCGAGCCCACACCATGGCAGCCAAGTGACTGGGGTGCACATGACATGGGCCCCATACCTTTGAGGAGCCATTCCTCTTTGCTGGATGTTATTCCTCTCTTTGCTTCTTCCATGAGTTTTTACTTGTCTCCACTGTGCTGTTACAAAACATTTAAGCCAGGTTTAAATTACACATCTGATTCAAATTGGAAATATTTCTCTCAGCTGGCAACACATGGAAATGATCAGCAGGCATGTGTATGTGTGTGTACTGTATGTGTGTGTGTTTAGGTATATCTGACTTCTTGTGGAACTTCTACACAGACTATTGTAGCTGCAGAGAGGCAGGCAGAACTTCTGGTTTCAAACTGAAACAGGAATTTTGTTAGTCAACATGACCGGAAGAGCAATTTGTCTTTGGCTGGTTATTTCAGGTGTTCTGCTGCAAGCAGAGGACAACATGGAGGGACATGTAATCACTTCAGAGGTGAGACAATCATTAGAAAAGACCTTGAGTGTCAATATGTTGTGTATTGTGTGCAGTGGTGGACTGTAGCTAAGTATGGACTATTCTCGTGTGCATTTTTAATTTAGAGTTTGTACTTTACTATATGTCAATGTAAGTATAGATCCAAGGTTTATTCAGATATAATATAACCAGAGATTGTATGACAAAATTCTAGTTTTAATTACTTTTATACACATAAAAAACATAATTTTAGACCAGATTACCTAACTTGTGAAGTCAGAAAAATAAAAGCCATAAAAGTCCTAAAACTGCTTTAATGTTTTTGTAGTGAATTGACAGTGAATTGACTAAAACTGAAAAATCATTCAGTATTCTTTTTGGCTCTGCAGGCCACTCATCAGCAACACAATGCTGCTTGATAGATGGTTACTGATGACGTTCTGGACAGGTTTAATCATTCCCTGCTGAACTTCATTGTTTTCAACCATGCATATCCCAGCTTGTGAAATAGTAATCTTTTAATTTGAAAAGTTTAGGATATAAAATTTTTTTTAAACTCTCTCAGGATATGCAGTGTATTCTGAGTTTTTTCACCAACATAAACATGTGTGATCATCATGGTGGGTTATGTCATATTATGACATATATATGACATATCATATAATGCTATATCTGCTTGCTCCCGCTGTTGATGGTACAGTAGTGCGTGTTGTAAAAGCAGTGCATTTTGGTGCAAAAGTTGTACACAAGCCAGGACTGTCTGGAGCAGCACCACAACACAGTTGGCCATGGTCGCGTTCATCACACTGACATCATATCCTCTAGTGGTGCAGTTACATTGTCCACACAATACCACAGACGGTGGAGGTTTCAAACCTATCCACTTTGGTACCTGGTTTCAGACATGATCAGTTTCATGGAGGCTAAGGTTTTGTGGGGATGAAAGGGTGGTTTGCTGAAATACTTTTGCAGTTTCACTGCAATTCGGCATCGTGTGGAGGGCCCCTAAGCATTCTGAGACTCGGTGTAAAAGCTGGCCTGCAAAACCTCTGCAGCCCACTTCAACAGGTTCAAGGCAGGCCTTCCACCCACTCCACCGGCGCTCAGCTACTAGGTCAGCATACTTAGCCCTCTTCCTTTCTTCTGTTTGTGCTTTCCAGGGGACAGTTAGTTCGAGTAACACCAGCTGCATGCTTGCTGTAGACATCGAAACTGTGTCTGGTTGGAGAGGCGTCGCTGCAATGGTCTCTGTAAACCTCAATTACCTTCCTAGGTCAACCAGGAGCTGCCAGACTTGCTGATGCAAGCAGCCACCCTTGGGTCTTTCTGGGGGTCTGAGACTTCGCACCTGCTTGGACAAAAGCAATTGAATACTTGGATGGGTGTTGCTGCTTGCTGATGTTAATGCCAGTACAGATGGTGTCTACTACTGCCTTCAGGACCTGATTGTGGCTCCAGTGATAATGGCCATCTCCCATAGCTTTTGGACAGCAGCTGAGTTCATGAGCTAATGATTCCCTTTTCTGGTAAAGTTAACAAAGTAAAGTCTTATCATGGTTTGCAATTTGACTACTGGTGGTGATATCACTGATAGCTTCACAGTGATGCAGTAATGGGTGTACAGAGTGAGCAGAAGGAGGCTGAACAACCTGAGGGGTTTCTAGAATCGAGATGTGTTACTGTCAATGCAGCCCTGCAATGGACTCGTGACCTGTCCAGGGTGTACCCTGTTAAAATGCTGTGTCAGGCTCCAGCTTTCCTGTGAAACCGCAATGGTCAAAGCAGTAATGCCTATTAGCTCTTCCATGCTTCTGTTAGCTGTAAATATAAACTGTTGAGGGTCCAGGCTGGACTCTAGTCAGTATATACATGACTAGATCCCTACCAGTTTTTTAAAACACAAAATAAAATATTTTCTGTCTTCAGTCTGCAGTGGAAGTAGAGGGGCTTTCTCCACCAATGATGTTCAGTTGGCTGTCCGAGACAGGTCCTCACAAATGTGCATCCCCAGGAACTTAGTACTGCTCACTCTCTCCACAGCAGCATCATTGATAGTGGGGATTGTTCAGTATAGCCTCATCTGAAATCCAGAACAATCTCCTTGTCCATAAAAGGAGATTATTAGTGTTGCACCACATGGACAGATGGCTGACCTCCTTCATGTTTGTTTCATCGTTGTTGGACATGAGACCCAGAACAGCTGTATCGTTCTCAAATGTCATGATGTGGTTGGTGCTGAATGTTGGTGTGCAGTCATGGGTCAGCAGGGTGAAGAGCAGGGGACTGAGCACACATCCCTGTGGGGCTCCTGTGCTCAGTGTAATGGTGCTTGAGGTGTTATTGCTGACCCGTACAGTTGCACAGTGAGGTGTTGAGTCCTATAGGTAGGTAGGTAGGTAGGTAGGTTGGCCGATAGGTCGATTGGATGGATGGATGGATGGATGGATGGATGCCCCGCAGCGCGTTGCCTGCTCCAGTCTCGGCTGCTCCCTATCTCAGTTGCCTCTGGTCTCGACCGCCTTGCGGCCTCAACCACTCCCTGATTTTGTCCAGCTAATATTGGTGACCTGGCTATTCCATGGGGTGACGCAAGAGGGATTCAGCACATTGAAGATGTGAGCAACCGTAGCTGGGAGACTACTGGAAGTGAAGTGGCGGAAGTAGGTTTTTTTTTGTTTTGTTTTGTTTTGTTTTGTTTTTTTTTAACAAACCTTTACTGGTTTACAAAATATATACAAACATAAGGGAAAAGTCAATATGTATATTTTACATGTGTTAGTGGCTCCTGAACACTGAGAGAAAAACATAAAGGATAACACAAAGGGTATTAAAGAACATAACAGCAAGTAGGATCTCAGTCTAGTAACATGAATAGGTCCATCAGGGAAAAAAGTGTTTGGGCATTTTTTTGTTTTCATATTAAGAAGAGATGCAAAAGCTAGCTCTAGGGACGTGGAATGTCACCTCTCTGGCGGGTAAGGAGCCTGAGCTGGTGCGCGAGGTTGAGCGGTTCCGGCTAGATATAGTTGGACTCACCTCGACGCATAGCTTGGGCTCTGGAACAACTGCCCTCGAGAGGGGCTGGACCCTCTTCCATTCTGGAGTTGCTCCCGGTGAGAGGCTCCGAGCAGGTGTAGGCCTGCTCATTGCCCCCCAACTTGGCGCCTGTACGTTGGGGTTTATCCCGGTGGACGAAAGGGTAGCCTCCCTCCGCCTTCGGGTGGGGGGACGGGTCCTGACTGTTGTTTGTGCCTATGCACCAAATAGCAGTTCAGAGTACCCACCCTTTTTGGAGTCCTTGGGGGGGGGTGTTGGAGAGCACTCCTTCTGGGGACTCCCTCGTTCTGCTGGGGGACTTCAATGCTCACGTGGGCAATGACAGCGAGACCTGGAGGGGCGTGATTGGGAGGAACGGCCCCCCTGATCTGAATCCGAGTGGTGTTTTGTTGTTGGACTTCTGTGCTCGTCATGGATTGTCCATAACGAACACCTTGTTCAGACATAAGAGTGTCCACATGTGCACTTGGCACCAGGACACTCTAGGCCGCAGTTCGATGATCGACTTTGTAGTCGTGTCGTCGGACTTGCGGCCGCATGTCCTGGACACTCGGGTGAAGAGAGGGGCGGAGCTGTCAACTGATCACCACCTGGTGGTGAGTTGGCTCAGATGGTGGGGGAGGATGCCGGTCAGGCCTGGCAGGCCCAAGCGTGTTGTGAGGGTCTGCTGGGAACGTCTGGCAGAGTCCCCTGTCAGAAGGAGTTTCAACTCCCATCTCCGGCAGAGCTTCAACCAAGTCCCGGGTGAGGCGGGGGACATTGAGTCTGAATGGGCTGTGTTCCGTGCCTCTATTGTCGAGGCGGCCAGCCGCAGCTGTGGCCGTAAGGTCGTTGGTGCCTGTCGTGGCGGTAACCCCCGAACTCGTTGGTGGACACCGACAGTAAGGGATGCCGTCAAGCTGAAGAAGGAGTCCTATCGGGCCTTTTTGGCCTGTGGGACTCCAGAGGCAGCTGATGGGTATCGGCGGGCTAAGCGGAGCGCGGCTTCGGCGGTCGCTAAGGCAAAAGCTCGGGCGTGGGAGGAGTTTGGAGAGGCCATGGAGAATGACTTCCGGACGGCTTCGAGGAGATTCTGGTCCACCATCCGGCGGCTCAGGAGGGGAAAGCAGTGCTCCGTCAACACTGTGTACAGTGGGGATGGGGGGCTGCTGACCTCGACTCGAGACGTTGTGAGGCGGTGGAGGGAATACTTCGAAGACCTCCTCAATCCCACCAACACGTCTTCTGATGAGGAAGCAGAGTCTGGGGTAGCTGGTGCTGGCTCGCCTATCTCTGGGGCTGAGGTCGCTGAGGTGGTTAAAAATCTCCTTGGTGGCAAGGCCCCGGGGGTGGATGAGGTCCGCCCAGAGTTCCTTAAGGCTCTGGATTCCGTAGGGCTGTCTTGGTTGACACGCCTCTGCGGCATCGCGTGGACATCGGGGGCAGTCCCCCTGGACTGGCAGACTGGGGTGGTGGTACCCCTCTTCAAAAAGGGGGACCGGAGGGTGTGCTCCAACTACAGGGGGATCACACTCCTCAGCCTCCCCGGTAAGGTCTATTCAGGGGTGCTGCAGAGGAGGGTCCGTCGGATAGTCGAACCTCGAATTGAGGAGGAGCAGTGTGGTTTTCGTCCCGGTCGTGGAACAGTGGACCAGCTCTACACCCTCTTTGGGGTCCTCGAGGGGGCATGGGAGTTTGCCCAACCAATCTACATGTGTTTTGTGGATTTGGAGAAGGCATTTGACCGTGTTCCCCGGGGACTCCTGTGGGGGGTACTCCGGGAGTATGGAGTGCCGGACTCGCTTGTAAGAGCTGTCGGGTCCCTGTACGACCGGTGTCAGAGCTTGGTCCGCATTGCCGGCAGTAAATCAGAATCGTTTCCAGTGCGGGTTGGACTCCGCCAAGGCTGTCCTTTGTCACCGATTCTGTTCATAACTTTTATGGATAGAATTTCTAGGCGCAGCCGAGGTGTCGAGGGGATCCGGTTTGGTGGCCTCAGGATTGGGTCTCTGCTCTTTGCAGATGACGTGGTTCTGTTGGCTTCATCGGGACGTGATCTTCAGCTCGCACTGGAGCGATTCGGAGCCGAGTGTGAAGCGGCTGGGATGAGAATCAGCACCTCCAAATCCGAGACCATGGTCCTCAGCCGGAAAAGGGTGGAGTGCTCTCTCCGGGTCTGCGATGGGGTCCTGCCCCAAGTGGAGGAGTTTACATATCTCGGGGTCTTGTTCACGAGTGAGGGAAGGATGGAGCGAGAGATCGACAGGCGGATCGGTGCGGCGTCCGCAGTGATGCGGGCTCTGCATCGGTCTGTCGTGGTGAAGAGAGAGCTGAGCCGAAAGGCAGAGCTCTCGATTTACCGGTCGATCTACGTTCCTACCCTCACCTATGGTCATGAGCTGTGGGTAATGACCGAAAGAACGAGATCTCGAATACAAGCGGCCGAAATGAGTTTCCTCCGCAGGGTGGCCGGGCTCTCCCTTAGAGATAGGGTGAGAAGCTCGGTGATCCGGGAGGGGCTCAGAGTAGAGCCGCTTCTCCTCCACATCGAGAGGAGCCAGATGAGGTGGCTCGGGCATCTGGTTAGGATGCCTCCTGGACGCCTCCCTGGTGAGGTGTTCCGGGCACGTCCCACCGGAAGGAGGCCCCGGGGCAGACCCAGGACACGCTGGACAGACTACATCTCTCGGCTGGCCTGGGAACGCCTCGGGATCCCTTCGGATGAGCTGGTGAATGTGGCCGGGGAGAGGGAAGTCTGGGTTTCCCTGCTTAGGCAGCTGCCCCCGCGACCCGACTCCGGATAAGCGGAAGAGAATGGATGGATGGATGGATGGATGGATGGATGGATGGATGGATGGATGGATGGAAGAGATTTTGAGAATGAGTTCATTCTTCCATCCGTTAACATTGCGCTTAGTTCTTGCATATTTACATCTATGAATAATGTGTTTGGCAAGCAAGATCAAGTTATTCACAATAAATTCCAAGTTCTTTTCCTTTAATATCACACCAGTTTTGATTAAGCAAATACAGTGGGTAAGAAAAGTATTCAGACCCATTTAAATTTTTCACTCTTTGTTTTATTTCAGCCATTTGCTAAAATTGAAAATGTTCATTTTATTTCACATTAATCTACACTCAGCACCCCATCTGAACAGAAAAAACAGAAATGTAGAAATTTTTACAAATTTATAAAAAAGAAAAAACAACTGAAATATCACATGGTCATAAGTATTCAGACCCTTTGCTGTGACACTCATATTTAACTTACATGCTGTTCATTTCTTCTGATCCTCCTTGAGGTGGATCTACTCCTTCATTGGAGTCCAGCTGTGTTTAATTTAACTGAATGGACTTGATTAGGAAAGGCACACACCTGTCTATGTAAGACCTTACAGCTCACAGTGCATGTCAGAGCAAATGAAAATCATGAGGTCGAAGGAACTGCCCAAGGAGCTCAGAAACAGAACTGTGGCAAGGCACAGATCTGGCCAAGGTTACAAAAGAATTTCTGCAGCCCTCAAGGTTCCTAAGAGCACAGTGGCCTCCATAATCCTTTAATGAAAGAAGTTTGGGACGACCAGAACTCTTCCTAGACCTGGCCATCCAGCCAGCCAAACTGAGCAATCGTGGGAGAAGAGCCCTGGTGAGAGAGGCAAAGAAGAACCCTGAAAAACCACTGTGGCTGATCTCCAGAGAGACAGTAGGGAGATGGGAGCAAGTTCCACAAAGTCAACTATCACTGTCGGGGCTTTATGGCAGAGTGGCCCGACGGAAGCCTCTCCTCAGTGCAAGATATACGAAAGCCCACACAGTTTGCCAAAAACCACATGAAGGACTCCCAGACTATGAGAAATAAGATTCTCTGGTCTGATGAGACCAGATTGAACTTCATGGCGTTATTTCTAAGCAGTATGTGTGGAGAAAACCAGGCACAGCTCACCACCTGCCTAATATAATCCCAACAGTGAAACATGGTGGTGGCAGCATCATGCTATGGGGGTGTTTTTCAGCTGCAGGGACAGGACGACTGGTTGCAAATTGACGGAAAGATGAATGCAACCAAGTACAGAGATATCCTGGAAGAAAACCTCTTCCAGAGTGCTCAGGACCTCAGACTGGGCCAAAGGTTCACCTTCCAACAAGACAATGACCCTAAGCACACAGCTAAAATAACAAAGGAGTGGCTTCAGAACAACTCTGTGACCCTTCTTGACCAGCCCAGCCTGACCTAAACCAAACTGAGCATCTCTGGAGAGAACTGAAAATGGCTGTCCACCAACGTTCACTGTCCAACCTAACAGAACTGGAGAGGATCTGCAAGGAAGAATGGCAGAGGATCCCCAAATACAGGTGTGAAAAACTTGTTGCATCATTCCAAAGAAGACTCATGGCTGTACTACCTCAAAAGGGTGCTTCTACTCAATACTGAGCAAAGGGTTCGCTGCCTCTGAGCCTGTTAAAGAAATAAATCAGTTTGAGATATACAGATATGAATGAAAGCATTTTTGCTACAGACATACAGAACGACAGTCTGTGTGCCACATTTTGCCAGACAGGTTTGCTCTACCAAGGGAGACATGTTATATAAATGGCTGCCCTTGATATTTTTATTATTTTTATTGTAATCTTATTTTCTTTAGTCTTGATATGTCAGTGCCAAACCTGACAGGGAGATAGAGGAAGAGAGAAACAGAAGAAGAACAAAAAGGAGAAAAGGACAGAATAAAATGTGGAAATAACAGTTGTCTAGGCTGCCTAAAATACATCACAAAAACAATATAAATTACCACAGTACGACATGATACATAAAGAAAAAAAGGGTAATGATTATATGAAAAAGTACAACAGTCATCAAGGGCACCTGTAGAGAAACGTACCAACACACAAACATAAGCAACATCTAGTCTGAAGCGGATGGAGAAAGGAACATGTTTGTGAACATGCACGTATGAGCATGAACGTGTGAACATGCGTGTGTGACCATGCAACAAGGATGAAACATGTGCTTGCAACAGGGCCATGACCATGGCGCACCCCAAAGCATCAGGGGGAGACAGGCAGGGCCCCAAAGGCCCGGCAGGTCCCCACAGCACCAAGCCCAGGACAGCCAAAGCAGAGAGAGCAGCGGTCCCACTCAGGCCAGAGCAGAGGGGCCCCCAGACCAGAGCCCCCCGGCACAACGGGGCAGGGGCACAGGGCAGCCCAGGGTGACGGTGAGCAGGCCCAGCAGGCACCGGGTGCCGCTATGCCAGCCACACGGAGGGCAGGCACCCCACAGATCCAAGGGCCACCCATCCCCCCAGTAGAGCCCTGTCCAGGAACCCGACGGAGCCTGACCACCCCAGGCAAAACCACCGCAGGCCACGCCAACCCAACACCAAGGTTAGGAAACCCAGGGACAAGAACATGGAAGGGTCCAGGGAAACTGAGAGTTAGCTAAGTGGTGTTTAATGGATGCAGATGTGGTCTCTAGACTGATGTGATCCAACAGGAGATTTCTGTACTGGTTAATATTTAGATTGTTTTTAGACTTCCAGTTCACTAGAATAGTTTTCTTTGCAATGCATAAGGCTGTAAGGATCATATGTGCTTTGTTAGTGTCCATATTGATGTCACTTAGGTCACCCAATAAAGTTTAGGACATGCAGGAACGTTACATCTGACCCATGTTGATAAATCCTCACAAACCTTGTTCCAGAAATTTTGGAGAGGTGCACGAAGCCATAAAGCGTGTAGGTAATCATCCGCTGTGTTACCTGTGTACTGTGTGCAGATATCTGAGTTATTAAGACCCATCTTGAACATCCTTTATCCAGTGTAATGCGTTCTATGGAGGACTTTGTATTGTATGAGTTGTAAATTTGGGCTATCTATCATATTAAAGGCATTAAGACATATTTGTAGCCGAAATGGTTGGCTAGGATTGATGGATAAATCTATCTCCCTTTTTGAAGTAGGAAGTGAATTTGAATCATCTATTTTTGACATTAATCTGTATATTTTTGAGAGTAACTTTGGGGTACAAAGGTCCATAAAATCTGCTACCATTGGAGGAAGTTCCAGGTCTGTTTGGTGAAGGGGGAATTTTGTGTGTATTATGGTTTTGAGTTGTTGATATTCTAAGAATCTGTTCCTGATTCTTGTATTGTATTAAAAGATAAAATGTTTCTGTTATTGATAATATGTTCAAAGTATTAAATTCCTTTGCTAATCCATTGGTTAAAATTGAACATATTTTTGTTTAGTATAATATCAGGATTGCTCCAGAAGAGTGACGCTTATTGTTGGGCGTTTATAAAAAATATGAAACAAATTGCGTTCAATATGGACCGTCCCTATTGAACTAATAAAATGTTGGGAGGAGACGTTCAGTTGTCAAATAATTAACAATTCTGTATTTTACAGGACGGTTAGCAACCCTACCGCTGGCTTGAGCTACAACTGCTTTGCTGGCTAACAGTACTCAACCAATTGTTAAACCTGTTAGCACCTGCTGCTAAATCAAATTGCATTCTCAAAAAGTGCTGTCACATGTCTAATATATCTGTTTAATCTTCATCATCACCAGACTAATACCTTACTTTACAGTATAAATGCACAATAAATTCCTTGTCCTTGCGCTGCTGCTTCATCAGCCGTCTTTTTTAATTTTATTTTTTTTATTTATTTATTTATTTATTTATTTATTTTGCCCCAGATGGATAGTTCCTCTTCATAACGAAGCCCATAAACCACTCACTGAAACAACCTTCTTCTGTAGGGGGCCCCCTAGTGGTGGGAGGCTCTAAGTGGTCGCTTAGTCTGCATAGTAGCAAAACCAGCTCTGTCTGTGGCTAACTGATTTGATGCAGCTGATACAGTTAGAGAAAATAAAATACTCGCTTAGGAGGTCTAGAGATAATTTTTTCTCTCTATAGAGCCAGATTTTGGAGGATATAGGTATGTTTAAAACCCTGTCCGAGACCCTTTTGCATTTCACAAACTCACCATTTTCTATTATTTATTTCGGAAAACTTTTAAGTATGTTGCATGTCAGTTATTTCTCTCTACTTTGTTTAACCATTAACTTATTTGTTTTTGTAGTTTAACTTTTTATTAATTTTTTTTGTTTTTATTATTATTTTTTTTTCTTCTAAGATCCCAACTCTGAAGTCCATTTACTTCTAACTAATTGTGCTTAAAAATAGTTAGTGCCTACAGGTAAAATCTGAGACTTCAGATATGATTTAATGTGGCCTTGTATTGATGCACTACGTGATTATATCTCTTAGGGCATCGGCCCAACCTCTGGCCTTCTGTCCTAATGAAGGACGGACAGGATGTTTAGTGAGGGATGCAATCTTTAGACATTATTTTTGACAGGTTCTTTTCTGCTTATGCAGGGATGACTGACAGGAAGATTGATTATTGTATGTATGTTTGTTATAGAATTTGTTTGGGGGTTTGTTTCATGGGGACGGGTTAATGTTATGTTTTATTCTTGCTTTACTATGCTAAAAAACATAATAGTATGCATATTTAAACCACTTTATTGTTACGTTCCCTTTGGCTAGGGACAAGGTAAAGGCAACAAATGACAAATGTCCGGAGTCCGGAGATTTGTAAAAGGAATATCAATTTTATTCCAGCACAAAATATATAAACCAAAACACAGAAATATTCACAAAATACCAACCTAGATGACTCCAAATGCGTCTCCTAATGAGAGCGTCAATTACTAAACAGGTTAACATAAATCAATACACAAACCAAAAACTCCGCCACAACAAAAGCGGTTAAACTAACAGAGAGAGTCTTTTCACCAGAACCAAGAACGTAATCTGGAAAGCTCAGCACAATCGAATCCAATATTAATTATGTTTACCAACCAAATTCTCCACTATTCACAAACAAAGCCACCCTGGCACACTGGTGTCATACAACCACACAGCCGCCCTGACAGGTTGTTTCTGAGCAGCTTTTGTAGCAGAGGAGTTCTTCCGGGTCGCCATTGTTGCTTTGTCCGGGTGCGTAGCCGTCCAATCCGGACATCAGAGGGAGGGGACGTGGCCTTGGAGCATTAGCCAATCCTCGTCTTGCTCTGGCACAGCAGATTTGCATAGTTCTCATAGGTGTACAGGCCTGGGGCCGTAACATTTATCACTGTAAGGGTTAAACAAGTCATGTGCAAAATACAAAAATAAGTATATGCACACAATAAAAAGTTCTATTATTTGATCACCTGTTAGGTTTTACCACATCTTCTTCTTGAAATCCACCTTGTAATCCTACCCTCTGTTGGGATCAGGACAATCCTGTTTTTTTGGATCAAAGTGATCTGGATACTCAGAAGTTTTGAACAACCCAAACTGAGGGTTTTATCCAGATAAAAACCAGGACTGGATTATGTGATTCAAGCCGATTTTGAAATCTGGATTTCCCTTTTGAACAACACTTTTTCGAGATTTGATCCTATCCAATAACCAAAATCCGGTCGGATTACGTTTGAACACCCGGGCCTTAGTGTTTATTCTTGTTTTGTTTCTTTTCAATAAATCTTCCTTTTTTTTAATCTTCTATCTCTCTGGGTGAGGTTCTGGGGGGGGCGGGTGTTTTTTTTACCTTTTCTTAAGTTTATTTTTTGTTTTTTCTTTTGTTTTTCTTTTCTACATCTTATAAAACTGAAACAATGAGAATGTTAAACAAACGGTTAACGGTGAAGTCCGTGCTAAACTTAAAGCACAGACAGGCGCCTATAACTCAGGTGACTTGGATGCGTACAGGAAGTTCAGGTACACGCTCTGGAAGCTATATGTAGTGCAAAGAGACAGTACAGGGACAAAGTACAGTCTTACTACAAGGGCTCCAGCAGCAGGAACATGTGGGCCGGATTAAAAACTCTTACTGACTACAAAAAGAAGACCAGCAGTACTGAGATGATGTCTGTGTTTCTGCCTGAAGATCTGAATACCTTCATGCCCGCTTTGAGAGCACCTCTACAGATACAGAGGTACAAAAGGCTCAGGAGGACCACTGCCCACCTGTGATAACCAGGGCAGACATGTGCAGAACTTTAAAAAGCATAAACACACATAAGGCTACTGGACCTGACGGCATCCCCGGCAGAGCTCTCAAGGTGTGTGCAGACCAGCTGGCAGATGTCTTTCAGACATTTTCAATATGTCACTGCTCCAGTCTGTAGTCCCCACATGCTTAAAGAAGACCATCACTGTCCCTGTCCCCAAGAAAACCAAAATCCTTTCCTTGAACGACTACCGCCCAGTAGCCCTCACTTCCACCATCATGAAGTGCTTTGAGCAGTTAGTAAAATCATTCATCACTTCCTCCATCCCGGACTCATTAGACCCACTTCAGTTTGCCTACAGGCCCGACAGGTCAACTGAAGATGCCTTCGCCTTCAGGCTCCACACTGCCCTTTCCCATCTGGACCAGAGGGACACATATGTGAGAATGCTGTTTATTGACTACAGCTCTGCATTTAACACTATTGTGCCCTCCAAACTCGTCACCAAGCTCAGCAACCTCGGGCTCAACAGTTCCCTCTGTGACTGGATCCTAAACTTCTTGACAGGCAGACCACAGGCGGTGCGGATGGGCAGCACCACATCCTCCACCCTGACTCTGAACACCGGCGCCCCCCATGGCTGTGTGCTTAGTCCTCTGCTGTACTACTTCACGCATGATTGCGTAGCCACCCACAGCTCCAATACCATCATTAAATTAGCTGACGATATGACCGTCATTGGCCTCATCACCGGTAATGATGAGACGACCTACAGAGGCCTGACATCTTGGTGCCAGGACAACAATCTCTATCTTAACGTCAGCAAAACTAAGGAACTGATTGTGGACTTCAGGAGGAGGCAGAGGGAGGAACACGCCCCCCTTTCCATCAACGGGGCTACAGTGGAAAGAGTCAACAGCTTCAGGTTCCTTGGGGTTCACATCAGTGAGGACCTCACCTGGACTCATCACACTGACTTTATTACAAAGTCAGCCAGACAGAGGCTCTTCTTCCTCCGCAGGCAATGGAGGCTCAACATGGACTCAAGGATACTCTGCAACTTTTATAGATGCACCATAGAGAGTATCCTGACAGGCTGCATCACCTCCTGGTACAGCAGCTGCACCGCCCTCCACCACAAGGCTCTACAGAGGGTGATGAAAACTGCTCAGCACATCACCGGGACGGTCCTGCCATCCATGGAGGACCTCTACACCCAAAGCCACCAAAATCATTAAGAACCCCACCCACCCCAGTCACAAACTGTTTTGTCTGCTACCGTCTGGCTGACGGTTTGGCAGCATTCAGGCCCTTACCAGCAGCTCATGGACAACTTCATATCGCAGGCCATAAGACTTCTAAATGCTGTCATCAGCTACGCCACCTTTAAATAACATCAATTTTTTTATTGCTTATTATATATTTTATTGTATAACTTATTTTTATTATTCTTGCTTTTTGTGTTAGACTATTTTTATTGTGGTTTATATTCTTTATACTATTGTTAGGAGAGCCTGGGATCTAAGAATTTCACTGCCAATTGTTAATGTAATTGTTATGCAATGACAAAAAATTAATTCAAATGTTCACACAAATGTAACACAAGTTGGCCTATGTATAGGCTGTCATGTCTCAATGTTTCCAAAAAAAACACTTTTACAGGCACAGTCCACTTTATCCAAGTCTAATTGTAATCCAGTTAATTCAAATCCATTATATGATCCACATTAGTCAAATTTAAAAATGACTGCATATAAATCAATTCATAGAAGTTATTATCTAACTATAACCAACAGATTGCATCAAATCTTTTCTTTGATTCAATCCTCCATCCTGAGTTGCATAAGGATTCAGTGGGGGGTATAAACTCAGCCATCTACCTGGTTAGGGGTGAAGAGGACAGGAAAGAGGGGTCAACAAGCACCATAACTCTAAACCAGGGATTCCTGCTGAGAAAGAAGTACAAATGAATGACAACAACAATAAACATAAATAAAAAAAATGGAGGAGCCCAGTTAGCCCCTTAAGCCAAACTAGGAGCTGGTTCCACATAGAGGAGTTCAGCCTCCTATTACATAAATATGTGAGGAACTCAGCAAAAATGCTTTTTCTGTTCTTCCCAAAAAAATTGTTAAAAAGCTAAAAAAAAAACACAACTGTAAAAGTATTTTTGTTTTTAGTATTTAATTTAATTTCACCTGAGTGTTGTGTGTACTCCGCTCATATGTTTAAAACAACGTTATTATAGTTAACGAAAACTAACGAAAAAACGAAAACTAAAATTAAAGAAACATTCTCGTTAACTGAAATAAAAATAAAAACGAGAGTTTTTAAAAAAACGAAAACTAACTGAAACTGTATTGTGTGTTTACAAAACGAACTAAAACGAACTAAAATTAAAGCAAAAATGTCCTTCGTTTTCGTTTTTTGTAAATTTATTTCATAAATAAGCCCTTGGGGTTGATATGAAATCTGTTTGCTTCGCTCTGCCGGATTTACGCCAGGTGTCTGCGTCGTACGGCACCTGAAGGTCCGTGACGTCACGTGTCAACAGCGTGTCTGCCCGCGCCGCTAGCGTGATGCTACGGAGAAAGTTAGGAGAAAGCGAGGAGAGTCCTGTTTGGGATTTCTTACGTTGTGACCATGTCAAAGATAAAGTGTCTTGTAGAAGAAGCAGGTGGTTCAATATGTGGAAGAGAAAAAAACACGAATCTGAAAATCCATTTGAAAAGCTGCACGAGAAGGTTAACCAGGAATCCCTGGACCAGGTAGCCTTTCTGCCCCCCTCCCCGGGAACTAGTATAGAAGGCAAGGCTGTTTATATGTATAGCACATTTCATGTACAGGACAAATCAAAGTGCTTTACATAAAACAAAAGCATTACAGACATTAAGAAATTATAAAAGACAGCAACACATAGCAAGAATCACAATAAAATCATAAATTACATTAAAATGATTAAAATCAAGATAAGTTAAAAAGCTAACGTGCAGATTTCATGCATAGACTCGTGAGAAAAGAAATGTTTTTAACCTGGATTTAAAAATGTCTACATTTGGTGAAAGTTTAATCTCCACTGGCAGTTTGTTCCACTTGTTTGCAGCATAACAGCTAAATGCTGCTTCTCCATGTTTAGTCTGGACTCTGGTCTGGACTCTGGTCTGGTCTGGACTCTGGTCTGGACTCTGGTCTGGACTAGTTGACCAGAGTCTTTGGATCTAAGAGCTCTGCTAGGTTTATATTCTCTGAACATATCACAGATGTATTCTGGGCCTAAACCATTCTGGGATTTGTAAACAAGCAGAAGGGTGTTAAAATCTATTCTGTGACTGACTGGAAGCCAGTGTAAAGATTTCAAAACTGGTGTGATGTGTTCAGATCTCTTAGTCCTGGTTAAAACTCCAGCAGCAGTGTTCTGGATGAGCTGCAGATGTTTAATGCTCTTTTTAGGAAGTCCTGTTAAAGACCATTACAGTAATCCAGTCTACTGGAGATGAATGCATGGATGAGTTTCTCCTGGTCTTTCTGGGAGACTAAACTTTAAAATATTTACTGCTTTCATGTCCAGTATAACATGAGGTTCTGTTCTGTTAAACAGATGCAGTGATTTGTTCTAAAGCTCCTGCACCTTAAGTGCAATTCTTTATGTAGTTAATTATTAATTGTTTCAATGAACGAAATAAACCCCTGGTCTAGAGTTTGTTGGGTTTTTCAGGTTGTTCATGATTAGTCAGATTGAGCTCCTTTAGACTCCTGGCTGTCATGGACTGTAAACTGTCTCTTGAATGGATTCATGTTGTTATATTGATGTGTGTCTTTAGTATGTTGGTTATGTTGAGTTTTAGCTAGCACACTATCTCAGAAGCAGCATTGCACACATTTTTTTTTTTACTTAAGGCTTCTATCTTATGGGCTGTTGTATTTGATTTGTCTTTGGCTGTTCATGTTTTCTCCTGATACAGTTTTTAAAAATTGTATCTTAAGTTTTTATTATACGGTGCTTATTCTGATTATTTTGAATTTTTCACCTGGCAAACACTCTAATTTAGAAAAAACAAACAAAAAACTAAAACTAACACTAAAACTAATAAAAACTAAACTAAAACTAAGCATTTTTAAAAAACGAAAACTAATAAAAACTAGAAAATGTGCTCTAAAAACTAATTAAAACTAACTGAATTTGAAAAGAAAAAGTCAAAACAAAATAAAAACTAAAACTAATAAAAAATCCAAAACTATTATAACCTTGGTTTAAAACCATGTCTCTGTCTTGGAAAAGAGAGGCTGTTGTCTAAAAAGATAAAAAAAAAATTAATCAATTAAAATATAAAATAATATTGCTTCAGGTACAGGAATAATTCCAAAATTCCTAAATTCCAAAGGCTTTGGTCTCCATTATGTGGGTAAACAGATAAAAGCATATATTAAAAGATTTCTCATGACTACCTCAACAGTAAATCTCAGTAAAATTTCAAAGGTTTTTCTTTTGCGAACTTTTTACAGAAACCTGTCCGTCAGTCCAGGTCTCTTTGCGATGGAGAACAGCAATATGTAAACGTCAGGAAACAGGCAGTTCAGCAGGCACTCAACAGTCTGGAAATCAACTGTACTCTGGTAAGTAGGAAACACAAATACTTCCACTTTTCTTTAAAAAAAAATAACATAACATTTTATATATATATATATATATAGCTCTTTGACAGTAAATAAATAAAATGTGTTTACTAATACTGGGACAGTTATATTTTCAGTTTTGGATCTTTTTTTATTTATTGTTTTATTTTTGTTAATGTACACTCACTGTCCACTTCATCAGTTCCACCTGTTCAAGCTCTCGTCAACACAAATATCTAATTAGCCAATCACATGGCAACAACTCATCACATTTAGTCATGTAGACATGCTCAAAATGACTTGCTGAAGATGACAGAAAGTGAAATAAGTAGGGCTGTCAAATGTTTAAATTTTTACAAATTAATTAATCATGATTAATCACCATTTCTATGCCTGAAATATACCAGTTTTTGCTGTATTGTATTAACAGAAAGAGCCGGTGCTAAAAATATTGAATGTTAACTGGTTTTCACCTGGGTTTTTCTTCACTTTTTTACATTAAATAATCACTTAACCTAATTTACTTACTGTAATAATAATGTAAAAAAAGGTCTCCCTTTTCCTCGTCAGTGGTCCTGCCTGGACCCCCATCAAAAACCAAAACAAAAATAATAATTTAGGGTCAATATGTGACGGTGTGTGAGCTGAATGATAAATGTAAAAAGAGAGATGGTACTTGAGACAGAAAAGCAGATCACCAACAGGTGTCATGGTTCACAACAACAGGAGAGGGAGGAGGAGCCACAGAGGACCACAAAGCGTCTAGAGCAGCCATGTTTGTGCAAAGCTGCAGGAAAAGATTTTTTTTACAAAAGCAGGAGAAGTGTGAGTGTTGAATCCTTTCAATGGAGAAGTGTGGGCGTTAAAATACCCTGATCCTCCACATGTGCAACGTTCTCAAATCCATACATGAGCCACCTGGCCACCGTCATCATGGGCTTATCATGCTGTGAATAAATTATTGGTCTTAATGTGTTATTTTTGACACCCTCACAAATAAGCGCTGCTTCCAACCAAGACATGCAGAATAGCATCCCTGAACACACAACACGTCCAACCTTGAAGCAGATGGGCTACTGCAGCAGAAGACACACCGGGTGCCCCCTGTCAGCTAAGAACAGGAAACTGAGGCTACAATTCACACACACTCACCAACACTGGACAATAGAAGATGGAGAAACATTGCTGGTCTGATGAGTCTCTCAGCTCCACATTCAGATGCTAGACTCAGAATTTGGTGGAAGCATCATGAAAACATGGATCAGGCTGCTGCTGGTGTAATGGTGGGGGGATATTTTCTTGGCCCACTTTAGACCTCTTAGTACCAACGTTGCCTGGTTTAACCAGCACAGTCTACCTGAGTATTGTTGCTGACCATGTCCATCCCTTTATGACCACAGTGTAGCATCTTCTGATGCTACTTCCAGCAGGATAATGCACCATGTCACAAAGCTCAGATCATCTCCAGCTGCTTTCTAGAACATGACGATGAGTTCACTGGACTCCAACGGCCTCCACAGCCACCAGATCTCAGTCCAGTAGAGCAGCTTTGAGACGTGGAGGAACAGGAGATTCTCATCATGGATGCAGCCGAAAAACCTGCAGCAACTGTGTGATGTTGTCATGTTGATATGGAGCAAACCTCAGAGGAAGGTTTCCACCACCTGCTTCCATCACACCAAGAATTAGCAGTTCTGAAGAAGAAAGGGGGTTCAGCCTGGTGCTAGCAGGATGGACCTGAAAAAATGGCTGAAGAGTGTATATTTAGACTTGAGAAATTTCTGTACATCACTATTTACATAATTCAACCAAGCATCCATAATTCATTCATTAAGAATCTTCAGATGTGTTGGAGGTACATTTCCTACACATTCATTTATATTGAGTTGCTTATCTAATTTTAAATACTCCCACTGCCTATAATTTACTGGTTCTATTGCTGGGGGTCAATAACAAGAATTTTTCAGGTAAGAAAATGAACCCCCAAAAACTTCAACTGACTTTAAAAACACTGTTACTGCTAATGAAATTTACTGCCTCTTTCTGTGCAGGATTCAGTTCCCCACATCACCTTGTTAGCCTCTGGTGGGGGTCAGAGGGCAGCTGTGGGTCTGGTGGGTTCCCTGTATCAGATGGAGAAGGAAGGTCTGCTGGACACTCTGCTCTACATGGGAGGAGTTTCAGGGTCAACATGGTAACAATAAGTACTTTAAAAGAACGATTCTGTACATCAATGACAGTAGAACTTTAAAAAAAAACAAAGCACAAAAAAACACCTTTTATTAAAGGAGTCATCACCTGGAAGTGGCACTTTTTTAAGTTAAAACATGTGTATTGGTGTTAAACCGAACTGTTAACTTCTCTGAAAGCCTTTCTTTTGAAGACGGTCAAGTTTTTCCATCTGGGCCCTGTGTTCACAGCAGAACCGCCAACAACGGTAAACTCTTGCAAACACGTGATTTTAATTTGCTCCTGTGATTTTATCATCCCAGGAGGCTATTTGAATAAGCCAGCCCCTCTTCCACACCTATCACCTACTCAGCCTGCCGCAGTCGCCGTTATCAACACGTGGAAATGGCGCTCCTACGTCAACTGCTCGGTTGTCAGTTGCCAAAACCAACATCAAAATGTTTTTAGTCTCCCTGTAGCAGCGACCAAAGTACCAGGGACAAATGGATTAAATTAATTTTTGGTAATAATGTACCTGCATCTCCACGTTCTATTTGCACCTGAATGTTTTTAAGTAATAATAATAATAATAATAAAATTAAAGGAACAATACAATAAATAAAAATGTGATTATTATACATCCAAACTAATGATAATTGTGAATATAAGTTTTTATATATAATTCACACCTGCATGAGGCAGAAACGCCTTAACAATGTGCAGTTTGTCACATACATGAAGAAAGAGTTGACGCCTTGAACAGGAAGATACTCTGCCAGGAATTTATCTCTGCCAATGATCGCAGACAACATGTGTTTGGAAACTTTGGATGAGTTCATTATGTTGGCCCTTCTGTGGTCTTGTTGTTCACTTTTAATATACAAAAAAATTCAATGGTTCTGTGTTACACTTATTTAGAATAAAATTTAATACTTGACTACTTACACTGAATAATGTACATTTTATTCCATTTCTTCCCACCTGTGATGCCAGTTTAACCTGCCCACCATTGGGTGGTGCTATATAAATGATAATATTCCATAAATACGTGTAAAATTGGTGGTACTGGGATGGTGTGAAGTTGACTTTTTACTACTTATTACTACTTACTACTTACTTTTTACTACATGCTTTACAACCAGTCAAACCAAAAAGGGAAACATTAAGCTTATAAGTAGCAACAGAAAACTAGTAGAACTACAAGAAAACACAGTGAGCTTAAAGATTACTTTTATTTAAAAAAAAAAAAAAAAACTTCTGTCCCCCCCCCCACCTTTGAAATCAAAACTTTGTCCCTGCATGTGGTTCCCACTTTTTCAGCAGGGCGACAAAAATAATGTCAAGCCCCCAAATCTCACTATCACATGCAAAGGTGGTGCAAAGGCCAATTGAAATGCAATTTTTTTTCTTATTCTTCTCAAAAATCTTGCTAATTTTGGGGGGTCTGAACATGCCCAAAAACCTACCATTTTTGGCGTACTCCCCAAAAATGATTCAGAAAAATCTGATGTTTTGGGGTGCTCTGGACTGTTCAGGCAAAATTACATGACAGTTCCACCTATTTTTGAAGCCCCTTCACTGCCTTTCATCAATCTTTGTAAAACTTGATCAAGATATTCTACATGCTCGGGAATACAAAAAAGCCTCCGGGAACAATGCCCTTAACCCAACAGGAAGTCGGCCATTTTGGGTCAGATTTGCCATTTTGGTGTTTTACTGCTGTCTGCCATCAAAATTGGTCAGTATGTTCAGAGGGCCCGACTGTGAATAATCATCATTTTTATGATCTTCTCTCTGTCTGATCTCATGTCTGCTGTCATTTCTGCAGACGTAACACTGACACGCCGATAGTGTACGCGCAATCAATCAAAACATTGACAGCACAGGTGGGCAGCTGTTCTGCAGCGCATGCAACTTTTGGGTATTAAAAACTTAATCAAAAAGGACTAGTATAAGAGCAGCGAAATGTCTGTGGTATAAAAATGCAAGACACTGGCTCCACCACATCCACCTTCATCCACTTTAAAACACACCTGGAGAGGTTAGCCACTGTAAGATGAAGCTAATGTTAGCATCCATGCTAGAAACAAGCTTGGAATCATAGCTGTGTAAATGTTAGCTTGTTACTTTTGTACTAAAACAATGTTAACTCTGTCAGATTGGCTCCACTGAATGTGTTCAGAAGAAGAATGACACATTTACTGAACTCAGTTTCCATAAACTGTGACTTAGCCATGATTATGTTAAACTGGGACCAAACTGGGATCAGACCCGCTGTAAACAATGTGGTTTTACTGGGTTTATTTTTAGAAAAGTACAGCTGTTGCTGATTTAGGAATGTAAGAAATATTTATTGGGCCTGCAAGTACTGGATCTAAATTCAATAAAAATTTGAAAACTTGCTACAGTCCTGCAGATTTTACATTTCCCTACTGCAATACCCTGGAGTCAAATTATTAATGGGTCATTGAGAGGCTTGTGCAGAACTTGACAACAAGCTGTCATTGGGATCAGGTGTGTTGCAGCAGGGAAATGTCTAAAACCAGCAGGAAAGTTGGTGATCCTGCACTAAAGTGCATCATATTGGCCATCCTCTATACATTCAGGTAAAAATGCTATGAACTGCAGTATTACTACTTTACATTATATTTTGTGGGTCCAGATAGATTTAGGTTTACATTATAAACACTTGGATACATTATGCTAAGAACATATGTACTAATCTGAATAAATTTCCATGTTTATCTACAGGTTTTCCAAATTCAGTGAAGCAAAGAAATCAAGAGGAGAGGGACAGAACATTTGTCAGATCAGTGCTTTTACTAAATGCTAGTAGATAAAGGCTGAGTATGGATTTTACATTCCTTGGAAATTGTAATGCAGTCCTCTAAGCAGACCAGACGGCAGGCCTTGCATAACAGATTTCTCATTACAACTAAAAGTGACTTGCGACTTGACTTGAGTCAAAGACTTGAGACTTACCTTGGTATTGAAAAGAATGACTTGTGACCAACTTGTCTATGAGGCTATGATGCTAACCACAACAACCCCATACAGCCCCCCTTTTTTTAAACATCACTCCGCATAAATCATTTAAATGAAAATTTTGTGTTGTAGAAAGGAAATTTCCATAAATACAGATATTCACTTTGTTCAGGTATCAAATTACTTCCATACAACTTTAGTGAAGGATGAGAGCAAATTTCTTTAACACCAAAACAGAGTTTGGACCAAACTGTAAGTAAATCTGCTCTTGCATGTTGTAAGCCAACATCAAATATTACATACATAGCAGGATTTTGTCCTGATATTTTACTGAAGGAACAACTGACCTATGGGTGTAAAACTCTGGCCCACAGTGGCAATAAGTCAATTAATTGCACGGTAAGAAAAAATTAGCGATGTGAGTTTGCCAGTGATAATTTTTTATTTATTTTATTTTTTTCTATCTTACTTTACCATAGACCAGGGCTATTCAATTCGGTCCTACGAGGGCCGCAATCCAGCAGGTTTTCCATGTATCCCTGCTTCAGCACACATGCATCAAATTAAATGGATCTAACAGCCAATCAAGTTCTGCACAATGACTAATTAATTTGAGTCATTTGAGTTGCCATAGACTGTACCATGTCACTCCGTCATCCCTCTGGTGTCATACTTGACAGCAGCATGTTGCAGCACAGGACCGTAGTGAACCACTTAACCCATGAGAACCCGACGTGACATATTTGTCATATACAGTTTCTGAGACATTTTGCTTCAATTTATTGGTATAAACTTTGCTCAAAATCCTGTTGAACACAATCTGATACTTGTCTTCTGTCCCCTAATAGATACCCAAAAGCAGAAAACCACACTATAATATTTTTAATATATCGCATGGTAATAAATGGTAGATAGCCCACTCTCACGCATCGGCCATGAGACTCACGCATGTGAGTGGCTTCTCACGCTCTGGCGCTAAACCTCCGATTTCTCATGCTGAAATACACATCAAGAGCAATGCCGGCTAATCGAGAGGTTGAGGTCAAGATCAGTCTGACACGCTGCGATGAGGGGAGATATTTCAGCTTCACAAACAGCAACGATGCACAGCATTTTTTTTTTCCTAATTTTTTTAAATAAAATGGTGCTAACTGGCAGTTTCACCGGTTTGCCCTGTCTGAGTCCATGTTAAATGTTTGTTTTATACATATATATATTCTGAAGGGCAATTTTGTTTATAGAAAAGAGACTTTGTTGTGTTTGGTTTTCATTCATTGTTAATGAGACTGAGAGTCCGTTGTAATTATTGTTTTGTTGTGTTATTTAAAATTTCGTGCAGTTCCAGTGTAAAATGTTCTTTAGAAATGAAAGTTTATTGATATTTGAAAGGGTGTATTTGCATTATTACGGCATTGTCATTATATTAGTTGAAAATTATCTCAAAATGACAACACATGACAGCGTTGCGTTTTGTTATCGCTTATCGCAATCATATGTGAGAAAATCTATCGCACAGCAAAATTTGTTATTGCAACCGGCCTAGCCAATGTCCTGATGGTTTTAGATTTTTTCCCAATTCAACACCATCCATCCACCCACCCACTACCTACCTACCTACTTACCTATCTAGGGTCGGGCTGTGGGAGCAGTAGCCTAAACAGAGAAGCCAAGGCTTCCCTCTTTCCAGCCACTGCTTCCAGCTTGTCTGAAGGAATCCTGAGGCATTCCAAGGCCAGCTAAGTGACATAATCTCTCCAAAAACATGTCATCAAATTTTGCATAATGACCCATTCATTCATTCAGTCAGGTGTTTTGAGGCAGGGGAACATCTGAAACCAGCACCAGCAAGGACTGGACATTAACACCCTTGATGTAGCTGGTAAAAATATTGAAAACCTGGCTTCCACAGCAAATAAAGAAGTAGAAAGAGAATGAGAAAAATTAGAACAGACAAATCTTTTCTTTAAAATTTTGTTTATTTTATACACAACTTTCATAATGTTTTCTTCTTTAAGTCTGTTATGAATGACCTTGATCCATGTGCACCTGTCTACCTTACTCTCCTCTGAAATAGGTCCATGGCCTCCTTGTACAGTGACCCTCAGTGGAGCTCCAACATGGACGAAGCCGTGGCCAGGCTGTCTGGCCCTGGGGTGGAGCTGGAGCAGGCTCTGGCATGGTTGGGCGAGAGAGCAAAAGAGGAGCACTTCTCCCTCACCGATGTCTGGGGGGTCTTCACCTCTGCTGGCATCATGAAACAGGTAGCAGGCATATGCACCCACTTAGTCATTTTTATTTCAATGTAAAACAGTTAAAGAGTACTTCATGGAAACTATACGTCATGTCATCAGATGGATCGTCGACATCTTTCAGATGAAGCCAGTAGGAATGCCACCAATCCGTATCCCATCTATTGTGCCATAGAGAAGCTCTGCTACGCAGATGGGCCTTTACACGGTATACACGTTAATATACATAAGTGGGTTATCGATTTATGTATAGAGTAAAACTGATATTTTGTCTCTTAGGGAAATGGTTTGAGGTGAGCCCTCATGAGGCAGGATTCACAGACTTGGGAGTCTTTGTGGAAACTTCCCTCTTGGGAAGCAAATTCCAGAATGGAGAGTTGCTGGAGAAAAAGCAAGAGATGGATATGATCAAACTACAAGGTGTGTGTTTGCATCCAGAGTAGCTTTGATGACCAGTGTGAAAGGTGATAAAAAACAGGCTAAAATTTGCAAAGTGCAGAAGATTTCATTAAAAAAAAGAAGCCTTTCCAGTTAAAATAAGTTATGTCAACAATTTTTCATGTGAGCAATTTTTTAATAAGGATGTGTGTAGCTGCAGGGATGTACTACTATTTTATATAAAAAAGAAAAAAAACTCCACCACCTTTCATATTTTTCACTGCAGCAGATATCTGAATGATAATGCATCAGCAGGGTGCACTGTTTGGCTGATAAACAACAGAAAAATAAAGCTGGCATGTAACTCGTTAAAACAGGAGCATTTTTCATTTATAAGCGATTGGAATGTGAAACAAACTCTAAAAATGCTGCTTCACTGAAAATGCACATCAGGCTTGTTTCCATGAGCTTGTTTCCAGTTTTTTACTGTTAATCTACAACCATTTACGAGTGATTGCCTTTTTAGCTGCCACTGTGTTGTGTTTCCGGGTAACATCAGAATAACACTCTTCAACGTCCAATGAGGGTTTCTTTTTAATGAACACTTTCACCGTCCTTATCAGTCCACCATCTTACACACTTCTTCTCCGTTCTAGTTCTCTCGACACCACCTAGTGGTACGGAGTAGCACATATTACTAGACACAACATCTCCTCTCTCTTTAAGAATAACCTTCCTTAAAAGAATTAGCAGAACAGTAGAATAAGTAATTAGCCCGTAAACTAAACAGTTCTGAAACACATATTTTAAACAACTTAGCAACTGAAATACATTATACTTATCTCCTTAAGCAGTACGAAATAATGCAACTGAAGACTTAGGCAAAATATGTAAGTTTACCGGCATATACTAAATTAAGTCTTATGTACTTATAACACTTACACATAACTTGAGTAACCCAAGGTATAGTACAATCTTGATTCCAAAATACCGTATACACCGTTAATACATTTATGGCATCACATAGTCCTTGTGCCAACCAGGCTTATATCTGGTACGCGGCAGTTTCTTGGGAGCAGATGTAGCATCCTTAGTGTGTGAAAACCTGGAAGTACCAGAGTTTTGTTCAGTCATTGTAGGGAAGTGGGCAAGGTGTGAAGCATTCCAAATCCTGCCATCACTGAGCAAGAAGGAGTGTTTGCCTTTGGTCTTCCTTACGATTTCAGGAGGTGTGAACCTGGGATGGCCTTTAGCCACATGATGTGGTTTTCTTATCCTCACCCTCTCTCCTGACCGGAAAAGCGGCTTTCTTGCGGAACGTTTGGTGTCAGTGTAGGCTTTCATGTTTTGCTGACGTTCACGAACTCTGCGGCGTGCAAAGTCATGTAGAGCAGAATCAGCTGGAGGCAAGGAAAGAATGTTCAGTTTAGTGCGCATTTTCCAACCATACAAGAGTTCATGCGGAGAAGTAGATGTTGTTGCATGTGGTGTTGCACGGTAGGCGTGAAGCCAATCCATAACTGTCTCTTGCCATGGCATGGAGTGTTGTATTGCAGTTTGGATGCATGATCTGAGTGCACGATGAAACCTTTCAATGGCTCCGTTAGCAGCCGGGTAGTACACTGATGTTCTGTTGTGAGAGATATTTCTCTGCTGGAGGAAAGAAGCAAACGCATCGGAGGTAAACTGTGTACCATTATCTGTGACAATGTTTTCAGGGTTTCCATGACGACTGAAAACAGAAGACAGAAACTTAATGACATCACCGGATGTGGCAGTAGGTGAAAAAGCAACTTCCGGCCATTTAGAGTAATAATCAGTAAGGGTGACGGCAAATCTGCAAGCAGGGTCAGCAGTTTCAAAAGGTCCAACAATGTCTAGACCAAGTTTTTTCCATGGTCCATCAGGCAGTGGAATAGGCTGAAGTGGAGCAGGATGTGTGTGAGCAGTCTTGTCATTTAACTGGCAAGTGACACATGCAGCAATGAAAGAGTGTACGTCAGAGTCCATTTTCGGCCACCAGTAGAGATCTCTTAAGCGCTGTTTTGTGCGGACAATCCCCTGGTGACTCTCATGAGCAAGCGTGATGAGTGCAGCTCTTACTGAAAGTGGTGCAATAAGTCTGGAACCCCTGAGAATGTAGTTATCCACTGTAGAGAGCTCATCTCTAATTTTGTGGTAAGGGGCAAGAATGTCAGAAACAGATTTAGTGGATGGCGGCCAGCCATTTCCAATCTGGGCACGAAGAGCAGACAGTTCAGGGCAAGAAGAACATGCCGAGTCAAAGTCAGTCACAGAAAGTGCAGATAAAGTAGCAGAAATGTGTGCAACCATTTCAGGTTCTGGGTCCAGAGTAGAGTCAGTAGACACAGGTAAGGGAAGACGTGAGAGACAGTCAGCTGTGTAGTTCTGGGAACCTGGGCGGTAGATGACGTCATAGTCGAAACACAGCAATCGCGCTGACCAGCGAGCGATACGCATTCCAGCTCGACCGATTCCCTTTGTACTCAGGAGCGTTGTTAGCGCCTGATGATCTGTGCGGAGAGTGAAGCGGCGTCCCCACAAATATGTACGCCATTTCTCTGTAGCCCATACACAAGCAAGGGCTTCTTTCTCGACAGTTGAGTACTTACGTTCAGTCATAGTGAGCGTGCGGGAGGCAAAAGCTACTGGCTTTTCTGTACCGTCCTGTTGTATTTGAGCCATGACAGCTCCAAGGCCGTAGTCACTGGCGTCTGTAGAAATGACAACAGGCAGGGAAGAGTCAAAAAGTGAAAGTGCTGTACTATTCACAAGGAGTTGCTTAACTTCCTCAAAACTAGACTGTGCTGCAGGAGTCCATGTAAAACTGTCCTTGTCGTTGGCACATGCGCGCATAGGGGCCACAACCGTGGCAAAGTTGGGCAGGAACTTAGAGTACCAAGAAACAAGGCCCAGGAAAGATCTTAGGGCAGCAGCGTCTGAGGGTGAAGGAGCTTTAAGAACAGCGTCAATATGGTCCTGATCCGGAAGGATACCATCAGCTGTAATGACATGTCCTAGAAAACGCAGTGATGTTTTCCTGAAGTGACATTTTCCCTCATTGAGCACTAATCCAGCTTCTCTGAGCCTGTGGAGGACAGCACTGAGGTTTTGATTATGTTCTGAAGTAGTTTTCCCGAACACGATGAGGTCATCCAGGTAACTTTGGACACCTGGGAGATCTTTGAGGATTTCTGCCATCATTTTCTGGAAGGCAGAAGGGGCAGAAGCTAGACCATATGGGACTCTACAGAATCGAAATAGGCCCTCGTGTGTGATAAAAGCTGTAAGGTCTCTGCTCTCCTCATGTAGGGGCAGCTGGTAGTATGCATTGGCCAAGTCAATTGAGGAGAACATTTTTGCACCTTGTAGGTTTGTGAAGATTTCCTCCATATGAGGCAAGGGGTAGCAATCGGTGATGATGGCTTTGTTTGGTTCTCGCATATCTGCACACATTCGTATGCCACCATTTTTACGTCCTGTCACCACAATGGGTGAAACCCAGGGTGAAGCATCAATCCTTTCAATGACATTTGCCTTTTCTAAGCGGGCTAGTTCTGCGGACACAGAAGCTCTCACAGCAAATGGCAGACGTCGTAGTTTCTGGCGAACAGGTCTGACTGAAGGGTCAATTTTCACTTTGTGCACAAAGGCAAGCGCGCAGCCAATGTCAGGCACAACCGGAATGCAAGGTGAAGGTGATGAGTCTGTGGTCATCACAGGTACAGGAGGAACTGCTTGCGGAGAGAGAACAGTGTTGCCTTTAATGCAGATGTTTAAGGCTTCCATCAGGTCTCGTCCGAGCAAAGGTGTACCCTGTTTCACGACAAAGAATGTAGCTGGGGTAGTTACAGTACCTCTAGTCACTTTGACACATAAACAGCCTGTTACAGGAATTTTTCCTCTGGTGTATGTTACCAACTTAAGTTCTGGAGGCTGCAGTGGTACGTCGGTAAAATATTTCGAGTAGATGTGATGGGGCAGGATAGATACTGCAGAGCCTGTATCTATGATCAGTTCAATGTCTTTAGTGGGGCAAGCAGGTGTACTGATTTTAATCCCACATTGTAGTTTCTTAGGTGCATGCAAGGAATTTCTCAGATATAGCACAGTAAGGTCAGGTAAATGTACTTCACGGACCTCTCCGGACTTGGATGAACGGCAAACACGAGCAAAGTGTCCAATTTTGTAGCATGATTTACATGTGACCTTAGCAGCAGGACATTTGGCAAAGTTAGCAAGATGTTTACTTGAGCCACACCTAAAGCAGATCTGGGCAGGCTTGGAAGAAGCAGGAGAGCCAGGCTGACTAGTATTTCGTTTGTACTTGTTTCTTTTAGAGTGTAACTGGGGCTGTACAGCTTGGACTGGAGCACTGTCATCTGCAGCTATTGTTTTAGCTTGATGGGCTGCTGATTCCATGTGTATTGCGAGTGTAATAGCTTTATCTAGCGTCAGCTCTGGTTCAAGTAAAAGTCTTTCTCTTATGCTAGAGGTAATGACATGTTCGACTAACTGGTCGCGGATCATTTCATCCGTTTTATCGTCGAATCCACATTTGGAAGCAAGGTCGCGTAATGCGGCAACATACTGTGCAACAGTCTCGTGTAGTGCCTGCTTCCGCTTCCTGAAAGCATGTCGTCCACAACCACGTTAACTCTCGGTGAAAAGTGCTTCTCTAGAGCAGTAACAGCTGAAGTAAAAGTGTCCCCCGTATTTGGTAAAGAGTAGAAAAGCCGTTGTCCCTCCGTTCCTAAGCAGTGAAGTAAGGTTGCTCTCCGTCTGGCGTCAGGCCAGGCATTTCCTGATGCATTAATAACAAGCAAGTAATTGTTGAACATACGCATCCACGTGTCGAAGGGCAGCGCTGGTTCTCCGGGACACGGTAAAAACATTGTAGGCGGATGGACATTTGCAGCCATGTTCCGTCAGTAGCAGGACGACGTTGAAAAAAAAAGGGGCAGAAACGTTGGTTCTCTCGTCGCCAATTTTGTTGTGTTTCCGGGTAACATCAGAATAACACTCTTCAACGTCCAATGAGGGTTTCTTTTTAATGAACACTTTCACCGTCCTTATCAGTCCACCATCTTACACACTTCTTCTCCGTTCTAGTTCTCTCGACACCACCTAGTGGTACGGAGTAGCACATATTACTAGACACAACACACTGTCATTATTTTTAGAAGGTATTTATCATTACCTGCTATCTCATCCTGAAAGTCTGAGATAGAGGGTGGTACATGTCCGTGGGAGCTAGTGTTCTAGTGTATCCTGCATGGCTCTCCATGTATTTTCCCAAAATGAATCTAATTTTGGACAGCTCCAGAAAATGTGGTGGTGGTTTGTTACATCATCTCAACAATCTCTCCAGCATTTATGTTCATTGGGGTACGCATATGTTTTCATTTCAAGGGTAACAACAAAATCTCATAAGGTTCTTCCAACTAAATTCATGCCAATACCCCGAGCAAGGTGTAGTAATTACTGAAATACACATATTCCCCCATTGCCTATTAGTTATTTTTAGGTTTAGTTCTTTCTCCCATCTTTCCTTAACGTATGCCGTAGCGGTTCCCCTGTTTTTCATTATACCGTGATACAGATGTTGAGATAATAGATTTAGTCATACCCTTAAATGCTTTCACAAACATTTGTGTTATCTCACTGGGTTCCAAGGTTTCCTCCTTTTTCTGGAATACTTTAAGGTAGTATTGTCATATCTGTAGATACCTAATGAAATCAGACCTGTCTAAACTGTATTTCTCCCTTAGTATCTGGAAGCTTGCTAAGGTGTTATTTTCTATTTTACTACAGTACTTAGTAAGACCCTTTTTTATCCAGCACTTAAATCCCGAGTCTATAGCATTCGGTATGAATTCTGTGTCATATGCAACCCACCTCAGTTTTCTTATGTGATTCCATAAGTTTAATTGTTTGATTACATTAAACCAGGAGCTCAGTGTGTGTAAAACCAGTGAGTTAAGATATTTCTGATATTTCATCATTAATTTATTATCACTGACCATGGATAATATTGGGATGCCTTTGACTTCCTTTCCCATGTTTTCCATGTCGTTCCACTTTGCTTCATATTTTCCATCACACCAAAGGACTACGTATTTCATTTGGGCAGCATGATAATAATCTCTAAGGTTAGGAAGTCCCAGGCCACCTCTCTTCTTGCTGAGTAGTAGGGTATTGTATCTGATTCTTGGTTTCTTTCCTTTCCATACAAATAAATCAGTTTACCCCATTCACGAAATTGAGTAGTTGGTATCATCATCAGTAGTGACACAAACAAGTACAGCAGTCTAGGTAGGATAGAAGTTGTAACAGTCTTGATTCTCTCACTAAAATAATTTAAAGGAATAGACCATTTACTAAGATCCTCCTTGATTACTTTATTTATGTTTCATAATTTCTCGTATACAGCTCGCTTGGGCTGTGCGTTAACCAAACACCAAAATATTTAATTGCTTTTCAAGACCAGTCAGTGGCTATCCTTTTTTTAAGATCAAGTGATGGGTTGTAGTTACGTGTTAATATGTGACTTTTGTATATTAAGTTTATAACCTGAGTATGTGCCAAATGAATCCTGGAGATCTAGGAGGATTGGGAGACTAGTGTCTGGGTGGTTTAATAGTATAGCAAAACATCATCGGCATACATTGCTATTTTATGTCCGTCATAATTAATTACAATTCCTTGTATATTGTTGTTTTCTCTTATTGCTTGAGCTAGTGGTTCTGAGTAGAGTGCGAAGAGGATTGGCGGGAGCGAGCATCCCTAGGGGGTAGATCTTTCTAATTTTAGGCAGTCAGTAAGACATCCGTTTACCTTGATTTTTGCTGTAGGAGATGAGTTGTTAATTGCTTTTTCATTGAAACCAAATTGTTCCAAGACTAAGAACAAATATTCCCAGCTAACACAATAAAACGCCTTTTCGGCATCTAAACTGGCCACTACGGCAGATGTTCCCATTTTTTGATATTATCTTGTACTTGTCGACCTTGTACAAAGCCAGATTGGTAACTGTCTATTAACTCGGAGATAAAAGAATTTAGTCTACTTGACATGATGGAAGTATGAAATTTGTAGTCCTGCTTTAATATCGAAATTGGTCTATGTGAACTGCATAAGGTTTTATTTTATTTTTGCCCTCTTTTGGAATAACCATAATTATGGCTTCCTTCCAGGCGGAGAGGGCATTTTGTCCATTGTCCAGTTAATGAGTGCAGAAGAGTTGCCATCAGATCTTCCCTAAAGAGTTTGCACCATTCTGTAGACCTTCACTTCCTGGCGTATTATTGTTGTTTAATATATTCAATGCTTCTATTACTTCCCTTTCTGTTGTTCGTAACGTTAAATAATCATTTTGGTGCTTTCCATTTGAGGGTACATCCAGGGAATTTAAAAAATCTATGATATCTTTTTTACTTTCCTATTTTGGTCGTGAGTAGAGCTGTTTGTAATATCACTGGAATGCTGCATCAATTTCTTCTAAATCGGCACAAGTTTGTCCTGTTATGGCGTTTACTATTTTGTATACTGATTGCATAATCTGTTGTTTTTTTTTTGTTTGTTTGTTTGTTTTGTTTTTTTCATATTTTCCTTGCCAATACTTTTGTAGCTCTGGTCCCTATTTTGTAATATGTCTGTTTTAGAAATTTGTAATTTTTTCTCCATTTCTTCTTTATAAATAGACAAGATTGAGTTCTCTGATTTTGTCAATTAGCTGCGGGTTTTGCGTCTCACTGTGATGTTTTTCAAGATGTTTAAGTTTATATTCCCTATCTTTCCTGATTGCTGAGCTGAGAGATATTAATTTCCCCCTGACAACTGCTTTTAAGGTATCCCATAGTATATTTGGGTCCACTTCTCCGTTATCATTAATCTCTAAAAAAAGTCTTAATTTCAGATCAGAGCTTGTTGAAAAACTGATTTTGTATTGAACTGACTTGTGTTAAGCCTCCAAATCGTTTTTCTTGGTCTGCCATCCGAATGGAATTTAAGATATTCCCTAATCCTATGTCTGTCATTTTGGAACATAAAAAATTGTCTATCCTCGAGTAAACAGTTTGACAAGCAGAATAGAAGATATAGTGACGGGTGAAGATCTCGCCATACATCGAATAAGTCCGCTTCAACCAGGCCCCTCTGCAGCAACCTAGCTTAAGGTGATGTGATCTTTTTGCTGTTAGATGTGTGTTAAAGTCTCCTCAAAAATTAGTGTCTCTTGGGACTCAGAGCCTATCAGTTCAAGGATCTTTTTTGTCAATAGATCACTTTGTGGAGGCAGGTAAGCACATAGAAGAGTGGTCAAATTATTTTCTATTTTACCTTGTATTAAAACATATTTCCCTTCCCTGTCCCTAAGCTCCCAAATCAGTTCAAAATTAACTGAATTGTGTATTAGAATTGCAACTCCCCTCTTATGTCCTGTTTTGAAGGTGCTATAAAATGTGTTCTCAAAATCAAATTTCTTTAACTTGTCATGTTCATTTGCAGACAGATGTGTCTCCTGTAAGAAAATTATTTGATTCTTTTCCTCTTTTCATTTTTGTCTTTACTTTGCTTCTCTTAACTGGATTGTTCAGTCCATTAACATTCCAAGATGCAATTCTTAAGTTATTGTGGGCCACAGCCATGATCCAGTCCACAAATGCCAGCAACATAAACAACAGTACTGTGTCAATATAAAAAAAAACATTAACGTGAACATTAAGAACTGAAACAACAGTTACTTCCATCCTCAGGGTCTTACCTTGCCCTGTCTTCTTACATTGTTGGAGATTCGATCCTACTACTAGGAGGGGCTCCATCTTTTAATACCGTATATGCGGATATTATTGCAGCGGATCTTCCTTCCAAGTCCATTATTTTGACTTGAAGCACCTTTTGATATTTAAGTGCATGAAGCAGAGTGTCTCCATTAGTCGTCTCTGTTTCATGCTCTCATTTTATGAGAACACTATTTGTATTCTGGCGGGTTTTTGCAACTATAGACTAGAAGAGTTACAGAGCTTTTCAGGTCTGGAGTCTGTGGTTGCCAGTCCATGTATGAAAATGGTGTCTCCTGGTCCCTGAACCAATCTTTCACAATCTGTCTATCTATCTATCTATATATATATATATATATATATATATATATATATATATATATATATATATATATATATATATATATATATTAAAACTTAATTGCTTAACAGCTCTCATTGCTGTTTTGTAAATACTCAGTTGTAAAGTTTTAATATATAGGCTAGGTTCACACTGCAGGCTAAAGTGACCCAAATCCGATTTTTTCAAATGCGACCCAGGCCACTTGGATATGTGGTCTTTTGCCATGCGACTTCAGTCTGAACGGCCAGAGGGGTATTGCACGAAACCAGAATAAAGAAATCCAGGATGATTAAGCAAGCCCAGCTTGACCTAGCTTGCGCGGCCTATCCTGGCTTAGTTGATTGCACGTTTGCTGAGCCAGGATGAGAAGGTGCAGCTAGGTTAAGCCAGGTGAAGATAGTTGGGATAAGTGCGTGTGCACGGCATACTGAAGCAGACCTCGCGATCGCTCACAGAATCACCGATGGGGAAATGGATAAAAGTCGCGCGTCCTACGTCACGGCCTCTGAACAACAGCTCCTGACGGAGTTCTCTGACGAAGTTAAGGATATTATAAGGAAAAAAGGCAATACCAATGCCATAAGTAAAGAACGCGAGAGAGCCTGGCAGACAATAGCCGACCGGCTCAATGCGTAAGTGGTCAAAAACTGTACAATTAATAAACAGTGCTCCACTGGAACTGTCATAATTAGGCTACAATTAAAGGATTACTTTTCAAATCCACTAACTGTTGTATACTTTAAGAGTGACAAGCAGGTGCATGTTACTCAGGAAATGTAGAGTATGATTAGGTGCAAACAATTATCCACAATGTGTCATTTAATCTATTTTCCTCATGTAACGTTTTTATCTATTTTATCTTTCTGTCCTTCATAAAGGACAAACCTGTCTGGCCATAAAAGGACCTGGCAGCAAGTAAAAATTAAATATAAGAACATTTTGCAGGCTGGTAAGTGACTCCAAAGTAGATAATCGTGAACAAATGAGGTGAATAGATGAGGTGTCTGCTGACATGTTCAATGTCTGTATGATTGTAGCAGTTAAAAAAAAGGCCTATAAACTGGCACAGGGGGCGGCCCACCAAGCCAGGATGTGACTCCAGCAGAGGAACTGGCCTCCATTTAAATAAAGGGAGGCCAGTGATGGAGGGGATCCAGGGAGGGACAATAACTGACTCTGTCCCAGCCACAGAAACTGTCCGCTTCATACACGGTACATCACGTACTGCAATTCTACTGTACATGGAACACAATCAAATATAATATAGTGTCTGACTTTGGATAACCTTGCAGTGTCTGGGAACACAATTACACTTTTGGAACCACCAGAAGATGATCCGGTTAGTACAGTGTCTCAAAATCACAGGCTTGGTATGTTCTGTGAAATCTTAATCCGAGTCCTCTCGCTGCATGTATACGGCAGGGGGAAGGCACATCTGCAGCTGCAGAATGCACGTCTGCAGATGAGGAGACTGTGTCAGTGGAGTCCAGAAGGCTTGAGGCATGTCAGTTTTATGGGATTGGCCTGCTTATTTATTCCATGAAGGATATGAAGTCAGTGATGTGGTGCTAATAGAAAATGTGTAGCAGGACCCGGATGCTGCACAGTCTCCTAAGCGGCCTGGTAACATTGTGAGTATTGGTTAAAGTAAATCTACGTTATGCACAAATCCTGCTGTGCTAACTGACATTTCCTTTACAGACTTCACAAACTGTCAGAACGCTTTATTCAGGGCACCTGGAGAGAGAGAAAGAGCTGGCAGATGTTAAAAGCTGACTCAAAAAGAGCAAGCTCCAAGGAATGGAGCTGGATCTTGAGATTAAACGCCGCACACTCAGAAAACTGGACCTGGAAATCCAGTAACCGAAAATCTGTATCTCTCAATGACATAGTCATCTCCAAAGGCCAGGGGATGTGAGCTGTCCCTGAAGACTCGTTCATGTCTGAATGCTCTTCTGAGGATGCGGGCTTCCTCGTCCAGCACATCCTCCGAAAAAGGGCAAGCCATTATGAAGAGGGACCAGGTGAAGGGGAGTTGGACCTGAATATTCTACATTGCCCTCGTCACGGATTTCTTTGAATACACCTTTGTAACCTCATCCGCTGTGTTTTGTAATATCAATTAATGCAATAAAACACATATTTATAAAACCTCTGACAGCAATTTGACGAGCAGGCTTCATTAGCATAGCAATATAACACTTGGCCTGAGTAATAATACTGCAACTCGAATCCATATAAAAAGGCTGCTGCGATTACGAACAGATTTCGATTAAATGTACAGTGACTGTATATGTAATATTTTAATACTGGATGACTAAAATGACGCGCCATACTTAGGAAGACCATGGACATGCTGTAAAACACATTAATTCCTCACAGAATTGACGTTGGACATGCAGGTGACTCGCTAGGATTAATCTTCCGGCAGTTAGCCTGGTCTGGAGCAGGCTAGCTGCAGCGGATAAATCACCACAGTAACTTGGCCGGGTTTAGTTTGAGCTGCTTTCATGCAACCGACTTAGGGCTAAATTCAGCCAGGATAACCAACATATCCCGGCTTAATCCCTTATCTTGGTTTCAGGCAATACCCCTCAGGTTGCATTAATCCGACCCACACATCATACACAACATTGTTTACAAACTCTTATCTGTAAAGGCGCTCACATCACTCTCCCATCGACTACTTACCCACACGTTTCTTTGTATAGACGTTGCTGCCACTGCTCCACAAAATGCCATGACCAAAAATCTGGCTCTCTTCTTTTGCAATCTACTCCTTAAAATGATGGCATCAAAAATGTGCTGGCTACGGTTGGATAATAAATTAAAAATTGTAACATAAGCTCCGCTGTCACCGTCCATGTTTACTTCCCCAAACACGAAGACGTCACGTCGTCATGTCTTCTACGCATGCGGGACACTTTTGGTGCGCCTAAGGTTCATACAGGAGATCACACACAAGTCGCATTTAATTGGAAATGTGAACGGACTCTCAAAAAAATCCGAAATTAGCATTATGCCCTGCAGTGTGAACCTAGCCATAGATAGATAGATAGATAGGTCTGTTTTATAATGTGGGACAGTATTCAAAGTTGGCATTTCACTGTGAGTTCTCCTCTTGTAATTTGGATGATTTGTATCCACAGTAAAATATTTACTTGTGACTGTTTTATTTTTGTTTGTTTGTTTGTTTTTGTTGTTGTTGTTTTTTTTAAGTTTGACTACTGTGGTGAAACTATGCAATAACAATATAATATCTGGCTAAAGGGGACTTGAAATATTCATACAAAGATAGCTTTTAGCAGTAAATTAGATTTAAAAGGTGTCATAACTACTAGATGCTGTCAGAAATCCTCACAGTTAATATCAAACACGTTGCAAATAGTTCTGCAAGGTGCACATACGTACATATCATGAACCCACTGATTGGACTGTTTGTAATCCTCATTGTTTTCATTGTGCAGGTGTTTTAGGCTGTGCCCTGGCTCATGGGGAGATGGTCAGAGAGTTCATCCCTCCTTGGCTGAATGGTGATCACAGTTTAACATTCATACCTGCTTAACTGTATCCTGGATGTCTTACCTTACACATTTTCTTTGTGTTTGTTTCAGTGCCTGAACACGTAGATAACAATGCCCAGGAGTATCTTCGTGTATACAATGCCCTTAATAATCTGATCACCTTGATCAAAAGCACCATTGAGGATCCCGCTGCCCTATCTGACCTGGACACGCTGCAAAAATTACTAGAAGGTAGAAGAGTGTGTTGAATATCTTAGTTTTTGTGAGATTTATGAGATTGCCATTGGTGAGACTTGGAGGAAAATATGTTTCAGATTTCATCTGTTCAACTGATGATGCAGCAAAATGTCTCTCTGAATGCCACTGTTCCCCATTGCATCCCTATCTTTTCCAGACAAGATCAATTCTAATGAGACTGTGCTGCTGGAGTCAAAGAGCCCAGAGGAAAAAAAAGATATTTTCCAGCAGTGGAGCCTAGATCTGCTGAAGGCAGTTGAGATCTGGAGCCAAAGCCTGGAGGATGGAGCTTTCAAAACACATGGTCAGTGTACTTTAGAGCTGTTTGAAAGCTAAACTTTGCAAGAAGAAACACATTTCTTTACATTTTTAATGTGCTTTTCCCAGTTTCTCTTCTTACCAAGCAAATCCTTCCTCTCGTCGTGAAATGGGAGTGGGGAACAACCAACAATTTCCTCTACCAGTATCAGGGTGAGAAGGCAGATTTATTCTTATCTGTCACTTTTTGGTGTCCTCTCACTATATTTATTCAGCCATTGTGGGCAGGTGTTTCAAAATCCACGTTAGCAGCTAGCATTTAGCAGGAAGCGCTAACAACCCCAAAGAGAAATGTGTTATTTTTAACAATTTATCATAAAATTTTCTATTTCTGTTGCCGACAGATTCCTCTATTCCAGCTTGCCTCAGCTCTAAAGAACGATTTCACCTGGTCGATGCTGGGCTGCTGATCAACGTTGCCTACCCATCATTTCTGGGGGACAAAAGAGACATTGACCTCATCATTGCACCAGAGTACAGTGCTGGGAACATGTTTGAGGTACTGTAAAATGATCCATAACATTAAAATCAGGTCCAGGTAAAGTAGGATTCCTCTCCTGCATGTTCTGCTCGGAAAACCTGCATCCCTATTCTGTTGCCTAAACACTTTTGAAAAGCAGTCACCAGAACCGGCCTGACGCATAAGCGAACGGGTGTGGGTCGGGACGAATTTTGTGGTGTTTCCACATGCAAAAACTGGTAAGGGTACCCTAATATCCAACCCAACTGTCATATTTTGTTGGGACCCTTCCGTTGGGGTATCGATCTAACAGCCCTGACCTAAAAAGGTGGAGTTTGACACACTGCAATCTGTTGATTGGTTGAGAAAAAAATCACTTCATGTGTGACCTGGTACGACCTAAAAACAAAGCAGGAATGGCTCCTTGTCTAGTTTTCTTTTTGTTGATTCAATGTTTGTTTAAAATGACATTACAAACACCAAGAAAGAAAACAAAAACTGTTGGATGACCGCTATTCTCCTCTTTTGTTTTTGAGTCGTGTTTTGCTTATACTTCAAGAAGTTGCTGCACTTGTAGCTGAGAAATCTATCGCTATCCAACTGATACTCCACCTCTCAGGTAAGGTTACGGTTGGCTGTGGAAACGCCACAAGGTTACAAACCATATCCATACCCTAACCGTCCTGACCTGACCCGCACCCATTGGTGGAAACGGGTGCCCGTTTTAGGCCCGTCACCAACACTAGGGCCCACCCCAAGAGCGGTTAGGTTTTTTGGTAAATGGTCTGTATTTATATAGCGCGTTACTGTACCAGGACTGATACCCAAAGCGCTTTACATTATACATCACATTCACCCATTCACACACACACACACTGATGGCAGAAGCTGCCATGCAAGGCGTTCAACCACGACCCATCATGAGCAATTTGGGGTTCAGTGTCTTGCACAAGGACACCTCCACATGAGCTCGAGAGGCCGAGGATTGAACCAGCAACCCTCAGACTATAAGACAACCACTCTATCCACTGATCCACCCCGCCCACAAATGTGTGAGTGATGATTCAAACATGCATTTGACAAAATATTATAAAATTTATATGATAAAAAGAACAGCATTATGTAAACAGATAACTGCTGGTAGAGTTGAGATCCTTGATGGGTCAGAGGGATACGGCCAAAGCCACTGCTCTTAAATCCGGGTGCCACTCTGACAGAAGTCTGCACTGCAAACTTAGGAACAAAGTCACCAAGCTTAATTTTATCAAAAAGAATGGACATTTTAAACAAAAAATCAATCATTCTGCAAATGACAGTAAAAAATTATGGAAATTTTTACATGCAAGAAGTCACATTACACTCATATGTATGTTGAATGTGCTGATCATTTTATTACTAAACCACGTGATATTGCTGACTATTTTAACAACTTTTTTATTAATAAGGTTGAACGTTTGAGATCTGGAACGCAACAGTATGATGTTAATTTAACACTTAATACAATCAATAATATTATGAAGGACAAAACATGTTCTTTCTCATTAAACACAGTCGACCGAGAGACTGTGGATAAGATGTTGCTCTCTTTGGCTGATGATGCTTCCCGGGTATAGATAACTTGGATGCAAAGGTGTTCAAGGTTGCTGCTGGACTTCTTCCTGAGCCAATCTGCCATATTTTCAACAGATGCATACTCAATGGGATCTGTCCAAAGTCTTGGAAGGGGGCTAAAATAATACCCCTCCCTAAAGACAGTAAGGCTAGTTTTACGGGTTCTAACTGCGGACATGTTAGTATTCTCCCTGTGCTCAGCAAAATGCTCGAGAATAATTTTTAATCAAATCTTTAATTATTTTAACTGTAATAATTTATTTGCAGTTGCCCAGCATGCGTTTAGAGCTGGTCACTCTACCAGCACAGCACTAATACACATGGATGACAATTGGTTAAAATCAGTAAACAACAAGGAATTAGTCGGTGCTGTGCTCTTGGATTTTACTGCTGCTTTTGATGTTATTGATCATGGCATTCTCACAGCTAAGCTCAAATGTTATGGCTTTTCTCACTCAGCATTGGCTTGGATCAAAAGTTAACTGTTAGGCAGAACGCAGCAGGTATTCTTTAATGGTAGCTTTTCTGCCAATAAGAATATGTCTTGTGGAGTCCTGCAGGGCAGTTGTCTAGTTCTTCTTTTATTCTCAGTTTTCATTAATGATCTACCTTGTGCTAGAAAAAATGCTGACCTGATCATGTATGCTGATGATTCCACTTTGTTCTGTTCTTCACCAACGGCAGCCATGTTGAGTGAGAGACTTCAGGTGGAATTTAACAACATAACCAAATGGGTCAGAATGAACCAGCTAGTATTAAATGCTGCTAAAACTAAATCCATTGTATTGGGTATGAGGCAAGCTCTTGCTAATGCTACAGCACTTAATTTGTTTGTAGGAGAAGTATCAGTCGAGGAGGTAACCAAGACCAAACTGTTGGTGTCAAATTAGATAATCTATTGACATGGTCCGACCAGATTGACCATATTGTTTCTGAGATGGATAGAGGCATTGCTATTTCTAGGAAATGCTCTGCCTACGTTCCACCTTCTGTGATGCAGAATGTAGTTAGGTCACTCGTTCTGGCTCATCTCGAGTATTGCCCTGTTATCTGGTCATGTGCCACTGCTACGCATCTTCAAACTGCTCAGAAGAGAGCTGCAAGACTAGTTCTTCATAGTTCTTTTCAGGCCAATGTAATTGAGATGCACAAGAAACTGTCATGGTTAACTGTAGATAACCAATTAAAATACTGCCTTATGATGTTTATGCACAGTGTGATATGGAAGGGCACTCCGCACTTTTTCAGGAGCAGATAAAATTTTTAGGGTCTTGCCATGGTCATAACACCCGGATTCATAGGGCTTCATTGGCTTGGAATAAACTCCCTGTTAATGTTAGACACACCAAAAATAAATTATCTTTTAAAACGTTACTTAAAAACAAATATTTTTTAAATGAACTGAGCTATTGTTGGTTGATTTTTTATGCAAATTTGTTTGGCACAACACAGCAGTCAGACCATCACTGTGCTGCTATCATGCTGGAAAGGACAAGTAAATAAACAAAAAGAACAAAAAACAAAAGAACAACGGTGTAGGATTCTGAAGCAACACCCAGAACCGTGTGTGTTAAGTTAAAAAGGTTTATTGACCAGGATTTCAGAGATTACTATGGAGACTTATAGAACCGAACAGCTGGAGGTTGAGGAATCAATGCAGGAGGCCACTTTTGGATCCGTCTCAGGAGTAGGCAGCAGACTGGTGTTAGTCTGGAATGGATGGACAGGCAGATGAGCAGGAAGTTATCCAGGAGATCTAATGTTTTGGAAGAGAAGGTCCAGAGCAGCAGATTTGTCTTAAAAAAAAACCCAAAACAAATTTCAGAAAATTCTCAAGGAAAATACTGGTGAATAAGGCCCAATGTCAGCGGTAAGATATTCAGATATCCTCGTTAGGGGTCTCTGTTTCTGCATACTGATTTCTGGTGTAATCACTGACCTTGTCACTAATAATCAACAGCAGCATCTGTACTGCTGCTTCATGCTTGTTTGATTTGTTTACTCAGAGTTTTTCTAAACTTTTTAAAAACAATTCTAATTTAAAATGCATTGTGCCTTTTTTTCCACACATGAAAAGATTTTCTTTTTCTTTTTTAGCATCTTAAAGGTACAGTACAAAGGATGTAGCCCCATCTAGTGGAAAAAAATTGCAAATAGTAATCAACAGAATACTTGGGCCATGTTAGTGCAACATGGTGATAAAATTTGCTTATTAAAATTAGTGAAAGCATAATTCATTGAAACTTTAATGAATGAATAATCTCTAATCTCACATATCAAAACTAAGAAGTTCTCATCACAAGAAGGAAAGCTGTGGTAGCTGAAGCTCTGAAACAATATTCATCCTCTCCTCCATTTACAGACTCTGACTCTTACAAGAAACTATGCAGCTGATGTGAAGAAGCCTTTTCCAGAGATCGATGAAAAGATCCTGGAGGACAAAGACTGGCCAAAGGACTGCTATGTGTTAGAGGGAAAAGACAAGGAGCCAACGATCATCTACATGCCGCTCTTCAACAGACAGAACTGCAAAGGTCTGTTTTAGGGATGGACGTATCGATACTCTGGAATCATTATTGCTATCTGTCAGTCAAAACATCAGATGTGATACTTTTAAATGTCCCGATCCTGCTGTGTCATTATAAAAACATGCAATTTGTTTTAACTTTTTGGTAATAATATTACATGCTGTGGTGTATTCTGTGTCACATGATTTTGGTAGCCTGTCAGATGTCGTGATGTCATCATAACGATGAAATTGGCGGATAATCTGCAAAACAACGGCCGATATTGGTAATTTTGAAAAGCGCTAATATCGGACGATGTAATCGGCCTGTCGAGTAATCAGTCGGGCCCTGGTGTAATCTCTACATTATCTCGTTGCCGCGCTTCAAGTTGGAGCTCATGATGTAAACTCTTAACAGTACCTGGGGGGCTGTGAAGTCTCCAGGAATTAACTGTAGCCAATGAATCACGTCCCTCACCACAGTAACACTTGTTTGATCACAGTTCACAGTACGTCATGTATTTAACATCATATTCACAGCTCACTGCTCGACACCATTACTACGTTTCATTTCCTCTCCTTCCTCAAGCTCAGGGTTTTTTCTCCAACCCGGAAGTTCAATTCTTCAGGTCATGAACACTCAAACGTAATCAGTATGACAAAACATTCAATAACGATAACATATATATTTAAAACACACATTTTAATTAGAAATTATTTACACATTTTAGTCTATTACTTATTTCAACATAGCACAAGAGGAGCCTTATACCCATAAGCCTCCCCTTGGCAAAGCAAATTTGTTCAGCACAATACAGCAACCAGATTATCATTCTGCTGCTTTGATGCTGGACATGACATGTTTTTAAAAAAATGTTTTATGAATTAACTTTGATTACATATTTTTCAATAAAAAACGTAGCCTTGTTATCATTATTATACATATTGTTTATTTAATAGCTGCTTAAATACTTTAATAAATTTAATAAATATTTAAAACATTCAATAAATAACAAATAACTCAATAAATAATTTAATAAATATTTAATAAAAACATTTTAACTTAAAAAAAATAAACTTAAAGGGAAGTAAACTGGGGAAAAAACTGGTCCAAACTGCTTCGTGGAAACCATACCTGCCTCTCTGGGGGAAGACGCTTCATGGCAGGTAGACTCAGGAGATAAACAGTGACTTCATCTCTCTGAAGCTTTCTCTCTTCATCTCTCTCTGGCTCCTTGGCCTCCTTCCTCCTCAGGTAATCTTCCAGCATTCCATCACTGGAATCTCTCCTCCTCTTGGCTGGCTTGGACAGAGAGGCTCGCCACTTCCTTCCCTTGCACTTCCTGCTCTGCTCGCCCTGCTTCCTCTTCCTGCTCTTCCTCCTCCTGAAGGATACCGATAGTGCTGTTAAATTACAACTAATCAGTAATTTATAGAAAAGTGGTTAAGTGAAGTGTGTGATTTAAAGAAACTAATATAAAAAAAATTTAAATAAATCTCCAATAAGATTGTAATTCTAAGTTTAAAAGGATGAGCCTACTTCCTTTGTGCCTCCATGTACTTCCACCCTTTCCTCTGCCTGCCTCCTGCCTGACCACTTTTCACAATTCCCTCCTCCCTCTTTTTTCTTATGTAGGTGTCCTGTAGATTTCTCCACAGCTTCTTTACCTCCTCCACTATTAAGTATACAAAATAGTTAAATGGTCTGTGATAAAGATTAAAAAGGTAACATTCACATGGAACTTTATATTGATGCTTGAATTTGATGAAGTGTCAAGTGTAAAAACAACATTTAACTTGCGTATCAATAGAGGGAAATAGCTAGCAGGCTAATGGCTATATAGCTATAAGTATAGGATACAAACACTGTAGTCAATACAGTTAATCTGCAAACCATCTTCATAATTCAGCTCGTTGGCAATTGTTTGCCACACATTGTAATTCTTGTCTCCCTTGTCGAAGAAATGAGTGTTGTGAGACAAATGTAATAAGACGCTCAGCCAAAGTTTGAAAGAAGTAGCGGCGAAAAGTGACACTTGCATAGTTCGCGACACCGACTCGTGACGACATCAATATGCCGTCTTTGATTGGTCGATTTTGTATCTGTTGGATGCGAATACTAAGGAAAATCTACCTCGGTTTGAAAAAATTAATCTCGCAAAATCGCTAAATTGAAATTCGTCACAGATGTGAATGTTCCTATTGACTTATCATTGATTCGATAAAAAATATTGCCAACGCGAATTAGTCAGACAAAATGTTCGGAGTAGGTGTGTGAAGGCCTTAAAACCTATTTTTATGAACATATGTCATATTCTAATCAAGTTGTGTTATGGTTCATGTTTCAGTACGTGCTACAGACATTAACTGCTAGCTTAGACTGGATCTGATGCAGTGTTGCTTATTGCGAGAAGCAGCAGTAATGGAGGGATTACCACAAGAAGATCTCTGTTTTTCCATAGATCCGGAGGAGTTCAAAGCAAAGATGGAGGAGTTCTCCACCTTCCAGCGTCCCTTCAACAAGGAGAAGATTGACTTTGTGCTGGAAACGGCAAAAGTTAACTTGAAGAACAACAGGGACACTTTGCTGAGGGAGATAAACAAGGCTGCTGTCCGACGGCAGAGCAGGAGGTAGGGATGGGTCAGACGGAGAGGGAGAATGGAAAGTGAGACAGAGACTGAGAGGTAAAGGATTTACAGCTCGGTCAATGAGGGTTAAAACTGAATCCCACAACTTTTACTGCATGTAATCTGAGAGCTTACGCTGTCTCAGTGTGTCTGTAAATGAGATAGATGGATAAAATATTCAAAGCAGCAGTGTCTGTAATGTGTGTTGGTGTGTGTAAAACAGGAGATGTGGATGGATGAATAACACAGAATCTAACATGTTCTCTCTCTTTCTGTGTTTTAGGATGTCTGCTGAGTCAACTGTTTGATTTTTGTCTTTTTTGAATGACATAAACTAAAATCAGCGGTTTCATGTTGATTTCAATGCTTCAGTGGTTCTTACGTTGCTATTGAAGGAGTCAAGTAAGCAGAATTATATCATTCTACTTCAACCATTCTTTGTAACGCATTCATAATCACGTTTGCAGAAATTAAACTTTGCTTGTTCTGGGACTTATACTATAAATAAATGTGTGACATATTATTTTTGTATTTTGTGCCGTGCATGTGCCGCACAGTCTGGTGTCTGATGGCACTTTTTTTTCATGATTTAGGTTAAAAAAAATAAAATAAAATAAATAAATGGAAATAAAATTATAGAAAACACTGAAATGCAATCACTAACATCCAAATAAGTGCAGTCTCGTGATTGTGCCACATGAACATATTTGAACTTAGAGTTTTGTTGTTATCACACAAGCTGCACAAGTGATAGAATTTTGACACCCGAACATTTAGCCTATTTCCAATATCCACAGAGCTGACTGCAAACAAAGCATTAAATGCTGTAAGTTGTCAAACATCATTACTGTAAAAACTTAAATAAATGAACTGGTTTATTAGACAATCCGTGGTAGAAACAGAGGAGGTGGGATCTAAATACAGGACAACAGGTGGGGGACGGTGAGAAGATAAACAAATGTTTTGTTTTTCGGTTTTTTATGAAAATAAAACAAAAGATGCTAAAAAACTGAATTCTCAAAGTACTCAACAAAAAAACAAAACAAAGAACAAAAATACCAATATGCTAGTTAGTCGGCTAGCCTGCAGCTAGCGGTAATGTTTTTGTATGTTTTCTAACACAAGGCATTAGTTGTCGTGTCTCCTATAAATGGAGTGATATGAGGTACTTCATGTGCATACTTTTATTTAATATTTCTCCTAAAATATTTTGTAGTCATTTACAAAGAACTGCAACTAGCTAACATAAGTTAGCCTTTTTCGCTACAGTCGACAGGATAACAAACCCTCAGTAGCACCTGAACTTTATTCAACCAAGGCCTGCAATGAGTTTACCAAATTCCTCACAGACAAAATCCAAAATATTGTAGTGTCTAATTATTAGCATTACGTAGGTAGTATAATTAGATTTAGATATAAGAACAAATTTGGGCATAGGGTCTGTTTCTGTATCACATGGGTCTAGCAAACACAACGACCTTCAGAGTAGAAAGTATCACTTGAACTCAACAAAGACAATTGTCGATTAACCATAGGAGCATTCCATAAGTTTAGGTTAGCCTCATAGGAGGTGTCAGAGGTGAACTCAGAAATGTTCTTTGTTTGTTAACATTTATAAGTCCACTGGTATGAATGTTCAGTCGGATTCTCGAAGTTGGCCAGACCTCACAGATGCTGTTTAAGATGTCACTTTTTGTGGTAAACTGTTTTTTATTATTCATCAAGCTGGCGTCCAGAGCTCTTTTTACCTCTCAACTATCATCTGCTACAAGTAGTTGGTTTATCAACACCAGGTTCAGGAAATATACCGTGTCCATTGAAATCCAGTTTAAATACTGTGACAGTTTCATCCTATTTACAACAATGTTCTGGGGGGACATCTTACGACAGCTGAGCTACTCATCTTGCTGTCCAGACATTGTGCACAGTTTTTTTGTTTTGTTTTTTGTTTTGTTTTTTGTTTGTTTGTTTGTTTGTTTGTTTTTTGTTTGTTTGTTTTGTTTTTTTCAAAAAAGTCTCAAAGACTGGAGCTAGATCTGTTATAGATTGTGAACTTGTCTGATGCTGGTGAGTTTGCGCTCGCATGCAAGCGTAGGGGTGTGTGTCGTTTTGGTGGCATGTTGCAGTTTCTCCTCCTAACCTGAAGGTGGCAGCAGGGATGGTATCGGCCAGTAAACTCACCAGATCGAAGTTCTTTAGATGGTTCACTTCAGTCCGGTAGGCACGTCAGATCTGGAAGAGGTGCACGTCGAGCCTCTGCAGAGCTGCTGCCACTTTGCAGAGCCGAGCCTACGGTGGTTACGCAGACACAGATGCCACACGAGCATAAATCCACCTCTAGTCTTACTGGACCTCAGTGCTGCGTTTGATTCAGTTGACTACAATATATTACTCAAATGACTAGAGAACTGGCCGGGCTTCTCTGGCACTGCACTAAACTGGTTCAAAATCTACTTGGAGAACAGGAAATACGTTTTTGTCCATAAACTAAAGTTCCATCCTGGGGCCTCTTCTGTTTAACATCTACATGCTCCCACTGGCACAGGTCATAAAGAAAAAGAAAATTAGTTACCCTGTGATGGACTGGCAACCTGTCCAGGGTGTCTCTACATCATGCCTGCTAATTGCTGGGATAGGCTCCAGCTTCCCTGTGACCCGAATTGGACTAAGCAGTACAGGAAATGGATGGATAGATGGATGGAAATTGGTTACCATAGCTATGCAGATGACACGCAAATTTGTATTACGATGTCACCAAATCTGGACTCAGACCTAAACTTTGAAATATACATTAACACTAGAAAACCCAGAGTTTTCTCACTCCTGCTACAATGCCCAGAGGTAAGCCAAAAGGCTGTGTGTTTTGGAACAACTCAATGGCCTACAATTAGCCACCTTTCATTTTTACATGCAGCCATTACCCGCCAGACTAGTAGTTCACAGACGTGGACATGCTCAGATCAGGGGGGAGGGGTATGCTTGAAAAGAGCCCAGAAGCCTCAGATGTCTACTATGAGCTTTTCTCCTGAGTAGGGACTGGATGGGGCTTTAAAAATGCACTGTATTGTTTCAGTCATCACAAACAGCCTGTAAGCTTTTGACCATATTTCACATTTTTCACCTACACTTTATTCAGCATTGTTCATGTGTGAAATGGTTCGCGTGCACATAGTCATCGTAATATTGTACACATAGCCTGCTTTCAAATGAGAGATAATCATCCCCCTTTTTACTTTTGTGGAAACAGAAAAGTGTATCCAAAACTAATTTCAGTCAACACCCCATTGTGTTATTGTTGAAAACAGCATAGGCAAGTTGATGATTATTTTGTACAAAATAATGGCTAAACAGTCAACAGGCCTTACGTCTTTTTTCCACATAGTCTGCAGGTTAGACTGTATACTGTATAGGTTAGACTGTATACTGTACAGGTTAGAGTGTATACTGTGCAGGTTAGACTGTATACTGTACAGGTTAGAGTGTATACTGTACAGGTTAGACTGTATACTGTACAGGTTAGAGTGTATACTGTACAGGTTAGACTGTATACTGTACAGGTTAGAGTGTATACTGTGCAGGTTAGAGTGTATACTGTACAGGTTAGACTGTATACTGTACAGGTTAGAGTGTATACTGTGCAGGTTAGAGTGTATACTGTACAGGTTAGACTGTATACTGTACAGGTTAGAGTGTATACTGTGCAGGTTAGAGTGTATACTGTGCAGGTTAGAGTGTATACTGTACAGGTTAGAGTGTAGACTGTGCAGGTTAGAGTGTATACTGTACAGGTTAGAGTGTATACTGTACAGGTCAGACTGTATACTGTACAGGTTAGAGTGTATACTGTGCAGGTTAGACTGTATACTGTGCAGGTTAGACTGTATACTGTACAGGTTAGAGTGTAGACTGTACAGGTTAGAGTGTATACTGTACAGGTTAGACTGTATACTGTACAGGTTAGAGTGTATACTGTGCAGGTTAGAGTGTAGACTGTGCAGGTTAGAGTGTATACTGTGCAGGTTAGACTGTATACTGTACAGGTTAGACTGTATACTGTATAGGTTAGACTGTATACTGTACAGGTTAGAGTGTATACTGTACAGGTTAGACTGTATACTGTACAGCTTAGAGTGTATACTGCACAGGTTAGACTGTATACTGTACAGGTTAGACTGTATACTGTGCAGGTTAGAGTGTATACTGTACAGGTTAGAGTGTATACTGTGCAGGTTAGAGTGTATACTGTACAGGTTAGAGTGTATACTGTGCAGGTTAGAGTGTATACTGTGCAGGTTAGAGTGTATACTGTACAGGTTAGAGTGTAGACTGTGCAGGTTAGAGTGTATACTGTACAGGTTAGACTGTATACTGTACAGGTTAGAGTGTATACTGTGCAGGTTAGAGTGTATACTGTGCAGGTTAGACTGTATACTGTACAGGTTAGACTGTATACTGTATAGGTTAGACTGTATACTGTACAGGTTAGACTGTATACTGTACAGGTTAGAGTGTATACTGTGCAGGTTAGACTGTATACTCTACAGGTTAGAGTGTATACTGTACAGGTTAGAGTGTAGACTGTATAGGTTAGAGTGTATACTGTACAGGTTAGAATGTATACTGTACAGGTTAGACTGTATACTGTACAGGTTAGAGTGTATACTGTGCAGGTTAGAGTGTATACTGTACAGGTTAGACTGTATACTGTACAGGTTAGACTGTATACTGTACAGGTTAGACTGTATACTGTACAGGTTAGAGTGTATACTGTGCAGGTTAGAGTGTATACTGTACAGGTTAGAGTGTATACTGTGCAGGTTAGACTGTATACTGTACAGGTTAGAGTGTATAGTGTACAGGTTAGAGTGTATACTGTACAGGTTAGAGTATATACTGTGCAGGTTAGACTGTATACTGTACAGGTTAGACTGTATACTGTACAGGTTGGAGTGTATACTGTGCAGGTTAGAGTGTATAGTGTACAGGTTAGACTGTATACTGTACAGGTTAGAGTATATACTGTGCAGGTTAGACTGTATACTGTGCAGGTTAGAGTGTATAGTGTACAGGTTAGAGTGTATACTGTGCAGGTTAGAGTGTATACTGTACAGGTTAGACTGTATACTGTACAGGTTAGAGTATATACTGTGCAGGTTAGACTGTATACTGTGCAGGTTAGAGTGTATAGTGTACAGGTTAGACTGTATACTGTACAGGTTGGAGTGTATACTGTGCAGGTTAGAGTGTATACTGTACAGAGCATAGGCCCAACAGAAAATGTGAAGGGATACCCACACAATGTTATAATAACACAGACAACATTTTCTCATGTACTGTAGGGCCATTGTAACTGTAAATAGCTGTGATATGATACATGCAGCACTTTGTGTGACTGTGGACACTGTAAGCATGCTATATAAATCATGCTATATAAATGAAACTTAACTGATGTGACTGTATCTATCGCAAGCTTTCGTCAGGTCCACTGTTTGCATAGCTGCTATTTTTCTTATCAGTGATTCCGCTTTCATAACTGTCAGTCCTCATATCACAAGTGTGCACATATTCCTAGTGCTGCATAAAGACTTTGAAGACATTTGGTATAACATGACAAAAATCCAGTGTTTTTTTCTTTTTCTCTGTTTGGAAAATTTTTTAATTGGCCTAAATAAAGTTTACCTTCATCTACACATTTTGACTTATTGCTTTGAAACACAGACAATCCTGGTTAAAACAACTAAAATGAAAATAAATAAATTAACAAATAAATATAGATATATAGATAGATAGAAAATGTAAATGCAGGCAGGGCGTGGTGTGGTGGAAGGTGGGCATGAACAGATGGCTACACCTGGTACAGATCTGGATTAATTGCTCACTCGCAGCACATAATAGTTCACTGGCTTCAAGAGCTTTATGCTGTACAACCAAGAAAGGAAGATGCCAAAATACTACAGTACTCAGCAGGCTTTGGACATGATCCTGAACCAAGTCAACCCTTGTGACTCAGATGGAGAAGACATAAACTTTCAACCGAGTTCAGACTCTGAAATTTCTTCTGGTAAGATTTCCCAAATCCTATTTTCATTTCCTGATTATGGCAGTTACATTTTAAAATTATAATTCAACTTATATCTGTGTAAATATGTAACCTGGATTGAGTTTCTCATTGCTCGCATCTCAAAAAAATGATCACCCTACAGATGAAGAGACCTCACCGCCACCAGAAAGGAGAAGTCATCTGGAGACACACACTGGGCCAACGGAGAAGGCAAAAGACGGCACAGTGTGGCGTGAAGAACAGGTCGGGAGGCCTCTCCATCACAGCTTAACAGAACCATATGCTGCAGATGGAGATATAACAGCTTTGGTCAGAAGAACAGCATTGAGTCACTTACAGAGCTTCCTCTCTTTTGTCACTCTTGACATGCTTCAAACTGTGTGATATCGAAAGTCTTCTTACCAGCACTATCACTGTGTGGTTTGGTAATTTCACTGTGAAAGAAAAGAAAACTTTAAACACAGTGGTTTGCTGTGCTCACAGGATGCTGTGACCTACCAGTCCTGGAGGACATTTACAAATCTAGACTTTTAACAAGAGCTTTACAGATCATCAATGATCCCTCTGGCCACCCTGCTACAGCAATGTTCCACCTCCTGCCCTCAGGGAAACGATATTGTGCTATTAAATGCACTACATCTCGTCATATTAAAAGTTTTTTTTCCACAAGCTGTCATGACTTTGAACAATGCACTTTGAAATACCCCAGACATGCACCTTACTGTTTTAGTTACTTCTTTTATTGCTATTTATTTATTTAGTGTTTTTATTGTTTCTTAGTATTGTGCGTTTTTAGGATGTGTCCATGTGTTGTATTTTTTTAGGCTTGTGTTTCGTATGTTATCTGTTAAATGTTGGCAGTGCACTTTGAGCTCTTTGCAACTGTTTTCCAATCTGGTTTCTTATACTGCAAATGGCAAATAAACTGAACTGAACTATTGTTGTTTTGATGTTTTTATGTATTGTTCTTTTACCTGTGCAGCACTTTGGGTACCTCTTGGTATGTGAAAGTGCTATATAAATAAAGATTGATTGACTGATTGATTGACTGATTGAAGGCTATTTTTTTTGTCATGTTAGAGAGCTGAAATCCTCAAACCCATCCTCCAGGCCTGGACTTACTGATCCCACCGTGTTCACTGCATTCAGGACTTTAGATGAAAATATCATTGTTCAGTCTGCTTGTGTCTGAGTAGTTGTTTGCAGCAACTTCCATGAAGCAGGAAACAGACTTCTGGGACAACAGAAGAAAAGATGTGCATCAGGTCTGGAGGAGGGAGGAGCAACGTGGAAAAAAAATGGGAAGGGGAGGGACACACAGAGAGCAACAACACACACACATCTGGAAAACATTGTGTTGAGAGAAAAAAGCGGGTGGGACGGAAAAGAACAGATATGTTAGGAAAAAGGGAATAAAACAAGGATTAAACCTCAGAGATGGAAGTAGATTGAAGTTGTGACTGTGTGAAAAAGACGAGTTAACTCAGGAAACGGGTCAGGCAGAAGACAAAGAGAAGCTACTGGAAAGACCGGCTGCTTCACAGACTAAATCAGGGACATTTGCCAAATACAGGCGTCCAGGAGTCTGGATTCATGAGGAAGAGTGTGACCAGACCTGATCATCTACAGGAGGCTTGAACTCACCTTCAGGTAAAATCTGTTTGATGACACGACATTATGATAAAAACTACCTTCGTAAAACAAACTAATCACAGTTTATGAGCTGAAACAAACTTTTCCGTTTTCATTCCTTTTTTTGTGAATCTGCACAACAATCATCTGCAGCATTAAAGCTGTTGGTTTTGGAGGCCTCGGCACTGCTGAGTCCAGGGTGTCCTGATGAAGCTGGTGCCAGGACATAATGCCTCCTGATGGTTAATCTGGTTTCAGACCAGCGTCCTACACTGGACCCTCAGTGGTTTTATTGTTGTGGCTGGTTGGTGTTTCTGGATTAGAGGAGACTAATTAACGTGTTGTACAGGAGCTACAGGCTGATGTCTCCATCAGAGTTTAGCTTTGTTGCTAACAGATCAGATTAAAGTCTGCTGGGACTCACAGGGGAAATGCCTTCAGCAGTGCAATCAGGGTTAGTGAGCAGGGGAGGGGTCTTCCTTCCCGTCAGCACTTTGACTTCCTGTCAGGGTCAGGATCTGGATTACCAAGGCCACTCAGAGACAAGGTGGACCTCCAGTGTGAAGAGACTCACGTACACACATAAACCCGGTTCCACCAGCAGGTCCACCTTGGTACAGGATGGTCTGGTTCGGCACGGTCAGGATAAAGGGAATGTACTTATATTTCGCTTTTCTAGTCATGTTCACACACTCATACAGTACTTCTATTGTTACATTCTAAGCCCTTTTTCCTAACACATGCATTCATAGTCCCGATAGACACACCAGGGGCAACATGGGGTTCAGCGTCTTCTCCACCTGAGCTGCAGCTATCGGATGGGTCGGTGTGGCTCGGTACTAGTTAATATGGGTCGGTACGGCTCGGTTCAGCTCTGTAAGCCTGGTATCAATCAAGCATTCTTTATTAAGCACTTTTCAGACAAAAAAATATGCAAAGTGTTTTGAACATAATGAACAAACAATAAAAAGACAAGAAATATTTTACCCATCAAATCCCTCAGATCACACGTATACACAACATACAACACACGCTTACACATGATCACACACCAACGCACATGTACATGAAATTATGTCTCTATAAGTGCCGTACTAAGCCTCGCCAACCACATCGGAGAAGCTGAGACACTGGAAAAATAGAAGATGCTAAGGTGAAATAAAAAAGAATAAAAACATCACACATTAAAATAATGATCTAGTAAACACAATAGACTAAACTTAAAATAAAATAGCACTAAAAACCAATTATAGTCCAAACATAATTAAACAAAAAATTTACTAAAAAGAGAAGTCTTAAGCTCCCAGCTGCCCTCAGGGCATCTGACTGTTCATGCGAGGACCATGAACCCTAAATGATGCTTCTACATACCTCCTGGTCCTCAGAATAAACAAGAGACCAGCCCCCGACAACCTGAGAGCCCTGGGAGGTTCATAAGCTAAAAGCAAGTCTTATAAATACCTTTAAGAGATTTTATAATTAAGAAAAGTATTTTAAAATCAATTCGAAAGCACAATGCAGATATTTTAAAACTGGTGTAACATGAGTTCTTTCTGGTCTTCATCAGTAGACGGGCAGATGAGTTTTGTAAAAGCTGTGATAGATTTATAGTCTTTTAGGGAGACCAGAAAGAAGAGCTTTACAGTCATCTGTTATACAGGTGATAAAAGCATGGATCAGTGCCTTTGCATTGGCCTGAGAGGAACTGTCACAAAGAACCCATCTTCATTTTATTTTTAATGTGAGGTATAAAATCAAGACTACAATCAAAAATAAATCCAAGGTTCCTGACTTCTTCAGATGGATTAAAAGAAAATGATTTAAGTTTTAGAAACAGTTCCTCTCTGTGTGCTTCAGGTCCAATGACTAAAACTTCCCTTTTGTCCTGGTAGAGCTGAAGAAAGTTTTCTGCTGTCCATGTCTAAACATCTTAAATACGTGGAAACGCTGTCTACAGGGCTAGTGTCACCAGAAGACACGGCGATATAAAGCTGCGTATCATCAGCATAACTATGGAAGTTCATACCATGTCTCCTGATGACGCCCCAAGGGGCAGCATGTAGAGATTAAAAAGAGTTGGACCTAAAGTTGAGCCTTGGGGAACGTCGTATATCAGCTTGTATTTCCTGGAAGCAGATTCATCAATGCTTATAAAAAAGTTCTCTGTCAGCTTCCAGACCTGTACCAGCTCATATCAGTACCAGAGAGGCCAGCCTGGGTCTGGAGTCTGGAGGCACCATTGTCTTTCATTAACCATTAGATTTAAAGACGAGCTTTTCTAAAACTTTACATAAAAAAGATAAACTGGATACAGTGTAACCGTTGGGATCAGAGATCTCTTCAGACTGGCCTAACCACAGCAGTTTTCCATGCTGCTGGGAAGATACCAGTCTGAAGAAAGAAATTCAAAATGTTTCAAATATCCAAAAGGTCCAGACTGGTTTAAAAAGAGGTGGGGATGGGACCTAAAAGACAAGCTGTCATTTTAGCCTGGGAAATACCTTTATTAACCATCTCTGCCTCAACCAGGACAAAACTGTCCCCTGTAACTGTAACCCGCATGCGCTCTTACAAAATGTACGCTACTCTGATGTGTATGCTAAACTGACAGAACACCATCCGTCTGCCTTGAGGGAGATCGAAATTCAGTCTTTCTGTGGTGATTGGCTTTGGAGAAAAGCGTCTGCTAAATGACAGAAATGACGCCTGTAATTTAGTGTTAAATAATAATTCTTTCTAGTTGCTGGGTGCTCCAGCTGGGTTGGCACTGCAGAAGGACACAATCACTGCTATTAACCAGGTGGACAAGGAGACCGTCTTGAAAGAAATTGGGACAACAATTTTAAAAAAAACATTGTGTAAAAATAAATACATATAAGGGAATCCCCTTCTTGTGTGTTTCATTAGTGTAGCATCACTTCTAGACCTCCAGCCTCCAGTCTGCAACCCACTCTGCTGGACTGAAGGACCAAAGCTACTTTCCACACTGACTGCTACATGCTGGCAGCAGACTGGCTCCTTATTTATCTGGATGGATTTTATAACATGGAAGTTTTGTTTCACAATAACAGAACATATTTAAGTGGTTGAGGTTCTTAATATCTCCCTTTTTCCTGGATATCCTGTTGGTCCCCCCCACCCCCGAGTGTAATAGTGGATTGTGCACAAATGTTTTCTTGATTTTATTCTGTACCGTTAGTGTCACCATTTCCCGTTTTGCTAGATTCTGTGCGTACACCTGGGTCAGAGTTTGCGTGGAGGTAGGAACATTTTCCCGCCAAGTTTGGTTGTCATAAATACCAAAAGTTGACTATATTTATAGTATAACGGTTTTTGTTCATACTCCAGCTTGATAAATAAGGCCCCAGGCCACCAGGTGCTTGCCTCTGTGCCCCACCTCCAGGCCTGGCTCCAAAGGGGGACCCCGTGACTGGTAAACCAGTCTCTAGAAGCTGGAGCTTGTACTCCCAGTATAAACCAGTCTGTAGCAGCTGAAGTTCTTAATCCCAGTATAAACAGTTGGTAGAAGCCGAAGCTTTTAATCCCAGTATAAACCAGTCAGCATCAGACATGTTTCCAGCCTCAGCTGTCAGATTCTGAGGCTAAAATGATGTGAAATGAATATATGAATAGATATATCATCATAAAGGCCGACCAGAAGAAGAAAGCAGAGTTTATTACTAACAGAACTTTGTAGAAATAACACACAGATCAACAGTGACCAAGCCTTTTCTCATCTGCACATCATTCTCTCAACTCTTGGCTTTCAGGAGACAAATATTGACATTGAAACAAACACACAACAGAAACTATTTCCATGTTTCCACTTTTTCTTCATTTCCAGTTATTTCTGCTACTATTTACCTGCTATCCTCACTAAACCAACTCCAGCTCAGTTGCTTTTTGGCTGCTTTAGGCAAGGCAAGTTTATTTGTAAAGCACATAATTTATATACAAGACAATTCAAAGTGTTTTACATAAAATATTTAAAGCATTAAAGCTTAAGAAGAAATAAAAGGAATTAAATAAAGAAAAAAGCTAAAATAGACTAAATGAAAGAAATTAAGTTCCAGTGTGGGGAATTAACAGTTGTTCTGATAAAAGGTAGCAAATAGAAAAGTTTTTAACCCTGATGTAAAACTGCTGAGTCAGCAGACCTGTAGTTTTCTGGGAGTTTGTTCTACATGTGAGGAGCATAAAAACTGAACGCTGCCTTTCCACGTTTAGTTCTGACTCTGGGAACAGAAAGTAGACCTAACCCCGATGGCCTGAGGAATCTGGTTGCTTCATAACAAACCAGAAGATCCTGAATGGATTCTGATCCTAAACCATTCAGGTTTTTGTAAACTAACAGCAGAATTGTGAAATCAGTTCTTTGTTAGACAGGAAGCCAGTGTAAAGATCTGAGGACTGGAGTTCTAGGACCTACTTTAGTGACGACTGGAGTTCTAGGATCTACTAAAGATAAATGCATGGACCAGTTTTTCTAAATCCTGCTAAGTCACCAGTCTTTTAATCCTTTACAACCAACTAGCAGCCTTGCTAGCTTCTTGTTTAAATAAAATTGGATCATGTAGCGCTAGCTTAGTCAGCGCTAAATGTGGAAACTGAGCTTCTCTTTGAGCATCTTTATATTTTATTTTCAGCTCCAATTTGAAAAATCTGCTCTGATTGTTACACTGTTACAGTGTGATGATTTCTAAACAGAAACAACATGGGATAAAGCCAGCTCTCTGGTTAAAGGTGTCGCCATGTTCACCACTCCCTCTCTTGTTTTACAGAATGTCAGCGTCTCAGAGATGTCTGTGCTGTGTCAAATACTTGATGTTTGTCTTTAACCTCGTCTTCTGGGTCAGTATCTGCACAAACTTGAGGATTTCCAGTGCACCTGAACGCATCCTGACTGCTAGGATTTGACTTGTCCTTCACAGCTGGGAGGATGTGGCTTGTTTGGAGTTGGAGTCTGGCTCTCCTTCACCCAGGCAGAGTTTTCCTCGCTTCCCTTGTCCTTTCCATCACTGTCAGCCGCCAACCTGCTGCTGGTTGCTGGTGGGATAACCATGGTGACGGGGTTCCTGGGCTGTCTGGGAGCCCTGAAGGAGCAGCGCTGCCTTCTGTTTGTGGTAAGAAGACATCCCAACATTTGTTCTTTATAGCTTGCAGCACAGGGATGGCATGAAATGATGGGAGAAAAGCCAAGCGTCAACTATTTATGTTCTATATTCTAATATTGGGATGTTTTGTTCCGCTGTGTCCTGCAGTTCTTTATGATCCTGCTGCTCCTGGTCTTGACGGAGGCGACACTTGTGTTGGTCATACACATTTTCCATGATAAGGTGATTTCCCCGTTAACATCATTCTACTGGATCTTAGTGCTGCCTTTGATACAGTAAATCACCAGATTTTATTAGACAGACTCAGAAGTCTGGTGGGCCTCTCAGGTACTGTTCTTAAATGGTTTTACTCCTATCTCACAGATTGAAATTTTTTGTAAGTATGAATACATGCTCCTCAGAAATCCAAGAAATACAATGTGGGGTTCCCCAAGGTTCAGTTTTGGGCCCACTTCTTTTTAACCTGTCCATGTTGCCTCTTGGGGATGTCATACGGAGACACGGCATTGATTTCCACAGCTATGCTGATGATACGCAGCTTTACATCACCGTGTCTCCTGATGACAGAGAACTTCTTACAGCTCAATCAGGACAAAACTGAAGTTTTAGTTGTCAGTCCTGAAGACAAGAGAGAGGTCATTTAATCAAAATTACATCATTGCAATCAAAAAAGTGTGGGAGAAATCTGGGCGTTCTTTTCGACTCTGAGCTGGATTTTATTCCACACATCAGAAATCACAAAGACAGGATTTTTTCATCTTAAAAACCATCGCCAGAGTCTGCCGTTTTCTCTCTCTTGCCAGCATGGAGATGTTGATGCTTTTATTTCTAGTAGATTCGATTACTGTAATGCCCTGCTCTCTGGTCTTTCCAAAAAGTCCATTTCAAACCTACAGCTACTCCAGAACTCAGCGGCATGAGTTCTGATGAGGACCAGAGGGGGTGAACAAATCACACCAGTTTTAAAATCATTGCATTGGCTCCCCGTGAGTTTCAGGATTGATTTTAAGGTTCTTTTAGTAGTTTATAAATGTCTTAATGGTCTTGGGCCTTCTTATTTATCTGACTTGCTTTTAAATTATGAGTCCTCTCAGACCCTGAGGTCCTCTGGTACCGGTCTCTTATTCTCAAGAGTAAGGACCAAAACCTACGTTGAGGCCTTGTTTCATTTCTACGGGCCTCATCTGTTGAACAGCCTGCCAGAGAACCTCAGGGCTGCAGGGACTGTTTATGCTTTTAAAAACAGGCAGAAGAACTTTTTAGCTTTTAACTAAATTTTATTTGATAATAATAATAATAATCATCACTTTCATCATCATAGTATTATGAAATGTACATTAGATATAAAAAGTAATCACACCCCTAAGATTCTAAATCCACAATAAATAATATCCAAACTTTTCCCCCCTTTAATGATCTGAATGATTCTTCTTGAAAACAAACTGATGTGTTGGAGGGAAATTATAAAACATAAATGTACAGGAGGTGCGTGCATAAGTTTGGACACCGTTAACAGCTGATTTAATCCCAGCATTGAGGATCCATGAGCACGGATCATCGTGGCTCTTCCTCACTCACCAGATCCAGAGCTGTCAGAATGGGAGTTCATGTCTTTGTCACAGCACTCTTAGGTTTAGGTTCTGGTCTTTCCAGAAATGAGAAAGTTCTCTTCATCTTCAGCCTGAAGTGAATCTGGTTTCTGGACCTGTTCAGAACTCCCTCCACCTAGACTACAGCTCCAGTTCCAGCTGAAGAAAACCATGATGCTGCCACCACTATGCTTCACTGTGGAGATGCTGTTTTTCTGGAGACCAGAAAGTCCAACCTTGGTCTAATCATCAGACCAGGACACATTTTCCAACATGAGTTTTGGAGACTTCATTTATTTTTTTGGCTTAGATGTTTGTCTTTGTGGGAAAAGTCTTCTGTCTTCAACCCTACCCCATAGTCCAGATATCTGGAAAAAACAGGAGATTCTTGTCACATGCAGGACCAGAACCTCCTGCAGATCCTTCAGTGTTGCTGCAAGTCTCTCTGCAGCCTCCCTGATCAGTTAGTCTTTTTCCCAGTCACCAGAAGAGGCTGATGGGTGAAGCATTTTTCCTTAAATCTGGCGAGATATCTGAGCCCCCTTATTTATTCAGGGTCAACAAGGCTCGGGTCTCCTCCTAACTGGGTCTATGTCACACAGAATCTGAGCTGCCTCTCAGTCCTTATGAGAACAATACTGTTATTGATAAAATTAAAGCATTTCTCTCTGTTTCTTAGATGGATTTAAGTGCACAAGATGAACTAAAGGAGGGGATGAAGAGTTATACATCAGAACCTGGACTGAAACAATCCTGGGACAATGTCCAGAAAATGGTGAGTACAGAAACGGTCACAACACAGGTCCTTACACCTTTAGTGCTATATGTATCATATATGGAGTTTCTGAGACTTTTTGCATCACTTTATGGTAAAACTTTGCTCAAAATCTTGTACACAATCCAGCGCTTGTATTCTGCCCCCTGGTGGCTGCCTTTTGCAGTACAATAATTTTGACATCACATGGTGATAAACAGTAAATATACAAACATTATTTTTGTTAATTATTTTTTAACTTAGTTTTCAGGTTAAAAATGTAGAATTTTCTCCACATGTTTTACTGGGTCGGGCTTTAAAGGGTTAAGCTATCCTTCATGCAGCAGATAAAGCATCTTTTTTATTTACCACCTTCTTCAGTCATTAAGGGAAAAAAAACAGAAAACTACAATTAAACTTTACAGATCATTTTTTTTCAGTTTCAGTGCTTATAAAAACTAAACATTTTGAGGATTTTTTTCCCCTTTTCATGAACACACACACACACACACACACATATATATACATATATATATATATTCAGTTTCAGCTCCTCCCTGAGCCGCCACCTTATCGTGGTGGAGGAGTTTGTGCGTCCTGACGATCCTAGCAGCTATGTTGTCGGGGGCCCATGTCCCTGGTAGGGTCACCCATGGCAAACAGGTGTCTAGGGGAGGGACCAAAGGAAGTGCAGCTCAAATCACCCCTATGATGATGAGAAAGCAAGGACCAAGGTTTCCCTTGCCCAGACTTGGGTCACCGGGGCCCCCCTCTGGAGCCAGGCCTGGAGATGGGGCACGGAGGCGAGCACTTACTGGCCGGGCCTTTGCCCATGGGGCCCAGTCGGACTCAGCCCGAAACGGTGACATGGGCCTCTCCTCCCGTGGGCTCACCACCTACAGGAGGGGCCATAGGGGTCGGGTGCATTGTGAGCTGGGCAGCTGCCAGAGGCGGGGACCCTGGCGGTCTGATCCTCGGCTGCAGAAGCTAGCTCTAGGGACATGGAATGTCACCTCTCTGGCGGGGAAGGAGCCTGAGCTGGTGCGCGAGGTTGAGCGGTTCCGGCTAGATATAGTTGGACTCACTTCGATGCACGGCTTGGGCTCTGGAACCACTGTCCTTGAGAGGGGCTGGACCCTCTTCCATTCTGGAGTTGCTCCCGGTGAGAGGCGCCAAGCAGGTGTGGGCATGCTCATTGCCCCCCGACTTGGCGCCTGTACGTTGGGGTTTACCCCGGTGGACGAGAGGGTAGCCTCCCTCTGCCATCGGGTGGGGGGACGGGTCCTGACTGTTATTTGTGCTTTTGCACCAAACAGCAGTTCAGAGTACCCACCCTTTTTGGAGTCTTTGGAGGGGGTGTTGGAGAGCACTCCTTCCGGGGATTCCCTAGTTTTGCTGGGGGACTTTAATGCTCATGTGGGCAATGACAGCGAGACCTGGAGGGGCGTGATTGGGAGGAACGGCCCCCCTAATCTAAATCTGTTTTGTTGTTGGACTTCTGTGCTCGTCATGGACTGTCCATAACGAACACCTTGTTCAGACATAAGAGTGTCCACATGTGCACTTGGCACCAGGAAACTCTAGGCCGCAGTTCGATGATCGACTTTGTAGTCTTGTCGTCGGACTTGTTCTGGACACTCGGGTGAAGAGAGGGGCGGAGCTGTCAACTGATCACCACCTGGTGGTGAGTTGGCTCAGAAGGTGGGGGAGGATGCCGGTCAGGCCTGGCAGACCCAAGCGTGTTGTGAGGGTCTGCTGGGAACGTCTGGCAGAGTCCCTTGTCAGAAAGAGTTTCAACTCCCATCTCCAGCAGAGCTTCAACCATGTCCCAGGTGAGGCGGGGGACATTGAGTCCAAATGGGCTGTGTTCCGTGCCTCTATTGTCGAGGTGGCCAGCCACAGCTGTGGCCGTAAGGTCGTCGGTGCCTGTTGTGGCGGTAACCCCCAAACTCGTTGGTGGACACCAGCAGTAAGGGATGCCATCAAGCTGAAGAAGGAGTCCTATCGGGCCTTTTTGGCCAGTGGGACTTCAGAGGCAGCTGATGGGTATCGGAGGGCTAAGGGGAGCGCAGCTTCGGCGGTCGCTAAGGCAAAAACTCGGGCATGGGAGGAGTTTGGAGAGACCATGGAGAATGACTTCTGGACGGCTTTGAGGAGATTCTGGTCCACCATCCGGCAGGTGCTCCTCCACATCAAGAGGAGCCAGATGAGGTGGCTCGGGCATCTGGTTAGGATGCCTCCTGGACGCCTCCCTGGTGAGGTGTTCTGGGACGTCCCACCGGAAAGAGGAAAGAGGAAGACCTAGGACGCGCTAGACGGACTACATCTCTCGGCTGGCCTGGGAATGCCTCGGGATCCCTCCAGATGAGCTGGTGAATGTGGCTGGGGAGAGGGAAGTCTGGGTTTTCCTGCTTAGGCAGCTGCCCCTGTGACCCAACTCCAGATAAGCGGCAGAAAAAGGATGGATGGATGGATGGATTTTAATTCCTCAATTTTGCTGACATGATGCAATTGTTTTTTTGTTTTTTTTAACAATACACAAAATTAGAATTATTTTCCACATTACAAATGTTTGGGGCATCTGTTTTCCCTGCATGATCTGAGCAGAGCTGAGTCTTATTCTTGTCTTCTCTCCAGTTCAAATGCTGTGGCGTTACCAGCCAGAAGGACTGGTACGAAGTGCTGAACGGGACGCTGCCCGCATCCTGCTGCTCCGTTGGGATAGAAAAGTGTGACACCGGATGGAGCGAGGTTGGTTTGAGCTCAGCTACTGCAGGTTTTTGTGCTTTTATTCAAGAAGCATCAGTTTGTTTGAATGTTAGGACAGAAAAAGGAATCTTTGTAGCAGCAAAAGAACCAATTTTAAAGATCTGATGGAGGAACTAGATGCAGGACTCAGAGGTTGGATGCATCACAGCAGGATTTACTAAACAATGAGATAATAAATAACACTAACTGACAAAAATTATCTGGGACTAGAAAGGAAACGCTGAGAAGCTGCAAGTTAGGAAACCAATACCTGAATCTGGGAAGTAAAGACAACAGGAAGCATGAGGAGGAAATGAGGACCTGCAACAGAAATCTAACAAAAACTAAACCAAACTGACAGAAAACCACAGACCATAAGATCTTGCTTTTACCAGCATGGAAACAATTACCGTTAATCCCAACATATGAGAGCCAATCAGAAAGCCAGAACAGTTATTCTGGCTTTCTCTCATTGTCTCAGCATCAGCAGCTTATTTCTGCTTCGCCGGGACAGATCACGTCTAACTGTTCAACCCAAACTCAGAAAAACTCTTGATTCCTTATAAAAATGAATAAAATTTCCCCAGTTCTGTTCCTCTTTCTTCTAGTTGTTTTTACTGTCCTTTGTCTAAAACAGGGGTGCCCAAGTCCAGTCCTCGAGATCTACCATCCTAAAACTTTTATATGCAACCCTTCTCCAACACACCAAAATCAAATGTCATCTGCATGTCATTCAGCTCTGCAGAGGCCTGGTAACAAGCCAGTCATTTGATTCAGGTCTGTTATGGAAGGGTTGCATCAAAAAGTTGCAGGATGGTAGATCTCGAGGACCAGACTTGGGCAGCCCCGGTCTAAAACAACGCCATTTCCCAGAAGTGACACCCCAAATGTATATTACCCTCCTGACGTTATATGACCTCACACAATTCTGGCCCTATGACTGGTTTCACTCATACCATGCAAACATCAAACACTTACAGTTTATTACGTATGCATATTATACAGTACAGTCATTATATATTCATTAGAAGATACAATTTATACACAGGTGCTTATCATCATAGAATATCATGAAAAAGTTTATTTATTTCAGTAATTCCATTAAAAAAGTGAAATTGGCACACACATCAAGCCTGGTAAAAATGCAAAATGGTTCAACAGCACCACCTGGACCCAAAAAAAATTCAAGAATGACTTGGGTTCCAAACGTCTACTTTGAAGTATGAAGACGAAATTTGGCACACATGTGTAACACCCCAAGACAAGCAAAAAACTAAATTGCACATATGTTTCCACGGCAACCGGGTGCCCGCCATCTTGGAGTTTACGCCCATTTTTTACCCCATTTTTGTCACTTTATGCACATCGAAATTGAACAAACTAGTCTGAGGGAATTCATGCGAAGGACTCCAAACTCGGTGGGAAGCTTCCTGACAAGTTGGGGACCAAACGCTATTGAAATCTTTCTAATAGGACAAACCATGTTACCATTGCAACCGACGGAAAAAAGCGTTCTCGCCATGAAAGATGGTTTGCTCATATCTGCATAGAAATACATGGGAACTGCACCAAAACTGACAGCAAGTTAGCACTTTAGCATGTTAGCAAAAATGTTTAATAGGTACATCAACATTTCAGATCCTCAGCTAGCCATTTTACCTAGCATGTTAGTTACCATGCTAGCAAAAATGCTAACTACATCCATCAACATGCCAGAATCCCAGCTAGTTGAAAAAGCACATTACATAGCATGTTAGATAGCATATTAGCATGCTAGCAAAACATGCTAACTATGTAAATCAACATTTAAGATTCTCAGCTAGCCCTTGTACCATGTTACATAGCATGTTAGCTAGTATGCTAGCAAAAATGCTAACTAGGTACATCAACATATAAGATTCTTAGCTAGCCATTTCATCATATTATCTGGCATATTAGCGCATTAGCTAACATGCTAGCAAAAGGTGTATGAGACAGGTGGCGGGAGCCACGAGGCTCGGACCCGATGGATGCCGCTTGCGGCTTTAATTTCTTTTAATTTCTTTTCATTTTGATGATCATAACTGACACCTAATGAAAATCCCAATTTAATATCCCAGAAAATTATAATATTACTTAAGACAATACAAAACAAAGGATTTCTAGAAATGATGGCCAACTGAAAGGTATGAACATAAAAGGTATGAGCATGTACAGCACTCAATACTTAGTTGGGGCTTTTTGGCTGAATTACTGCAGCAATGCGGCATCGCATGGAGCCCATCAGTCTGTGGCACTGCTCGGGTGTTATGAGAGCCTAGGTTGCTCTGATCGTGGCCTTCAGCTCTTATGCATTGTTGGGTCTGGCGTGCCGCATCTTCCTCTTCACAATACCCCATAGATTTTCTACGTGGTTAAGGTCAGGCCAGTTTGCTGGCCAGTTAAGAACAGGGATACCATGGTCCTTAAACCAGGTACTGGTAGCTTTGGCACTGTGTGCAGGTGCCAAGTCCTGTTGGAAAATGAAATCTGCATCTCCATAAAAAGTTGGTCAGCGGCAGGAAGCATGAAGTGCTCTAAAACTTCCTGGTAGACGGCTGTTGACCGTGGACCTAAGAAAACACAGTGGACCAACACCAGCAGATGACATGGCACCCAAACCATCACTGACTGTGGAAACTTTATACTCCACCTCGAGCAACGTGGATTCTGAGCCTCTCCTCTCTTCCTCCAGACTCTGGGACCTTGAAGGACATCAACATTTCCTTTCATCAGAGAACATAACTTTAGACCACTCAGCAGCAGTCCAGTCTATTTTGTCTTTAGCCCAGGCGAGACGCTTCTGACGCCGTCTCTTGTTCCAGAGTGGCGTGACATCATGAATGCAACAGCTGAAACCATGTCTTGCATACATCTGTGCTGGTGGTTCCTGAAGCACTGACTCCCACATTTTTGAATGGGTTTCATTTTACAATCCTCTCCAGGGTGCAGTTATCCCTATTGCTTGTACACTTTTTTCTACCACATCTTTTCCTTCCCTTCGTCTCTCTATTATTGTGTTTGGACACAGAGCTCTGTGAACAGCCAGCCTCTTTAGCACCTTGTTCAAGGTGTCAATGGTCGTCTTTTGGACAACTGTCAGGTCGGCAGTCTTCCCCATGATTGTGTAGCCAACAGAACTAGACTGAGAGACCACTTAAAGGCCTTTGCAGGTGTTTCAAGTTGATTAGCTGATTAGAGTGTGGCACAATAACTTCAAAATTGAACCTTTCCACAATATTCTAATTTTCTGAGATACTCAATTTGGGGTTTTCATTAGTTGTCAGTTACAATGACCAAAATGAAAAGAAATAAACATTTGAAATGTGTCAGTCTGTGAGGAATGACTGTCTACATTATACAAGTTTCACTTTTTGAATGGAATTACTAAAATAAATCAACTTTTTCATGATATTCTAATTTTATGACGAGCACCTGTATATGATGCAGGCCAAACCAAACTCGGCTCTTAGGAGGTTCCTGGGAAGCTGTAAATCTCTACATCTCACAGCTCAGACGCTCCCAAATTGTCCCGTTAAGAAAATGCTGTAAACAGCCACATGAATGTTTATCTATGGAGAAGCGATAAGGTCCTAATGAGGCGCTTGGTGGAGGAAAAAGTGGGAGTTTCACAGAGAAACAGATAACAGGCTGGAACATTTCCTTCTTTCACGTCTCCAGGAAAAAAAAACACAAAGTGCTTGTCTTATTCTGAGTGAACAAACAACAGGAAAAGTTGGTTAATAAGAGAATACGAGGGTCAGATTTAGTCTAAAAATCCTGGTTGGGGTTTAGAAGTTTAGGTGCAGATCATTATCTCTGCTTCATCAGGTTCATTGATGAAGAGTCTTGATATTTAAAACTGACACTGAAGCATATTTCTGCCTGGTTTAGTAAACATTAACAAGACAACCCTCGCTACACCAGACAGGCTGGATCATTGTTGTTTCCTACCAAGTTCCAGTCATGTGCAGCAGCCTTCTTCTCTGTGTCTGCTGGTAAACCACATGCTCTTCTCCTGCATGTCTGCAGCCATGTTACCAGAAGGCCAGACAGTGGCTGCTGGACAACATCCCCTCCGTCCTGGTGTTTGGAGTCTGCATCGGTGTGGTTCAGGTAGGTATCTCCACTATGTTTTCAAGCTGTTGACTGAAAGCCTTGAACCTGTTTCCACGAGTTAGACTCATCAAAGTTCCAGCTCAGCAGATAAAGACAGGGGAAACAAGGCTGACCTTATGAAGGTATTTGCCGTCACTGACCTGTATGGCTTGTGTTGACAGATCCTGGCCCTGGTCTTCTCCATGCAGATGTACTGTCAGATCCGGCACGCTGAGAAAAACCTGTACTGACTGCAGGACTCGGAGGCTGGAAGACCTCTGATCCAGGCACAGATGCTTCAGCACTAACACGGGGTTCAGACCTGGGACGACAGCGTATCTGACCGTATACATGACTGTACTCACTGAAACATCGTTTTATCATCTTTATTAAATCTACATACGTTTACATGTCTGCAGATTCCAGCTTTAAATCTGAATTCAGCTCCAATCAATAATAAATCAAAATTCATTTATCTATCATGCTTCGCTGTATGTATTAAAGTTAGCTGAAATAAATAATTCCTGTATTTAATTATGTGTGTGAGATAAGAATCTGCAGCACCAAGCTCCCTTAGTTCACATTTCCCTCTGTGTAGTCGTGCGTTCAGATGAACCGGCAGGTGGTTCCAGCCGTTTGCTGCTCAGATCTCACTATTCTGCAACGCTTAAAAAAAAACATTTTTATCCTAATCATCCACAATTCCTTTTTTCTTTGTGTGTAAGGTGACCCTGGGTGTGGAAAGGCGCCAAGAAATAAAATGTAATATTATTGTTATTATTAATTTGTCCATCTAGGTAGAATGTTTGGGTCTGTGAAGAATGAAGCTGTAACACGGCGTTTCTCTTCTATATTTGTATATTAACATAAATACTATTTCAATAACACTGTTTTGTACCTGAGAAGAAGACTGAAAAGAAAAAAAAGGATTTGTTTCATATCATTTTTACGACTCCTCTCCCATAAATCTTAGCTGTAATTGCAGGTTATGTTTTAGTTGTGGCCTCCATCAGATACTGGCAGACTTTTGTACATTTTGGTTTTTATTGAGTTTTTCTTTATTAGGGCTTAAATCTAGGAAATCCTTCCAGCGTTGCTTTAAGGATGTACAGAACTGTTGGCTAACCCCGACGGCACTGAAATATAGAAACTCTATATTATACTTGTCCTGAAAACACAGCAGTCCTTTGTTCTGTCCCAGCGGAGGAAGGTAAATGGTTCCCCAGTAGAAGAGGACATTTATAATGGATCCTAAACGGGTTCCCTGTTTAAAGGGTGCATCTAACTGTTGTTTTTTGAAGTAAGCTGGTGGGTTTCAGCAGTGATGGCGATTAGGGCCACCTCTCCACAGAACTACATTACTGGGTTATTGTAGGAACAAGGGACAACCAGTTGGAAACTGGGTAGTTTGATACCAGCATCTTTCCATCTGAGAGACTCTGCCTCTCTGAAGTGCTCCTTTTATACCCAGTCATGTTACTGACCTGTTGCCAGTTAACCTGATTAGTTATCGAATGCTCCTCCAGGTGTTTCTTGTTTGTACCAGGTACTTTTCCAGCCTTTTGTTGCTCCTGTTCCAACTTTTTCCAGACGTGTTGCTGCATCAGATTCACTATCAGCTCATATTTTCATCACATGAAGAAAAGACTCAGTTTCATCATCTGATGTGTTGGTTATCTTCTACTGGGAGTAAGATGAGGATGATGGGATTCTGGTTTCATTTACATTTTACACAGAAACCTGAATTTTAGAAGCACGTACATGTAAATCTTTTTATATACTTGTTGCTGTTGTTATTCATGTTTTACTCAGGTAAAACCAGTAGCTGCTCCCGATGTTTGTCTGCTGTGTTTGCTATTCGACGTGTAGAAGGTTGTCTGTTTTTTATAGGACTGAACACCTCATCAAGCCCTATTTTATAGTGTGTTAAGGCAGGTTTAAAAGAATTGGCTACACACTGAGACAAACCGCGGAGGCCGCAGGAGGGGGGCACTGGCTTGGCCGTCAGCACGTGTTTCAGCCTCTGGTCATGATGACATCCGTGCCCACACATTTATGTTATAGATGTCTATTTGTTCCACTGAATCTTCACCGTACTGTCCTTGTTTTACAGGATTACAATGAAAAGTACTGCGGAAAACTTCAAAGAAAATATTAAATTGTAGATTTCTTTTGGCTGTGGGCAGAACGAACCTTCATCTACAGGAGCTGCTTCTATATACGTCTGACTCCATTTCACACCATCCCTCAGCATCAGCGTCTTCTTCATGCTGGGTGATGAATGAACTCAACTTTCAGATCAGCATGAACCACCGAGCTGAAGCTCTGGTTAAAGAACAACGAGGAGACAGACAAGATCATTCTGCTGAAGACATTTATATGACTTCACAACATTATCAAGCAGTTCAGATTTCAGTTTGGTGCAGACAATCATCACTTTTTACACTGATTATTAAGATTGAATAAATGATCTAAAAAAACACTTCACAACTTCCATTTTCTCTGATATGTCAAAAAAGTGTAAACAGTTCAAAATAAATACTTAAATACAGCAGAGTGTTTTAATGCCATCAGTGCAGGAGACCCAGAGAGCCTTTACTCCAGCACCACTGAGGTAAAAATCTATTAGATGTTTGTTCAAACTCCAGGACCTCAGTTCTTGATACAGACCATGTAAACCGAAAGAACTGAGGCTGTCAGCACCACAGACCAGTTAGTGTTCATCTGCAGACCCCCGACCCAGTGTTTTCATCACCCTCACGCTGTCCGGGGATCAACTTAGTGCTGCTGCTGCATCATCAGCTTCGTCTTCATTGCTGCTTCACAGCGGCCGCTGGCTCATAGATTTAAAGGACCGACTCTGCACAGCTCCGGTCCTCCAGGGCCACAGTCCTGCAGGTTTTAGATACCTGATTCTGATTAAATGGGTCTTCTCAACAGTTTGCTGTCAAGTTCTGCTCAAAAATTGTTAATGTTACCATCATTTCATTCAGGAAACAGAGAAAACCTGCAGGATGGCGCCCTTGGAGGACCAGGGACCTCATTTATCAAACTGCGCGTAGCAAAGCAAACTACAGGTGGCATCTGCGGCACACTTCTACTTTCAGATTTATAAAAGCGTGCGCACGCACGTCCCACACCAACTTCTGTTTATAAATCAGAATCAACTCTAACGCGGGCACACGTGAGGGAACGCCTTGCCCCGCCCACATGGTGGCTATCAATGGTCAGGTGGACACCTGTAATAAATATTTATCACATCATTCCCATGATGTCTCAGGAGACTGAGATCCTGATGAACCAGGTTGACAAACGTAAAAATGTTTAATTGGTGGGCACGGCGTGGGCATTGCTTGTGTTATTAAGGCAGAATAGTGGCAGCAGGAGGCAGATGCTGTCATCACTGTGTCAGAAGGCAAGACGCCAGAGATAATGTGGCTGGATATCTCAGTCGGTAGAGCATCCGTCTGCCCTGTGGGAGACTGAAGTTCGAATCCCAGAGTGATGAATCGCTTTGGACAAAATGTAGGACCAAAGCTACTTTCCACACTGACTGCTACATGCTGGCAGCAGACTGTCCACGTTATTTAGCTGGATGGATTTTATAACATGGAAGTTTTGTTTCACAATGACAGAACATGTTTTAGTGGTTGAGCTTCTTATTAATATCATCTCCCTTTTCCTGGAAATCCTGTTGTTGTTCCCCTGAGCGTGTGCTCTCAGCAGAATATCAAATGTGCGTCTTTATTCATTTCTGTAAACAGCTTTAATATCTAACATGTGGTGTGAAAGGTAATAGTGGACTGTGCAGAAATGTTTCACATCATTTCCTTGATTTTATTCTGTATCGTTGGTGTTGCCGTTTCCCGTTTTTCTAGATTACGTGCATACAGCTGGGTCAGAGTTGCCGGGGAGGTAAGAACATTTTCCCGTCAAGTTAGGTTTTTATAAATTCCAAAAGTTGGCGTACGCTGGTTTTTGTTCCTACACAAGCTTGATAAATGAGGCCCCAGAACTGGACATCCCTGACATAAACATTAAGACAAGAAGATCCTTAGATGAGGATCCTCAAGCTTCTCCATAAGGCCCTACAGACCAGAGAAAGCCGAGTGGAGTCAGATACCACCATCGTACCAGGTGAAACTGGTTTGTCAGCACCAGGCCCTCCAGGAAAAAGGCTTGTTGGCATGACGATAGTCTTTACTGATGAAGAAGACAGAACTGTCAGTGTCACAGTCCAGAGGGGAAACCGTGATGCAGAGGACACCTGAACCTCAGTCATACTCCACAGGTTCCTCCAATTCGGCCACGCTCTCCTAAAGATGAGAAAGAACCATGACAATGGGAAGAAACTGAGGAAAACAAGCTGGTGGTCAGATTTGTGTGACTCACCCATCCTCCATGACTTTTAACCCAAGAGGCAAAGGTGTTCATATAGTGTTCTGCGAAGCCTTGAATGCGGTTGGTTCCTGAGGCGGTCACCATCCGCCGGGACACCTCCATGCTGACCGCTATGCGTCTCAGTGTTGGACTAGCTGGTGGTGCCGAGGGCGGGACCTGGGGCACCTGACTGCTGTTGAAAATGTCTATAACTCTGGCAAATGATCCGTAGGAAAGACGTTTCAGACTGTTGCGCAGGATGGGGTCCGACTGGATCTGTTGGGAGATGATGGTGAAGGCATGTGGGGAAACACAGCAAACTACATTTGGAAAGATCTCACACATCGTAAGCTGATGATAGCTGCTGATGTCTTCTTCTAAGGTGTCTCAGAGCACAGCTGGAGATTGCTGGTGTCAGTTTAAGAGATGAAGCCTAACTACTGATGATGTGACACATCCTACCTTAGTGTTGATGGCATCTCCTTCCAAAGACAGCAGCTCAACCAGCTGCTGGACCACCACCTCTTTATCACACACCACTAAAAACAAACAAAAAAAATACATGTTTATAGTGTAGATATGTGCAGATATATCTTTGCTTTGGTTCTGCAACAGGAAGCAGAAGACTCCTCCTCTGGGTCGCAGGTCAGACAGAAGCTGTTGGATTCTCCTTTCCAGTGACTGAAAGATGAACCTGTCAATGCATCTGCTTGTGCTGCAGTGCGATTCGATGTGTGATCACCTGGTGTTGGTTGGACTACGGGACTCGGTATCTTTAACTTGGTGGATTTCCGGGCAATCCTGTCCAGCTTCTCAGCCACCTCATTGTAGAACTCAGGACGATAACCTATATGAATGTACAGCAACTTCATGAATAGCCGATCTCTGAATAAAGTTTGTCTGAATATGTAAGTCACATTCAGTGCCTTTATACAGGCTCTTCAATAACACGCTAACCTTACTACAGGCTCTTCACTAACACGCTAACCTTTCTACAGGCTCTTCACTAACACGCTAACCTTTCTACAGGCTTTTTACTAACACGCTAACCTTTCTACAGGCTCATCACTAACACGCTAACCTTTCTACAGGCTCTTCAATAACACACCAAGCTTTCTACAGGCTCTTCAATAACACGCCAAGCTTTCTACAGGCTCCTCACTAACACGCTAACCTTTCTACAGGCTTTTTACTAACATGCTAACCTTTCTACAGGCTCTTCAATAACACGCCAAGCTTTCTACAGGCTCTTCACTAACACGCTAACCTTTCTACAGGCTTTTTACTAACATGCTAACCTTTCTACAGGCTCTTCAATAACACGCCAAGCTTTCTACAGGCTCTTCACTAACACGCTAACCTTTCTACAGGCTTTTTACTAACACGCTAACCTTTCTACAGGCTCTTCAATAACACGCCAAGCTTTCTACAGGCTCTTCACTAACACGCTAACCTTTCTACAGGCTTTTTACTAACACGCTAACCTTTCTACAGGCTCTTCAATAACACGCCAAGCTTTCTACAGGCTCTTCACTAACACGCTAACCTTTCTACAGGCTCTTCACTAACACGCTAACCTTTCTACAGGCTTTTTACTAACACGCTAACCTTTCTACAGGCTCTTCACTAACACGCTAAGCTTTCTACAGGCTCTTCACTAACACGCTAACCTTTCTACAGGCTTTTTACTAACACGCTAACCTTTCTACAGGCTCTTCAATAACACGCCAAGCTTTCTACAGGCTCTTCACTAACACACTAACCTTTCTACAGGCTCTTCACTAACACGCTAACCTTTCTACAGGCTTTTTACTAACACGCTAACCTTTCTACAGGCTCTTCAATAACACGCCAAGCTTTCTACAGGCTCTTCACTAACACGCTAACCTTTCTACAGGCTCTTCACTAACACGCTAACCTTTTTACAGGCTTTTTACTAACACGCTAAGCTTTCTACAGGCTCTTCACTAACACGCTAACCTTTCTACAGGCTTTTTACTAACACGCTAACCTTTCTACAGGCTTTTTACTAACACGCTAAGCTTTTTACAGGCTTTTTACTAACACGCTAACCTTTCTACAGGCTTTTTACTAACACGCTAAGCTTTCTACAGGCTCTTCACTAACACGCTAACCTTTCTACAGGCTTTTTACTAACACGCTAAGCTTTTTACAGGCTCTACTATAACATGTTAACATTTCTAAAGGCTCGTCTACAAATGGTGATGACGTATATTTCAGGTGTGGAGTGTAACTGATAAACTCACTTGGCGCGCTGGTGTCCCCTGAAGACAGAGGTTGAATTCTTTCTTTCTCCTTCTCTTTCTTCTGTTTTTCCATCTTTTTAAAGAACTGAGACAGCTTTCTTTTAATCTTCTTTTGTTTCTTCTTCCACTTTTCTCGGTCATCGTCATCTGATGAGGAGGAGGAGGAGGAAGGTTTTCCATCCTGAGAAAGAAGAAGTTTATCATGTCAGCACTGACATCTCAGTAAGATAAAACAGTAGCACATCAATGGACAATATATAGTTGTAAAATAAAGTGAAAAATTCATGACTGCAGAAAAGAGCAAAAACCCAGCAACAATATTATCATCCTATCTTTTTCCACCCATAAAAATAACACAGGATAATAAGTACGGATAAAAATAAATTAAATATAATGAAGGTTGCCACTGATTAGTCAACAAAAAGAGCTGAACTTCACCATACTGTAGTGCAGCATTGACCTGCAATCAGGAAAATATTTTCTCCTATAGTTAAAAATTCTTCTGGAAACTGGGAGCAACAACCCAAAAGTGTTAGCAATTTAGGATTTTTTGGGAGCACAAGACGTGCGGCTTCCTCTAAATGAACACAGAAAATATTACTTAAATTCTTTGTGATACGAAGTCAGATAAGACCAACATGGTCTTACTTCTTGGTAGTGTTTTGCCTTGATGTCCCTGTCAAGCGAGCCTTTCGCATCTTTTGTCCTTCGAATCGTGCTCCGTTGAGGCAGCTGCTTTATTAACCCCTTCAATCCAGTCTTCTTTGTGTTTTCATCTTCAGCCTGGTGGTCCCGTCCATCATTTGGTTGGGAATGTGGCTTGGACCTAGCATGAGAAAATGTTAGAGTGAAAACCCACCAACAGTTCGCCTGCCAAACTTCCATCTGTGATGACATGAAACACATCAAATCCTGCTGAGCGCAGAGATGATTCAAGCCAAACCAACTTTATTTATAAAGCACTTTAAAACAGTAAGCACTGACCAAAGTGCTGAGGAGTAAGAACAAAAACATTTTTGTATTCAGAGTCAAAACAGATCACCTGAACTTGTTATGATCATCGTACGCTCCCCCTACTTTGCCCGGTCTCTCTTTGTGGGGGGTAGAAAGAGTCCGTTCGAGAAAAGCTTGCAGGACCAGACGAGTCTCAGCCTTGATCTCCACCAGAGAGACGGAGTAAACGGAGGAGATGGAAGAGATGGAGGAACTCCGCCCTGCAGGCTCTGACATCGCTGTAAAGAAAACAGACGCATGCTGTAACCATACAGAAAGAAAGATGCTGTTACTCATCAGTTCCTGGAGGCCAACTCTTATCTTTCTGTTTTTCATGGTTGGAGATTAATCAGGAGGAGGTAATGAGGAAGGAAGAGTAGGTGATGAGGAGGGAGGAGATGAAGAAGAATGAGGAGATGATGAGGTAGTAAGGGGTAATCTAACTACTGAGTTTAAGTAGAAGAAAAGTTATGTTGTGACTGGCTGCAAGTTAAGAGTAAAGCAGCGTCATTAGTTCCAGCCAGAAGTTGTTCCCGAGTTATTTCTCTTAACTACGACCTGAATTCAGCTACCAGATAAAGCTGAAGAAGCAGATAGTATTACTCTATAATCCTGCTGTTGTAATCGGACCGGGGGATCAGGGAAGGAAGGATGCTCTGGTCCTGAAGCTGAATGTGGGACTACTAGTAATCTCGAAGGCCACAGAGTTCAGCCTGGTACGTGTAGATGAATAAGGTCAGAGATGTAGGCGGAGTCTAACCGTGTAGAGCTCTACAACTAGGAAGCAGTATTTTAAAACTAATTCTAAAATAGACGGTAACCAGTGGAGATGCTAAAACCGGGTTGGTATGCACCTTTTCATGAGAGTGAGCCAGAGACGAGTCCAGAGAAAACAGAGGAGTTTTAATCTGGAACCACTCACATCAGTTTTCCCTCAAGAGATAAAAGACCAGAAGGTTGTGAGAAATGTTCATCATGAGCAGAAACAAGGAGGTTGTTCATGGAAGCAGCTAGAATCGGGTGAAGCTCCTCCTGGGGAGGAGACGGAGACCCGACGTCCAGCAGCCTGAGGTTCCTGTCCATGATTTCCTATCATGCTGAAGTTGTGTTAACGGGACATATTTAAACATTTTTTTTTTAAAATAACTACTTTCCTAGTAAAGATTTACTCATGATGCTGAGTTACTTTAATCAAGAAGTAACTAAAATTAATTACTTTTAAAGTAACGTGTCCAACATTGGATGTAACGAGGAAAATTAATTGCTCTACTTTGCAATTTCGACCACACTCTTACTGTTCATATCCCGTGCCTTCATAGTTTGGTCAGGGTCAGGATTCATAGTAAGTGTCACGGGCTAAGGCGGAGGTAAGGACCCAAACACAGGCCGACGAGGCCGAAGGCAGACCAGGAACGAGGGTTTTATTAACATAAACTGAAGATGGATACGCGGCGGTTACAGGAAGTGAAAGAGAAACTAAGGGTATATATACAAGGTCTAACAGGTGACGTGTATGAACAAACTAAACCACATGCACTGATGACGGAAAGCAGAAAGCAAAACAGAATACACAAAGGAAAGAGCAACAAACTAAAACAAGGAAAACAACATAAGACTACCAAACCAAAACCAACGGAGCATGACAGTAGAGGCTTTTATCAGACTTTAAACTGCAGGTTTATCTAGAACGTCTACGTAGCGTTTTTCACATTAATAAGTGCATGATTTATCCCTAATAACTGTTTTAGAAAGCAGAGAGATTGTTTTAGGATTTATAACTTACTACACAGCTTCATGTCCTGTAAAACATGAAAGCCATAATAACTTAAATATATTTTACTTCATTTAAAAGTGGTATAAACTTTCTGGAACTGTTTAAACTTACAATAAAACCCTGTTTTATCGAATGCTGTCCTAACAGCTAGATCATAAGAAATCCGGTGTATCTTTTCAAATATTTTCTTGGCTCTGATGGCTTTTATTATACAGCTAGTGGAGAGAAAAGATGGTCAGAAAGAGGGTTAGACATGCAGCAAAAGACCACCTTGTGTACGAGTCATAGCCTCAGTTACAAGAACTGGCTGTTCCACCAGCTGACCCCCCCCCCCCCACACTTTTCTTTTCACTTTCTCCTCTAAATCACCACCAACCTCCTCACCTTGGAAGATCAGACCAAGACTTTACTGCACATTATGTCTTTTTGCCATGACACCAGTTACCAAAATAAAAGCTTGTGTACCTTCATAGTGTTATGAACCCCCCCCCCCCCCCCATCATCCTCCCAACCCAGCTGATTCAGAAAAGTTCATAATTTTATTATTACTACACAGCAGGTGCAGATATTTTGTCTGTTTGACCTCTGCATGACTTCTGTTCCCTTCGTGCACCATATGATCCCTCCTCTGCTGTTTCACTACATTACTGTTTCCAGATAAACACCCCGCCTCTGGAAAGACCAGCAGGTCTGTAGACAGTTCTTGTGTGAGGGTCCAGGTCCTCCTTGAACTCTGCATCACTGTACCATAAAAACAAATGCTCAGAAACGTGACCTGTAGTGTTTCACATCTTCCAGATTCCCTAAAAGCATGATTCCCCTTGTGACCCACACAGGGGCATAGCACGAAATCCTGGACCCCGTGTACGAACCATCTTGGTGGGGCCCTACATGGATTTGACTGATAGTTCTCACACATAATTTTCCCATGGTATAAGACTAAGGTAATAAAAATGATCTTACTTTAACAGACACTCTGACATTGCTCAGCCTCTCATGGTCCTCCTCTTCTTCGCCTCAACCTCCTCACTACCTTCAGAGAAACCTTCCCTTCCCACTTCTTCACTTGCATCTTCTGTCTCTGCTAGAGGGACAGACCTCATACAGCCAGACAGACAGGACTATCTGAGCCTGCTCACAGCAACACGACAGAATAAAACCTAACGTCAGCGTCACTGAGATCATTCCGTCTGAACCAGCTGCAGAAGACTGACTGTAAACTGAATAACTTCGCTGCCTCCATGAACTCAGAGCTCATCTGGACGTGACGACGGACCTGCTGCTGGGTCTGAGACTGAGGACCATGTGGTCCATGATGTTAAGCTTTGCCAGTACTGATGTTACCATGTCAAAGTGGTGCTGAGAGGTTGATTATTAGGCAACAAACCACTTGCTACGATGCACCAACAAACACAAGAGTCATGTTTTGTACTGACTCCTGTTTCTCCTCTGTGTCCGATAACATGCAGACTGGACACCTTTCTGACTCAGAGCCCTTAGTTTCTAGTTAATGCAGTAATTCAGTAATAATTATAAGACAGCCCACTTCCCAGGTTAGATATTTTATAAGTTACTGACTCAAAAGCCAACAGTAGGACTTATAATAACCAGACTGATTTATCCATCAGTCCTTGTAGGCTTAAAGTTGGAAAATTATCCTGTTTTATTTTATTCATTAAGAAATGATGGTAGGTTATTTGTTGTCAGCATTACAGACTTCGGGTCTGGTGCATTCAGATTTTCAGACAACTAGAGGCCAGAGGCATCTTATCAGTCCGGAAATGACCAGGAATCCATTCACACCGAACATGTCATGGTCGATCCCTGCAAAGGGCTAAAACATCCACAACACGCGGAAGTGTTTTTATCACAAGGTCCGTAATGATTGGGGCAATAACTTAGATGAATTTCTGATGTAATCAATCAGTGTCGTCCCTAAATGAACCCTAACTGTTAACCTGATATCAGCTCAGTCGGTGATGGTCACCTCGCTGCCTTCGTTTTCTCACCCTGTGTTTTTTCTCTTTTCTGGTGTCCAGACTTCCTGTCGATGGGAAGTTCAGGACTTTCTCCTCTAGCCGCCTGGCTTTTCTCTGACTCTGTAAGCAGACCAGTGCGGGTGTGGACTGAACCATTTTTAGGGGGTGACAGGACCCCTGAAAGAACATCCATCATTATTGTTAATGCTAATGTTATTGTCTCTGCAGCTTCATTCCAGCAAACCGATCATTACATTAATTAATTAGACATTTTTAAATTAAACATAAAAAAAAATCCATTTCATGATTTTCAAGGGCCCCCACCCTGCAGAGGGCCCAGGTAAACAGCTCAGTTTACCCCCCAGTTTGCCTCGCTGGCAGATTGGGGTCAAATCTGACCCCAAACAGCCTCAATGTCAAAAACTTTGTACCACCAAAACAGCAAAAGAGAAAACAATTATGACATTTTTTCATTTCTATGTTTTCTACATTATTTTAGATAAGTTTTGGTCATTTTACTATCAAATGACAAAACAGGTCAAATGTGGCCCCATCGGTTTGTAAGGGTTAAATCGGTGAGTGGTTCAGCTCTCTATGAGATTTCAGTGCTCAGAGGTATGACCGGGTCTACATAACTAATCAATAATTAATCAAACTTATATCAAACTGAAGTGTTTACCTGAAGTTTGGCACATATCTCTAAAAATATGGACCATAATGATTTTAACAAGTTTTTAGATTAAAACGAGAATAATGATGTAAAAATGAAAATTTCTTCTAACCTCACAAATTCTCTGCAGCTGCAACGATCACATATAGATTTTATTTTTCTAAATGAGGATGATCAATAGCTTACCTGTGTATTAATTATTCCATCTGTTAATGGTCATGTTTTCCTCCAAGCTGATGAATTTAAGCTGGGTTTCTTGTGTGATTACAGAACATTTCTGTGATGAGAACTGCTTTCTTGTCTCGACAATATTGATCATTAAAAGACAGAAATCATGAAGTAAAATGATCTTGGATTCATTTCCGATAAAAAAAAAACTTCTTGTTAGTTACTGAACAGAATAAACTTCTGCTTGTTCAGATGTCCTGTCCGTCCATAAGTCCAGAAAAAACACTTGTCCTCCAGGGACCTCTGTGGGACACCTCTGTCTCTACTCATGTCAGAATTAGGCCTTAAGTGTCCCTAACTTGTTGTGAGTAGTCCATCTATGATGGAACATGACGTCTGAGGCTCTGGACCTTCCTGATTACATGTGGGGTTCTGGTCCCCACGATGGATCAGTAAACTTAAAGTCGCGACTTTAATTTCACTTTAATGCAGGTCTCGCCGTCCGTAGAGACGTCAGGTTTATGAGACCGAAAAGAGCCGAGGAAAGCCGATTGAGCTTCGGCCGGCCAGGCTAGAACGGACAGCTTAACCTGGACCAGGAAATGGACCGAACTGTGCCAAAGTCGTCCCCCCACAGCGGACACACATACCTCCGACCCTCGGACACACATCTGAACAGCTTCCCTGACCGGATCTTAAAAACCGAGGACACGAACTCTGGAGGGACAAACTTTCCCACACACAGCTGGTTCTGACCTAACCAGAACTTTAACCAAAACTTTACCAGAATTTTAACTCAGGAGAGGTCCAGAACTCTCCACGGAGACTCTTTCTTACCTCTGTCCGTGTGTGAGAGCCTGACGAGCTGCTACAGAGGCTAGATTTCCTCCGCCGCTCCGGTCTGTGTGTAGTGAGACAGGGAGGCGCGCGGTGAGCGACGGGGGGAGGGGAGGGGCGCGAGTTACAGGGGCGTGGCTATCTTGGGAGCGACAGGTGGGCGGAGCCACTCTGAAGGCTATGCAGCTGTCTGGTGCTCTATTATTAAAAGACAAATTTATTTTTATCTTCCATCTTTTTAAACCAGCTGACCTGCATTCAAGTATAATAATAATAATAATAATAATAATAATAATAATAATAATAATAAATAAAAAGAAACTTCATTTCTTCTTCAGGATTAATCACTTCATGATTTTGTTTTCTGTATTTCAGTCTCCTGATATCTGATCTTCAGTCAGAAAGTGTGTCACGGCGGTTCTGAGGAGGAAAACAATGAAAATCAAAAAGTTTTTCTTTTAGGAGAAAACATGAGGTGTGAGAGCCTGTCAGATTTGTTCTAAACAGAAACAGAAACCAGTTCTAGTTTGACTCCCAATTAGTAGAAATGAGGTGTTTTACATCAGAATCAGAATGATCAGAATCAGAATACTTATTTAATCCCAGAGGAAATGTGTGCACACAGTCACTCCATACTAAATAAAGAAAGAGGAACATAAGATAAAGATAGAAATCATAATAAGGAAAATTAAGAAAAATGACAGATTGGTAACAATATTATTAGTAGTAACATATTACTCATCATTAATCTGGATGTAAACATCTTAACTGAACAATCATCCGCATCCACTGAATGTGATCAGCACAAAGGTTATTTCTTTAGTTTGAGGTCTTTAGTTTCAGTTTCTCAGGAAAAAGAAGCCATATAACTTTTCACACCTGAAAAAGATATACAAAACTATGAAAGATAACTTTTTTGAATACATTTTATTTCAAAATAATCACTTAACATGATATTTATCAACATTTGTTCATAATTTCTGCTGTTTTCATGTCTTTTTTCTTGTTATTCTGACTGGATCAGGTTAAACATGAGAGGCTGATTTACACCAGGTGGTGTCAGTGGTAGATGGAGGTTCTGCAGGTCTCTCTGAACACATTTCCTGTATGATGAGCTCAATTTGGTGTAAAACTCAGGAAAGATTCAGCTGCTGATCCTCTCCTTGTTACAGCAGACAGTCATAAAAAGCTCAAGTTGCTGATTTCTTATTAAGTTTCTGATTTTTTATGTAAACAGAGCAGAAACCTCCCTGAGAACCGACTGGCTGGAGTAAAGAGAGGTTGACTGGGTCCAAACACAAGCTCATCGTCACCATGAGCAGATTGAAGCGCAGTCAGCTGGAAACCATGAAGCAGAGAGCAGCAGCAGTTCTCAGCACAACCCCCCCCAACCCTGTCCAGCGCCGCTGATATCCAGACACTGGTACAAGGATTGGGAGTGACCAGGCCAAGACGGCATGAAGGAGAACCAGGAAACAAAGCCAGGAGGTCTGAAATGAATGAACTCCATCACATTATTTCTGTCAGGATGTTTAAGCAAAGTCAGAGGTGAGACGAGGCGTCACATAAATCGTGAAGTTTCATGAAGTCTTGTTCTGAGCGTCGCTCTTACCTCTGCTTCCTGCCCAGCAGGCAGACGTCTGGACTCGTCTGGACTCTCACTCTGCCCTCAGCTGCATCCTCTGTCCATGTCTCGAACTCTGCTCCCTCTATCTATCCTCCCGTAGGTCCGTCTCACCCCCAAAATCAGAGTACATCAGAGGTGGGGCCAATAGGGAGCCAGGCAGCAGGGTGAGGCACTTCCTCTGTGACAGGAAACTAACAACAAACACTCAGAGACCACAGGCAGGGGGAGGGGAGCCCAGATCAAGAGATGTTTTTAATGACGGAGTTCACATCAGGGTCAGTGCTAAAGAACGCATGTTGATTTCTGACATTAAAATGAACTTCATAGTTTGATGGCATGAACGTTCATGCCTCAGCTTCTCTGATCTCAATCTGCAGCAGCATCACCAGGAAGCTGAGTTCACTCTGCACAGACCTCTGCAGAGATTAGATCAATTACTGTACAACCACAGTCAAAAAGAGTCAAGAAGCTGTGTACAATGTAAATAGGACCAGAAGTCAATGATTTCCAGATCCCATCAGGTCATCTTTTATTCCCAGTAGAAGATCAACAACACATCAGAGGATGAAACTGAGACTTTTCACCATGTGATGGAAAATATGAGCTGATAGTGAATCTGATGCAGCAACACGTCTGGAAAAAAATTAGTTTCAGGGTGATGTTGGGCACGGTTTGTCTCAGTGTGTAGCCAATTCTTTTAAACCTGCCTTAACACACTATAAAATAGGGCTTGATGAGGTGTTCAGCCCTATAAAAAACAGACAACCTTCCACACATCTAATAGCAAACACAGCAGACAAACATCGGGAGCAGCTACAGGAAGACGACCTGAGTAAAACATGAAAAACAACAGCAACAAGTATATAAAAAGATTTACATGTACGTGCTTCTAAAATTCAGGTTTCTGTGTAAAATGTAAATGAAACCAGAATCCCATCATCCTCATCTTACTCCCAGTAGAAGATAACCAACACATCAGATGATGAAACAGTCTTTTCTCCATGTGATGAAAATATGAGCTGATAGTGAATCTGATGCAGCAACACGTCTGGAAAAAGTTGGAACAGGAGCAACAAAAGGCTGGAAAAGTACCTGGTACAAACCAGAAACACCTGGAGGAGCATTCGATAACTAATCAGGTTAACTGGCAACAGGTCGGTAACATGACTGGGTATGAAAGGAGCATTTCAGAGAGGCAGAGTCTCTCAGATGGAAAGATGGACAGAGCTTCATCAATCTGAGACTAACTGTGTCTAAAAATTGTGGAATAATTTAAGAGAAATGTTCCTCAATATAAAATTGTGATGACTTTGACGATCCCACAATCTACAAGTGTATCATTTCATCAACAGATTCAGAGAATCACAGGGAATCTCTGTGTGCATGGGGCAAGGAAGGCCTTGTAGATTTCAGCAAGACGATCCATCACAGCAGCATGGCTTCACAGGAGAAGAGTCCGGCTGCTGAACTGGTCTGCCTGCAGTCCAGACCTTCCACCAGTACACAACATCTGGAGCATCATGGAAGCAGAAATCCAGCAACCAAGGTCCAGGACTGTAGAGCAGCTAGAATCCTGTATCAGACCAGAATGGGACAACATTCCTCTCCTAAAACTCCAGCAACTGGTCTCCTCACTTCCCAGACGTTTACAGGCATGTTAGAATAAGAGGAGATGCTACACCATGCTGAACACCACCCTGAAACTACTTTTTACACCATGCTGAACATCACCCTGAAACTACTTTTTACACCATGCTGAACATCACCCTGAAACTACTTTTTACACCATGCTGAACATCACCCTGGAACTAATTTTTACACCGTGCTGAACATCACCCTGGAACTACTTTTTACACCATGCTGAACATCACCCTGGAACTACTTTTTACACCATACTGAACATCACCCTGGAACTACTTTTTACACCATGCTGAACATCACCCTGGAACTACTTTTTACACCATGCTGAACACCACCCTGAAACTACTTTTTACACCATGCTGAACATCACCCTGAAACTACTTTTTACACCATGCTGAACATCACCCTGAAACTACTTTTTACACCATGCTGAACATCACCCTGGAACTAATTTTTACACCGTGCTGAACATCACCCTGGAACTACTTTTTACACCATGCTGAACATCACCCTGGAACTACTTTTTACACCGTACTGAACATCACCCTGGAACTACTTTTTACACCATGCTGAACATCACCCTGGAACTACTTTTTACACCATGCTGAACATCACCCTGGAACTACTTTTTACACCATGCTGAACATCACCCTGGAACTACTTTTTACACCATGCTGAACATCACCCTGGAACTACTTTTTACACCATACTGAACATCACCCTGGAACTACTTTTTACACCATGCTGAACATCACCCTGGAACTACTTTTTACACCATACTGAACATCACCCTGGAACTACTTTTTACACCATGCTGAACATCACCCTGGAACTACTTTTTACACCATGCTGAACATCACCCTGGAACTACTTTTTACACCATACTGAACATCACCCTGGAACTACTTTTTACACCATGCTGAACATCACCCTGGAACTACTTTTTACACCATACTGAACATCACCCTGGAACTACTTTTTACACCGTGCCGAACATCACCCTGGAACTACTACTGGATGATGAAGAGAGGGAATAGTCGTGGAGGGATGAAGCTCATGTTCAAAGAGCAGATAAAGAGGAAGGGTGATGACTGAACTGCTGGGTGGGGGCGTCCATGGGGTATAGTTGTTTATGAGGGAGCTTTAATTCCTCTTATCAGCTACAACATCCACTTTGCTACCCTGCACCCTGAACGACTTCTTACACCGTGCCGAACATCACCCTGGAACTACTTTTTGCACCGTGCCGAACATCCCCCTGGAACTACTTTACACCCCTGGAACTACTTTTTACACCGTGCTGAACATCACCCTGGAACTACTTTTTACACCGTGCTGAACATCCCCCTTGAAATACTTTTTACACCCCTGGAACTACTTTTTACACCGTCCCGAACATCACCCTGAAATTACTTCTTACACCGTGCCAAACATCACCCTGGAACTACTTTTTACACCGTGCCGAACATCACCCTGGAACTACTTTTTACACCGTGCCGAACATCACCCTGGAACTACTTTTTACACCGTGTCGAACATCCCTCTGGAACTACTTTACACCGTCCCGAACATCACCCTGAAATTACTTCTTACACCGTGCCAAACATCACCCTGGAACTACTTTTTACACCGTGCCGAACATCACCCTGGAACTACTTTTTACACCGTGCCGAACATCACCCTGGAACTACTTTTTACACCGTGTCGAACATCCCTCTGGAACTACTTTACACCCCTGGAACTGCTTTTTACACCGTGCCGAACATCACCCTGGAACTACTTTTTACACCGTGCCGAACATCACCCTGGAACTACTTTTTACACCGTGTCGAACATCACCCTGGAACTACTTTTTAGACCATGCTGAACATCACCCTGGAAGTACTTTTTCCAGACGTGTTGCTGCATCAGATTCACTATCAGCTCATATTTTCTATCACATGGTGAAAAGTCTCAGTTTCATCATATGATGTGTTGTTGATCTTCTACTGGGAATAAAAGATGACCTGATGGGATTCTGGTTTATTTACATTCTAAACCGAGTCTTGGGTTTTTAGGGATCATGGTTGTATTTGTATACAGTTTATTGAACCTTGACCCACTCTGCTGGGTCCATATTCAAACTGCAGCTGTTGCTGAAACATCTGGAAAATTTTAATGTTCTCGTGAAACTGGAGGAACTGGAGGCAATGTTTGGGGAACGATGTATGAATCAGGTTAATGATGAAGAGAGGGAATAGTCGTGGAGGGATGAAGCTCATGTTCAAAGAGCAGATAAAGAGGAAGGGTGCTGACTGAACTGCTGGGTGGGGGCGTCCATGGGGTATAGTTGTTTATGAGGGAGCTTTAATTCCTCTTATCAGCTACAACATCCACTTTGCCACCCTCACCACATCATTAACTCCAAACTGCATGGCCCTGCTGGGCAAACATCATGTCTGACCTTATATGGTCCGAAGTGGACTGCATAGCTGCAGGGGCACCGGGTCTTTATCTGGGGAAGAAGATGAGACTCTTCCCTGATAAAGCTTATCACAAACCCCTCTTTCTGTTTGTTTGTCTCATTTGTCCTGTTACTGATGCTCCACCTGTCTGGATGGAGAGAACTTCCTCTGTTCTCCAGTGGACGCAGAACCTCTGCTGCATCACTTTTACACCAACTTTGCTTCCTCCTTTTCATCAGAGAAGGTTTGAAATGATTTTATTTCATTGTCTCTGCAGATGGAAACTTGTGACTGTTAGCAGTGAGTTCAGGGATCTGCTAACAGGAAGTTCTCAGTCACAGAGGCAGGAAATGCTGCTGCTCTCACACAGAAAGACATATAAGGTAAACACGGCTAACATCTCTGCTGCTTCACAGCCTCATTCACACACAGCCACAGCATTCACTGGCAGAAAGGAAGAAAGAATCATCTTCAGTTTGAACATGTTTCACTGTGTGAATCCTGAAAGGAATCAGTGGGAAGGACATGGATCATTTCCTAGCTGTCGGAGCATGGAAGCCTGTCAACACATTTTAATTTACATAAACTAATCAGAAGAAGTCAGCGGGTGGATTTTTTCTTTGTTGTAACAATAAATCTTTCACTGTTGGAAAGTCTGTTTATTTCCCCTTAAAATGGAGCCACGTTAGGAAGGAAGATGCATTTGTGGGATGGAAAAACTCGTTGCATCTTCTCTGCCTAACAGCTGATTCTGCTCCTGACTGCCATTCACCATCAGGCCTGTTTGGTGTGGTCAGCATGTCCACTGGAACCTGAACAAGTTCCAGTTCCAGGGACATTGTGTTCAAGATGAGTCCAGATCCTGGATACAGGAGGTGGATTGTAGGGTCAAAGTGTGAAGAAGACGTGGAGAACGCTGCACCAATAGGCGAACAGCTGCTGATGGAGGTGGCTTGATGCACTCTCAGAAAAAAGTACCTTTAGGGGGACAAGTTTTGTCACTGGGCTAGTTCCTGCTGTTGTACCCTCAACAGAGGGGGCTTATCTGTAACTTAAAAGGAGCAGTATTGTACCTCTGGTGACGTCTTGTTCCCTAAGTTAAACGTAGAAAACATCTCCCATCACAGCCCAAAAGGAAATCAGGAAACTGTGACATGGGAAGGGAGCTGGGCTCTAACCATCAACCTTCTGATTGGTAAACAACCACTCTCCCTCCTGAGCCACAGCCAGGAGGATGAGAAAAAGATTAGTGTTGAATCAGTAAGTTTGAAAAAATCTAAATGCACAAATATTAATTTACATTAAACATTTTCTCTCCTCAACACGACAACTTCAAGCAAGTTCCTGAAATCTCCTCTGAATGTGTAAAAAACTTCATCCACCCTGGCATTTAGAAGAAAACAGGGACGTCTCTAGGATTTAAATAAAGAGGGGGCTTAGCCCTCAAGAGACAACGTACAACATACCAGAGGTGAAATCATGTCAGCGATGAAGAGCAGTTATTGTAATGATCTCCAGCTACCGTTGTTTTAGACACGAAGCTGTGGGGGACGTAGGGACGTTACCATGACACTGACTTCCTGCTGAGCTCTTCTGGATATGATGATATAAATGTTCAGAATCACTCCTAGGACTTCAAGTGCTGCTTCTTTTAGTACAGTCCCCCCCAAAAATACTAAACAAATCCTAAAAAAGCCATTCAAGAGTTAAAATTGGTATTTTTTAGATATTTTACAACATTTGAGACTGTATAAATTTTTAATGGTGTTCAAAAACTTTTTCCACTGTAGCAGAGCCTCGTACCTAATTCCACTTCCTGTTAGACAACTTCAGTTAGCCACTTTCTACCCCTGCTGTATCCTATTTCAGGTTACTCACATTCACTTTTACAGTCGGTGTTTAATCGCCTGTTAACATGCTGTTTTCTGACAGTGGGACAAAGTCATTCATGCACAGGGAGAACATGCAAAGTCCACATAAAAACCTCCAGCCAAGACTGAACCAGGAACTAAGACTTAACCAGCAGCCAAGACTGAACCAGGAACCAAAACTGAACCAGCAGCCAAGATTGATTCAGTAACCAAAACTGAACCAGCAGCCAAGACTGAACCAGGAACCAAAACTGAACCAGCAGCCAAGACTGAACTAGGAATCAAGACTGAACACGCAGCCAAGACTGAACCAGAAACCAAAACTGAACCAACAGCCAAGACTGAACCAGGAACCAAAACTGAACCAGCAGCCAAGACTGAACCAGAAAACAAAACTGAACCAGCAGCCAAGACTGAACCAGGAATCAAGACTGAACACGCAGCCAAGACTGAACCAGAAACCAAAACTGAACCAGCAGCCAAGACTGAACCAGGAACCAAAACTGAACCAGCAGCCAAGACTGAACCAGGAACCAAAACTGAACCAGCAGCTAAAGTTGAACTAGGAACCAAGACTGAACCAGCAGCCAAGACTGAACCAGGAACCAAAACTGAACCAGCAGCCAAGACTGAACCAGGAACCAAAACTGAACCAGCAGCCAAGACTGAACCAGGAACCAAAACTGAACCAGCAGCCAAGACTGAACCAGGAACCAAAACTGAACCAACAGCCAAGACTGAACCAGGAACCAAAACTGAACCAGCAGCCAAGACTGAACCAGAAACCAAAACTGAACCAGCAGCCAAGACTGAAACAGGAACCAAAACTGAACCAGCAGCCAAGACTGAACCAGGAATCAAGACTGAACACGCAGCCAAGACTGAACCAGAAACCAAAACTGAACCAGCAGCCAAGACTGAACCAGGAACCAAAACTGAACCAGCAGCCAAGACTGAACCAGGAACCAAGATTGAACCAGCAGCTAAAGTTGAACTAGGAACCAAGACTGAACCAGCAGCCAAGACTGAACCAGGAACCAAAACTGAACCAGCAGCCAAGACTGAACCAGGAACCAAAACTGAACCAGCAGCCAAGACTGAACCAGGAACCAAAACTGAACCAACAGCCAAGACTGAACCAGGAACCAAAACTGAACCAGCAGCCAAGACTGAACCAGAAACCAAAACTGAACCAGCAGCCAAGACTGAAACAGGAACCAAAACTGAACCAGCAGCCAAGACTGAACCAGGAACCAAAACTGAACCAGCAGCCAAGACTGAACCAGGAACCAAGATTGAACCAGCAGCTAAAGTGGAACCAGGAACCAAGACTGAACCAGCAGCCAAGACTGAACCAGGAACCTTCTTGCTGTGATGTAACTAACCACCGAGCAGCCCGCCACAGGTCAACCAGGAATCAAACCACCAAGCGGCCAGCTGTTCAACATCTGTCTGGTCCTGTGGCTTTGGGAACTAAATCCGACCCGCTAGTGGGAGGAGTTCCTCCTTCCATCTCTGGATCTGTTCGGACTTGTTCTCCTAACATCTGCTTCTTCTCCATCTCTGGATGTCCTCCTGGATTTGAGTAATAGAACTCCAGGTTTCTGAGGGACTTCAGGTTAAATCCTTTAGACTTTGGTTCTCAGCGGACCGGGTTTGGCTGCCAGGCTTTTAAATAGGAAACTTCACTGCGCAGCGGTCGAGAAATCACTGAACAGCTCAAACACTAACACGACAATCATTACAGCCAATAATGAAATAGAACACTTTTAGGGGGACTTTAGAACATGTTAGGGTGGCTGAAGACCCCGTAGAATAGGCCTAACAACGCCCATGAAGAAACCGTTTACCATTTACTACTTGAGAACATAAATGTACCTTTCAGATCCTGAAATGGTTGGAAATAGTTGCCCTGAGGTCCAGTTGTGAGCCCTAGTGGATAGAAGAGTCCAGATTGTACCCTGGAGGACAGAAATGGACCAGTGCTGCCTCTCTTTCTCTGACAGTGTGCTGAAGAGCAGCTTCTCCATCACTGCAGGAAACCTGGATGCAGAGAGACGAGGTTCTGATACCAGTAGTGTTTCCATTTCTCCCCAGTCTGGGACTGAACCCTATCCTGGATGGCAACGCTGGTCCCTCGAAGCAGGTTTATCAGAGACCACCTCCACAGGATGAAGGACTTGCCTGCACTCCTGATCTCAACCAGGGAGACCAGCACAACCACACTGGCTGACTGCTGACAGACACTGGTTGAAGGAAAACCTCCATCAGAACCTGAACCAGGAAGGAAAATCTCCATCCAGACCAGAACCAGGAAGAAAACCTCCATCCAGACCAGAACCAAGGAGGAAAACCTCCATCAGAACCAGAACTATGGAGGAAAACTGGTTGAATATTTTACATATGTATGTAAATTATTATAAATGTTGATCAAATAAAAAAAAATCTTTTTCCCTGTCGGATCATTCCTGGAAAAATTATGCTTCCAGGCAAAAAATCTCAAAAATGTACTAAAAAATTATAAAGTTTCTTTAGATTATGTTGATTTAGCCGGTTATATAAAACCACATATCCCTGCCTGGCATCATAAAGCTTGTAATAAAGGGTTAAAATCCAGCTGGAGGTCAACAAGGTGGCAGGAGACCTCCGTCCATCAGGAAACATTCAGAGAGATTCAAAGAAAATTCATTTTATGGAGAATTGTTCAACATTTCCTCCACTTTCTGTTTGCTTCATGAAAATCAAACTATCAGCCGATGAGGTTCTGCAGGAAACCAGGAAAATATAAAAAACCATGCCCTGATCCAGCCACAGACTGTTCCAGAAAACTGGAACTGAACCAGCATCTGCTGAGGAGCTGAATCAGATCAGTAGTCAGCCTCTGTTTGCTGCTCCGCTACGAACGAACTGCAGCAAAAGCTTTCAGTGCTGGTCTCAGCTGAGGAGAAGCTTCACTCATCTAAAGGCCTTATGATGGATGTTAGTGTCCTCTTCAAATTTACCACCCTCTGGTGGCCTTCACGACACAAAAAAATCTGCTATGTAAAATCATCAAACGTCAGCATTTTAAAGAGTTAAAATTTTTTAAATGTTTGAATGTTTGGTAGTTTTTAGTAGGTTGTTTAAGTGATTTATGAAAAAAATAAAAATAAAAAAAACAACTGATTATGAGGATTTCATGGCAGTTTTTAGTGTGTGGACATGTTGGACCATGAAGGTCAGCAGAGTATAAAAGACACGAGGCAGAAAATGATAAAGGTTTTCAAAAAGAGAAGTTATTGAAGAAAATTCATGCCACAGCCAAAGTAATCACAGAAGAAAAAGATGCAGAAAAGGCCTCAGGAAGGTTGGAAATGTCTGCTGCTTTACTTCATCCTGATATAACATGCAATATTCATGCAAAGGCCACCCTCACAGCCACCTTAAACATTTCATCTTCATGGTCTGTTTGTGGTCCCTGAGGTTGGCCTGAAGCCACCAGAACAAAGGATTTATCAGCAGTTGGTCCCGTCTAACATGAATCATGGTTTATAACCACTGAGGCTACAAGAAAAGGGATTTTTCTTCTTCAACACAAAGATTACAAACATTTAAAACTCATGTGGGAGACAAAATATGAAGTATGAAATATGAGTCACTCCCCCATGTAGAGACTGAATTTTAGGTTTGTATGGCCACCACCAGTTATCAGAGATTTCTGTTTATGGAAAGTACCGACTCCAGAGTGTTGATACGCCCATCCCTAATCCAAATGCAAGTTGGTGCTATGAGGAAGAAGGACTGAAAAAGAAAGTTGAAAAACATCATCACTATTTAAGAACTGGTCATACCGGTCTGAACTATATGATATAAAACAGGTAACAATTCACCTGTATGTGAATGAGAGCACTCAAGTCACTTGTTTTACTGAAGGAAATATAAAATGGAAGGCATTTTTAAAAAGAAAAAGACTCTTTCTTCATTTTCTGGTATTTCAGATAAAATAAGTTATTTCAGTTCTAACATTTTTAAGATTTTAAAAAAGAATTTGTTTTCCTGAGTTAGCGTCCCACTACCATCCGGTCTACTAGGTGGCGGTAATGTACTTATTTAACTGGGTTTGCAAACAGCCAATTAACACGAAGAAGAAGACGAAGACGAAGACGAAGAAGAAGAAAAAGAAGAAGTAGAAGAACGTTAAACTTGTAAAACATATAATTGTATTATATCTATCGATATATAGATACTTTTTTTCGGGAATTTTTGTTAGCAGTAGTTTTGTTAGCAGCACCGTTAAACGGCTGTTTTGTGTTTCTGATGTAACCTGATCTGTAAATAGTGGGAGGGTTTGTTTATAGTAGCAGCTAACGTTAGCATCCCGTAGCAACATTAAACAATTCTTCGTTCCAGCTCGTTTACAAGAAGAAAATGACTCGTCACGGGAAGAACTGTACGGCCGGAGCTGTTTACACCTACCACGAGAAGAAGAAGGACACAGGTGAGCTCAGATGTCCTCACCTCCGTCCTGGGATAGCGGTGGTAGCCTGGAGGACTGATCTGTCATTGTGATCAGAATCATCAGATGATTAATCGTCATAATTATGATCCAGATATCATCTTAAGGTCTGCCATGAAAGGCCAAGTTTGAAATCAGGGGTGTCAAACAGGACCACCAGAGGGTCCAATCTGGCCCGAGGGATAATTTATTAAACATGAAAATGACATAGAAGATATCATCAGTAATACTTTAAAACAAAAGTAACTGTAAATCACAATTTTTCTACACAAAGCTCAATTTATATATGAATGAACATGGAAATGTGTAAAATAAATAAAATGTGTTAGTAAGAATGAATAAACTAAAAATATAATTTACATATTAATTATAAAAACTATTTTTATATATGAAGTTGAAAAATCTATCAAATTGGTAACATTTTCTAAATAAAATAATTGTATAAATAAAAACTTACAAAGTTTAAAAATGATCAAATTTATTTAAAAATCAGATAGATAGATAGATAGATAGATAGATAGAGTGTACATAATAAAAAATTAAAATGAATTAATCATAAATGTTTATTTGAGGTAAAAACTGGACTCAGGTCGTTTATCATTTTTTCTAAAAGGATGGCTCATTAAATGTAAACATGTTGATAATGTAATGGAGCCAGGGTCCTGCAGGTGTTCAGCGTGTCCATGCTGCACTCATGTAATGGGGCGTTATGAGGCGGGTGCAGACCGTGCACCAGCCAGGTGTGTTGCAGCAGGGACGCAGTGAAAACCTGCAGGACCCTGGCTCAAGAGGTCCGGAGGTGGTGATCCCTGTACTTAAACATTATTTCTAGGTTATTATGCTGTTATTTGACGGGTCTGACCCACTGGAGACAGATTGTTCTGGATTTGGAACCTGGACTTGGAGGAGTTGGACTCTCCTGGTTGAAATGATAAATGCTGTAGTTTTCAGATTCTCTACAGGTGGATCTCCAGACCTTCCTCATAAACAATGTTTTTATAGATGATGGATGTGGACAGCACTTCATGTGTAATCCCCTGTGCAACATACAAACAGCATGTCAACGTGTCATTTCTCAGCTGCGTCTGGTTACGGCACTCAGAGCGTCCGTCTGGGTAAAGATGCCATCAAAGACTTCGACTGCTGCTGCCTGTCTCTGCAGCCTTGCCAGGACCCGGTGGTGACGTACGTTTCACCCTCCGACACACAGACACGTCCACACCAGGTTACCAAACAAAACCAGGTTTTAAACCAGGAAGACTCCTGTTTACTGCATCAGAAGATGAAACAACAGATTACACACAGTGATGATTTTATTTTAAAAGCAGCTTCTACCAGCATGCAGATCGCATCACACCGAGCAAGCCTCCACTCACACGTCTGATAGGCTGAGAAAACTAAAGCATTTTTCTGTCTGGGTTCATTTATTTTTAATCCGGTAACAAACTAAGTTCTGGTCAGCTGTTAACATCCTGTACTCACACATTCAGTCATAGTTTAATCATCGTGTCTGTTGTGTTGCTGTCTGCAGCCCAGATGGATATTTGTATGAAAAACAGGCGATTCTGGAGTATCTTCTTCACCAGAAGACCGAGATCGCCAAAAAGATGAAGGTAAGTCATGTTCCAGTAGGAACTGATTAATACCCAATTTACTAAATGATTATTTCACTCTTAGGACCTGGTTTAGGTCCAGTTCAGGCCTGGTATAGACCTGGTTCAGGCCCGGTTCAGGTCCAGTTCAGGCCTGGTACAGACCTGGTTTAGACCGTGTGGTGCGATAAAAGTAAAAAAAAAAAAAGTCTCAGTTTTTTATTATAGACTATCATGTAGCCCAGGGATCTACCAGGGATGATAGGTCAGGATGGTAGATCTCGAGGACCGGACTTGGGCATCCCGGATGTAGCGTAAAACTACAGTCATTACTTCCTCCCAACCAATCACAAACACAGACCCAGACATGCTCCGTCACCAAGCCCCGCCCCTCTCAAACCACAAGAAGAGCATGTGTACTGGAACAGATGTCGCTGAAAGTAGAGGCGGAGGATGATGAAAAAGGAGGTCAGGTGAGGAAAGAAATCCCTCATAGTGATGCCAGGCTGAAGGGTGAGTTGATTTTTGCCCACAGTTTGTTTTGCTCCTGCTAAGTGGTGATTGCATGGTAACCCAGCCCTACCAGCCTCTGAGCTACCTAACGGCTCATTTCCACCGGGTCCGGCTGCGCCGCGGTTCGTTCCCATCTCCACGGCACGTCAACTCATGCCGGGATCGGATCAGAGACAGAGCGCTTACAAAGGCAGTCCACCTAGCTGGATCCACCAGATCACAAAGTCTCTGGAGAAGTGGAGAATTTTTGGTTTTGTGGCTGGATTGTAAACCTCCTGGGTGGGATATAAAGGCCTGAGACAGCGAGAACAGCCCCCATCTTCATCTTCATCACTGTACTGACATTCAGCTGCTTGTGAGCTGCTTGATGTGCTTCATCATGCTTCCGTTTGTTTAATCATCTGTGTGCGTCCTCCTGCAGGCGTACGAGAAGCAGAAACGAGCTCAGAAGAGCAGCAAGCAGCTGGAGTCCACGTCCGAGGAGCGGCACACGGTGGAGAGGTTCAAAACCAGCGAGAACAGCATCGTGTCCAAACCCATCAACCCCTTCACATCCGGTGCGTCCACACCACCGTCCTCGTCCTCCAACTTTAACTTCCTGACATTTACCCGTTAAACATTGCTGTTTGCAGGACAGAAAGACGGCGAGGCGAGCAAGTCCCAGAGCAGCTCAGAACCAGCCTCCACTTCCAGCCAGAACCTGCCCAGTTTCTGGATTCCCTCCCTGACACCAGAGGCCAAACCCACCCTCCTGAAGAAACCAGTGAGTGTTGATTCTCACAAATGCTTGAAATTTTCCTAAGTGGGATTAAACAAATAGAAAATTCCCAAACTTAGACCACTTCTAGTTGTGATCAGAAGTTTCCAGACACTCATCAAGGGTGTGAATGTCACATAAATCCTTTAACAGGATGTAACGTCTAAGCAACATAAAACTTCAATGAATTCCTTAAGACAAGAACTCCTATTTCTTTTTTCAGATGTATCCATAGATCCCATCTGACCTCTGGTTAAATGTCCGTTAGCATAACTCCAGCTGGATGTTGGACCACTCTTCTTCTGCAGTTTGTTTAAATGGACTGGTTCCTTTAAGTCTAGTCCACTAAGGTTCTCTATTCCTGCTTCATCCGATCTGTAACCAGATGTGATGCTTCTGGGCCATTATTCTGTTGGAAAACCAAGTTTCAGCTGTCTAGCTGCTGGTTGGAGGTGAAGTTGAAGAATTTGGAGATGGCCCTTAATTATTCCATCCACATTGTGCAATGCACCAGTACCACTATCAGCCCCACAGCATGATGGTACCACCACCATGTTTGACTGTTGGGACAGTGTTATTATGTTCAGAAGCCTCACCCCCACTCCTCCAAACATACACCGTTCATCCAAACAGAAAAAGTCACCACCTGGATGTAACCAAGCTAAATATGACGCCACACCATTAGCATTACAGTCAGTACTAGTTTCTTACAATTCAGGTGTATCATCAGGGTTTGGGGCTATTCGGATTAAAAGAAGGCTCTCCTTTTTTCACATCACTCCTCCTTAAATGTGTCTCAGCACGCAACTGATGAAGTGATTAACACTCGTTCTGTACTCTCAAAGATTTTGTACTCCGTTAATTCTGCAGTTACTGGCTTTTAAACTGTTTGCTAACACTATACTAGGCTGGGATAACCACAGCGATGTTATTGGTAACATAAACAGACAGGGAGTAACTTAAGCTACATTAGCAAAACTTCAGCAATGCAAAGTAAATGAAAAGCATGACCCATGCAACGAAGCATGTGTCACTATCATGACACATGGCAAACAGAGTTAAACTGAAACTGGAGTCGTGCTGAGTCATGCTTAATTTTACAACATCGTTATGAACGTACCTGTCGCCAAGCTCCTCTCTGCCCTCGGCTGTAGCGCTGCCTGGCTGTAGCTGCTGCTGTAGTTACAGCGGTGACAGCTGAACGGAGTCAGAGCTCCATCTAGTGGACAAACGGTGCAACAACGTCATTCTGCACAACTCAAGGATTCAAGGATTCAATGAACTTTATTGTCATACCAGCTCACATTTACATGTTTATGGTACGAAATTAGAACTGAGGTCCCGGTTTGAGCCATAAGTAGGAGGGCAATAAGTGAAATAAAATAAGACATGAAAAAAAAAAAGAAAGAAATATAGGCTAAATATAAATAGAATATAAGCTAAATACAATAGAATATAAACAGCAAAATTTTTAAATAAAATAACACCCGACACTCGACTGCGTTTACCTGCGATTAATTAGCAAAACTCCAGCCGATTATGATTATGTTGCAAAGGGCTATAATCAGCCGATCGATCGGTCAGGTTCTAGTTTCATTATCTCTTTTTTATATTATCAGTTTTTATATGTTTATATTAAATATATTTTAAATCTTATAATATTGATCTGAATCATTTTGTTTGTGTGGAGTTGACTCTGAATTCAAAGTTTATACTTACATCACTCATAAAAAATTGTGTCAGAATTGAAAAGGGGATCAATTAAGAACTGGACTGATAACATTAAAGGCTTTTTTTCCTTAAAAATAATTTAAAATGTGCCCATTTGCTGCGAGGGATAAAAGGAAGCTTCCTTATAAACGATTTGCCTCCTACATCAACAATGACTTTGTGAAGTTTTTCTACTTCAAAATAAGAGTTCCGTGCCCAAATAACTTGGATGCAATGTGTTGCTCTTTCCTACTTCCTGGTTCCTTACCCAATCATATGCAACTCCCCACGGTTGCCTAACAACAACAAGGCAGCGTTTGGTATTTTATGTCGGTAAAAGAGCAGCAGCCTGCAGGTATGGAAGCTAGTAAAAGAAGCGGCGCAGAAATAGTTTCAGAAAAACCTAAAAAGCCTCAGCATCCTGCTAAGAAAGCAAACAACCAAAAATGGAATAAAACGAGGATCAATACTGGAGAATCTTTTGAAAGGTGGAGAAGTCTGAGCTGGCAAAGTTTCTCCTCCACAGGTAAACCCCAGAATTTTGCTTAAATTAACCGAAAAGTTTATCTTGATGTACAAAGATTTAAGTCTAATTTATTTCTCGGCACTCATTAAATGAATGTGTGTGACTGTATGGATGTATTAGTGGAGTAAACTGGTGGCCTGTTAGTTTACAACAACAAATGTTTGGCCAAGTGAATAGTGTGTTTGTCCCTATAAACTTATGAAATTACTATCAAATTAATTTATTAAGTGAGACTAAGGGAAAACTGTGGCTGCGTGGCATTTGATGATTAATGTAGTGTTTGTTTACACTCTATTTTATGCTAACGTAAACTAGTGAGTGACATTAGCGCTAGCATTACGAAGCATAGCAACTTACTGTGTGTGTGAATCATCTTCGCTCCTCATCATCATGTTTGCTGGCGCTATGTTCTTCATCCTTCATGACTGTATAAAAGAACCGTCCTCTCACAAACCGGCAACCTACGTAAAACTCTCCGAGGGGGGAGGAGGGGAGAACGCTCTCCGTGTTCTTCTCTGTCGACTGCAGTTCTGATTTGAAACACTGGGTGTCAGTGCTACTTATTTTGCCTTTAATTCTCCTCCCTGGTGTGGATCAGAGGAAATCCTGAATAAATCCAAGTTCTTGTTTTGGGAAATCATCGGGCTTGTATGTTGGAGTTACGTCCTGGAAGAAGAACTGCTCAGATCAATCATTCTAAGATCGATGAGACAATCATGAAGATGCGTGTCCGGAAACTTCCGAGCACAGCTGCCCGTCCTGCTGGTGGCAGCTCGATGACGTCAACCTGGAGATGTCGGCGAGGATGAAGAAGATCTTCATGAAGCTGCAGCAGGCAGTCACACAGGCGGTGTTGATGTTGACCCCATGCTCAAGGATGAGGGTTTTCTCTGTGAATTAGATGTGGAAGTGGCTGGTTGTAACTCCCTTCTCTCTCCATCAGAGTAAAACCGTGTTGTGTCCCATGTCCGGATGTCCCATCAAGATGAACGAGCTGATAACGGTGCGCTTCACCCCCCTGGACCCCAGTCTGGAGCGAGTGGCCCTGCTCAACCGGCAGGTGGGTTAACTCAGCATCACTCGGCCAGCGGAGATAACTTCAACATCTGTCAGCAAACATGGAGCCAGACATTTATGTTTCGACTCTCTGGATCCTCTGACCATTTTACTATTGACCCACAATTCCTGATCAGGATCAGGCTGACTGGTTCATTCTTAGATCGACAGATAAGTTATTTATTTAGCAGGAGGTCAGCTGACCGTGTCATGTGATCATGATGTCTGACCGTTTCTCCTCAGGAGAGGTATGTGTGCGCAGTGACCAGAGACGCCCTGGGAAACAGCGTCCCCTGTGCTGTCCTGAGGCCTTCGTAAGTACCCGGCTCTTAGAGGATGTGTGCCTCTCGTGTTGCAGCTCACACACATAGAAAAAGGAAAGAAAAACAAAAAGTACATCCACCAAATGTTAGATGATATACACAAGATAAACTTTGGTAAGATTTCTGGTTCTGGACTCTGGAAGTCTGGAGTTCTGGACTCTGAAGCTGTGCTAAGGAAGTCTGGAAGACTTCCAGAGTCCTGTTTCAGGCCTGTGAGGGACTGAGTGTCTATGTCCTGTTTCAGGGGTTCTGTGGTGACCCAGGAGTGCGTGGAGAAGCTGATCAGGAAGGACATGGTGGACCCTGTGACTGGAGACAAACTGAAAGACAGAGACATCATTCCTCTGCAGAGGGTACGTTGTGGTTCTGGTTTTCATGATAAATCCTGACCGGACTCTTCTCAGAGTTTAAACTGGAGTAGAACTGGGGAGAAACTGAGAGACGAACATAGAGATGAACTGGGGGAGGATCTGGGCTCTTCATGTCTGTGTTGTGTCTGTCATTCAGAGGTTAAACTAGTTAAAGTGGATGTTCTGGTCCATTGTGTTCTGACAGGGGGGAACCGGCTTCTCGGGTTCTGGAGTGGCCCTCCGAGCTAAGGAGGCTCGTCCAGTGATGCAGGCATGAGATGGTGGAGGACCTAAAGTGTCCAAAGCGGTCTCAGAAGACATCTCAGTGATACTTCTGTGACGTTTTAAGATGTTTTGTAGTATCTTTTCCAGTCATGTGGATGGTGTTCATTTACCCTGAAGATGTCCACGTTTACAGTCCATGTTTTATCTTTTAGTCACAGAAATGTGTAAACTGCTCAGATTTTTCCTGTTTCATTCAAATAAAATAAATGGAGCTGAAAGACAAACCAGTCCTGTTTGGAAAGTCAGCCTTTTAATTTTACACCCACGTGAAACATCAGCTGGTCAAATATTTTCAATTTCACAAGTTCATGATCAGAACCTGATGAGCTCAGACGAGAGGAGTCCAACTCGTCCTAGTCCCACATTCAGAACAATCCGGTCTCCAGTGAAATAAATATAACATTTTTATTTTATTTTGATTTATATACATATTTATTTTACACATTTCCACGTTCATTATGTCCCTAGATCAGCATGGATCTATAAAATCCACAAACATGTAATTCCTGGTATCTGGAAGTGGAAAATCCAGTATTTCACATGGTGATCAGAGTAACTTTCCCAAATCTAGACATTAAAAATATTAGTTACTTTTATTATATTAGTTACTTTTATTAGAACATTACAGTCCTAACTTCTATCTTATTCTATCTTATATTCTAGCCTTCAATGTTATTTTTACCAAATTCATCCCATGGGCTATATTGGACCCTCTGCTGGGCTGGTTTTGGCCCCCGGACCATATCTTTGACACCCCTGGATTAGATTCACAGCTCATCATGGCCATCCACCCTCATCCCTCCATAGTCTGTGATGGTGCTGATCCTGATGAAGTCCGCCTTGTCCAGCACTTCAGAGAGCGTCAGACGTCCGTCCTGATGAGCAAAGAACAGAAAGTTAGATTTTATTTCATTCTGAAGCATTAAAAAACCTCCATCAGAACCAGAACCGGGAAGGAAAACCTCCATCAGGACCAGAACCAGAACCAGGAAGGAAAACCTCCATCAGAACCGGGAAGGAAAACCTCCATCTGCACCAGAAACGGTTAGGAAAAACTCCATCAGAACCAGAACCGGGAAGGAAAACCTCCATCAGGACCAGAACCAGAACCAGGAAGGAAAACCTCCATCAGAACCGGGAAGGAAAACCTCCATCTGCACCAGAAATGGTTAGGAAAACCTCCGTCAGAACCAGAACCGGGAAGGAAAACCTCCATCAGGACCAGAACCAGAACCAGGAAGGAAAACCTCCATCGGAACCAGGAAGGAAAAACTCCATCAGAACCAGAACCGGGAAGGAAAACCTCCATCAGGACCAGAACCAGAACCAGGAAGGAAAACCTCCATCAGAACCGGGAAGGAAAACCTCCATCTGCACCAGAAACGGTTAGGAAAAACTCCATCAGAACCAGAACCGGGAAGGAAAACCTCCATCAGAACCAGGAAGGAAAAACTCCATCAGAACCAGAACCGGGAAGGAAAACCTCCATCAGGACCAGACCCAGGAAGGAAAACCTCCATCAGAACCAGGAAGGAAAACCTCCATCAGAACCGGGAAGGAAAACCTCCATCTGCACCAGAAACGGTTAGGAAAACCTCCGTCAGAACCAGAACCGGGAAGGAAAAACTCCATCAGAACCAGAACCAGGAAGGAAAACCTCCATCAGAACCAGAACCGGGAAGGAAAACCTCCATCAGGACCAGAACCAGGAAGGAAAACCTCCATCAGAACCAGGAAGGAAAACCTCCATCAGAACCGGGAAGGAAAACCTCCATCTGCACCAGAAACGGTTAGGAAAACCTCCGTCAGAACCAGAACCGGGAAGGAAAAACTCCATCAGAACCAGAACCAGGAAGGAAAACCTCCATCAGAACCAGAACCGGGAAGGAAAACCTCCATCAGGACCAGAACCAGGAAGGAAAACCTCCATCAGAACCAGAACCGGGAAGGAAAACCTCCATCAGGACCAGAACCAGGAAGGAAAACCTCCATCAGAACCAGAACCGGGAAGGAAAACCTCTATCAGAAACGGAAAGGAAAACTTCCATCCAGACCAGGAAGGACGGCATCAGCCTGGGCTATTTGGGACTGGTATGCTAGTTATTCTAACAGAAAACAAACCTGGAGGAGGAATAAACAACATCCACAAGAGGAAAATGGAGAGAGGTCTTTTTTAGGAATTTATGTTTCAGATATATTTTTGTATCTAGGAATGTCTGGGATATTTTTACCATATCTGTAACACATTTTAATCTTTGCCAGGTCAGATAAGATTTGTGAAGCTCCTTCCATTCTGCCTCGTATTAAACCTCTAAACCAGACTAAAAACGCTCCAAGTAACCTGACTAGAGAGGTCCTTGAGGAAAACTTGTTTTAGCTCTGACGGAGTAAGACTGGGATACAGGTTCATCTTTCAGTATTAGTTACTCTGAACATTTTGGTATATAGTTTAAGGGGGTGGTATCAAGGTCTTGGGATGTTTTTATCAGGGTCGATTGCACGTGTAATCTAACGTTTTCTGCCACATCCCACACAGGCCTTCAAGATCAACAAGTCACTTATAAAATATCTGCGCAATCATTTTCTCACTTAAAAAACCACAAAGTCAAATAAAGCTTCTGTCTGCAGTTTCCGGCCTCTGTTTATTATTGTCCTCTGCTTTCCATCCATCCATCCTCATCCGGGAGGATCCTGAGGCGTTCCAGCCCGGCTGAAAAATGTAGTCCCTCCCGCATGTCCTGGGTCTTTCCCGGGTTCTCCTCCCAGAGGGACATGTGTTATAGAAAAATTAATAAGAATCTGAATGAGTAAAAGTAATTAGAAGATTTATTACAGGAGAACTATAAAGTACAAACAATTTCACTTGCAAGTTGAGAGTGTCGTCCAGACTCGCGTGAAGTCGAGAGAGACCCTGACTTTGCATCATTAGCATCAGTTTTTATTCAACCTGGTTCCAGCTGAAAATCAGTCTCTCAGACTGATAGTAGGAGAAAGGAGATTGAGAGGTGTCATTCTCTAAACAACTTTTCTATCAACTGCCTATCAGTCTCATCTTTCTCCCACATCATGAATCCGAAAGAATACTCAGTCTGTCCTCACATACAATGAATAATAACATCAATGTTCTATATCAGAAGGAAAAGAAAACATACATCATGAGATGTAACTGAGAATAACAAATAAATAAATGCATTTTACAAGTAAAAGAATGATTACACTTGTAGTTATTGTATGAGTAATATGATTGACTGACCCGCCTCCTTATCGTGGTGGAGAAGTTTGTGCATCCTGACGATCCTAGCGGCTATGTTGTCGGGGGCTCATGCCCCTGGTAGGGTCACCCATGGCAAACAGGTGTCTAGGGGAGGGACCAGACGAAGTGCGGCTCAAATCACCCCTATGATGAGGAGAAAGCAAAGACCAAGGTTTCCCTTGCCTGGACATGGGTCACCGGGGCCCTCCTCTGGAGCCAGGCCTGGAGGTGGGGTACGGAGGCGAGTGCTTGGTGGCCAGGCCTTTGTCCATGGGGCCCAGTCGGGTTCAGCCCGAAAAGGTGACATGGGCCTCTCCTCCCGTGGGCTCACCCACCTGCAGGAGGGGCCGTAGGGGTCGGGTGCATTGTGAGCTGGGCGGCTGTCAGAGGTGGGGACCCTGGCGGTCTGATCCTCGGGTGCAAAAGCTAGCTCTAGGGACGTGGAATGTCACCTCTCTAGTGGGGAAGGAGCCTGAGCTGGTGCACGAGGTTGAGCGGTTCCAGCTAGATATAGTTGGACTCACTTCGACGCATGGCTTGGGCTCTGGAACCACTGTCCTTAAGACGGGCTGGACCCTCTTCCAGTCTGGAGCTTATCCTGGAGAGAGGCACCGAGCAGGTGTGGGCATGCTCATTGCCCCCCGACTTGGCCCCTGGGGTGGACGAAAGGGTAGCATCCCTCAGGGGCATCTCCAGCTTTTGAGGACACCCTGGGCTTAGCCCGGATCAGATGTAAATTTAAAAATTAGGGGAGCTTATATATATATATATATATATATATATATATATATATATATCGACTGCTGCTGAAGAGTCTGGTAACATTTGCGTCTCTGAAGTAGTTTTATTTAGCTGGCTGAGGGAAAAATGACTCTTTGTATTGGAAAGGCTGCAGACCCCTGCACTAAACACCTAAACAGATTTAGCTGCAGTTTTCTTTTTTCTTTAAACACCAACAGTTAAAATATTTCCTCAAATATATTTATAAAATCAAATATTTATGAGAAAGAAGGATGAAATGTTCAGGATTTACTAACTAAAAGGTAAAAGTCAGCAGGATGAATTTAAAGCTGTGAAGCTGCTTCCTTCTAAACACAGAAGGAACAATATGTGATGAATATCAGCATCAGGTTGTAAATATTAGCATAATATTATTCTCAGTACTTCTCACAAAATATATGCATGTGTGAAAACAGAAACTTTCTTCAGAAGTATTTCATAATAGCAGTAGCAGCTTACACGTAGAAGCTAGATGATAAATAACAAAGAAAACAGCTTAAGGCTTTAACAGCTCTTTCACCTAGTTAACTTTAAATAAAGAGGCCAGAAAAGGGAGAATTTGAAACCACCTCAGTGGCAGGCCTTGAAGCCGGAATAATCTGAAGAGTAGCAAGGAAATGTAAGATAAGTATAATACAGACAGTGCAGAGTTGTTTGCAGAACTCTTCAAGGACTCAACACCCGTCAGCACCCGAAGGAGAAACTGAGAAGAGGCGCGACGCTCTGCAAAAATACACATGAACTGGCACAAAACATACACACGCATAGTCTCATGCATTGTAACAGTATAAAAGAGGAGGATTCTGAGGACAGGCAGGTCTTTCTGGCTGAACCTGAGGACTCTGCACTTCATGTATTAGAGCTCAGCAGCTAAGGCTAAGAGATGGCCTCCTCTTAAGAGATATGTAACTTTTATTCTTCTGGGAAACAAAGAATTGTCAATTCTACTCAAACTCTCTGGTGTTTATGTCTCCCTATATTCAACACAATATTCTGATTAATATTACAGGTTATGGAAATTTTTAAAACCAACAACAAAAAGCAGGATTAGAATCTCACAGCTTCGAGGAGAGAGAAATATTCACAATATGCACAATAACTTCCATCCATGCACCTTTACTGCTTCATTATCCAGACCAGGTATACAAAGTCCAAAAATTATGTAAACACAAATGATGTCTCCCCGTGTCCACCCCACGACATGAACACGAACAAACGACTCCTCTACTGAAAGCTCACATCTCACAGATTCCACAGCTGGAAGTTTCATCTCGCTATGACCAAGATTCACCGAACCAGAGGCAGAAGGTGGCCCCATTTATGCTTTACGTTTATAAAAACTTAAATGGTAAATGGCCTGTACTTATATAGGGCTTTTATCCAAAGCACTTTACATGTACGTCACATTCACACACTGATGGCGGAAGCTGCCATGCAAGGTGTTCAACCAAGACCCATCAGGAGCAATTAGGGGTTTGGAGTCTTGCTCAGGGACACCTCGACATGAGCTCTCCAGGCCAGGATCGAACCGGCGACCCCTGGGCTGCAGGACGACCACTCTAACCACTGAGACATGCCGCCTCATATTCATAAAATGTCTTACTTTGCTGTCTTGTCCAAATTAAAACTGCATTTATTAAATAATATAATAATAATAATAATAATAATAATAATAATAATAATAAACAGTTTCTAATTGTCTTTTGGGAGCAGTTTCTCGTTCAAAAATCACGATGTTCTGTCCATCTGCATGGGTTTTGACAAAGAGAAACGTCAGTACTTTTTCTTTCTTAAGTTCCAGACATAAAACGTCTCTTTATTTTAATAAACCTGCTCTCTCCTGATTACATCAGACGTACCGCTGCAGCAGGAGACAGGGACGCCATGTTTCTGTCATCAAAGCCAGCAGACAGCAAAAAAAAAAAAAAAAAAAAAAACTTAACGTGCAATTAAAAAGATGAACGGTGTTAAGCGTTGCATCAACGCGGGATTAACACGTTAACGTGCCTTACCGTAACTTTATATGTGTGTGTGTCCTCTCTCCACTCTCTCTCCTGATTATAAGACAACTCCCAATTTCCATGACTAATCTTCAGTGTTTCCCCCAACATTATACCCCTACCAGATCAAACTGACCTATTCTGATCTGATTTCTATGCAATCAGCACAAGTCTCATTTGCTCAATAAAAAGTTTGAGTTCTTTTATTAAAAACTAAACAGTCTGGTGTTATTTAGCTGATATGCACATAGACTGTGTAGGACATACATGACATATGTCAGCGCTGATGCGCGCACACACTGACATCTGCGCTTGTGTAACATAATCTAATGTCTTGTGTAGCAACCCCCGACGGGGATCTGCTTGTGTCAAACAAAAAATACACATATTTGGGACAATACTGTCTAACCCTTTACTTTTCTTCTAGCTAAGGAGTTGTAACTGCTTTATTTTAGATTTTCTGTCCATTTTGCTAGCTAGGTCTGGTTTGTTGCGCTCCAACTACTGCTGCTCTCTCCTCTGCACATGCGTACACAGAGCCCCCTGGTTATCGGCTGTGGGTTTGTGGCGCTATAGAAGCAACTACTGTAATCTGACACCCAGTAACTTCATTTGACGTTAGTGACAGGGCTAATCAGACCCTCCAACCCACAGTCCAGCCCTGCTCAGCCCAGTGTTGCTCTAGATGTTAGAGTGAGTGTGGGTGCGTGTGTGTAGCCTGTGGTTGTTGAGAAATAACGGAGCGGAGCGGCTGGAGAAGCGGGAGGCAGTTAAGTTTAACAGCATCTATATAAAGAGATTTACACTGGTCTTTGCTGCCGGGGCTAGACTTAAAAGACCCAGGGCTAAAGCCCTGGAAAAATCGTCTGACTTCGCCACTGGCCTCTGTTAGAGTAAGAAGTTGACAGTTTAAAGTTAACAGTTTAAAGTTTCTCCCTTAAGGATGGGTAATGATTTGGGGTCTCACCCATCCTGCAGAGGACAGGATGTGGTGGTCACAGCTCTGTGTGATAAGGGTCATAAAGTGTTGTATGCTGATGTGTTTCCCTGTTTGAAGTTTGCCAGAACTTTGCTTGCTCTACTGAAGTGTGATAGCTGCTCAATAAAAAGGGTGCACTGGGGTTGAGACTTCGGAGTTGACACCAGACACTCTCTGAGTGCTGAACCACAGTCTCTCCCCATCGCGATGAAGCTGACTTCACTCTGAGTTCTTTGTGTCTTATTTTATGATAGAAAAATACCCATCAGCCTCCCTCCGCCTTCGGGTGGGGGGACGGGTCCTGACTGTTGTTTGTGCTTATGCACCAAATAGCAGCAGTCTTGCCGCCGCATGTTCTGGACACTCGGGTGAAGATAGGGGCGGAGCTGTCAACTGATCACCACCTGTTGTGAGTTGGCTCAGATGGTGGGGGAGGATGCCGGTCAGGCCTGGCAGACCCAAGCGTGTTGTAAGGGTCTGTTGGGAACGTCTGGCAGAGTCCCTTGTTAGAAAGAGTTTAGACTCCCATCTCCGGCAGAGCTTCAACCATGTCCCGGTCAAGGCGGGGGACATTGAGTCTGAATGGGCTGTGTTCCGTGCCTCTATTGTCGAGGCTGCCAGCCGCAGCTGTGGCCATAAGGTCGTCGTTGCCTGTCATGGTGGTAACCCCCGAACTCGTTGGTGGACACTGGCAGTAAGGGATGCCGTCAAGCTGAAGAAGGAGTCCTATCGAGCCTTTTTGGCCTGTAGGACTCCAGAGGCAGCTGATGGGTATCGGCGGACTAAGCGGAGCGCAGCTTTGGCGGTCGCTAAGGCAAAAACTCGGGCATGGGAGGAGTTTGGAGAGGCCATTTACCATCCGGCGGCTCAGGAGGGGAAAGCGGTGCTCCGTCAACACTGTGTACAGTGGGGCTGGGGGGCTGCTGACCTCAACTCGGGACGTTGTGAGGCGGTGGAGGGAATACTTCGAAGACCTTCTCAATCCCACCAACACGTCTTCCGATGAGGAAGCAGAGTCTGGGGTGGCTGGTGCTGGCTGTCCTATCTCTGGGGCTGAGGTCACTAAGGTGGTTAAAAAGCTCCTCGGTGGCAAGGCCCCGGGGGTGGATGAGGTCCGGTCAGAGTTCCTTAAGGCTCTGGATGCTGTAGGGCTGTCTTGGCTGACACGCCTCTGCAGCATCGCGTGGACATCAGGGACAGTTCCCCTGGACTGGCAGACTGGGGTGGTGGTCCCCCTCTTCAAAAAGAGGGACCTGAGGGTGTGCTCTACAGGGGGATCACACTCCTCAGCCTCCTAGGTAAGGTCTATTCAGGGGTGCTGGAGAGGAGGGTCTGTTGGACAGTCAAACCTCGGATTGAAGAGGAGCAGTGTGGTTTTCGTCCCGGTTGTGGAACAGTGGACCAGCTCTACACCCTATTCAGGGTCTTTGAGGGGGCATGGGAGTTTGCCCAACCAATCTACATGTGCTTTGTGGACTTGGAGAAGGCTTTCGATTGTGTCCCCTGGGGACTCTTGTGGGGAGTACTCCTGGAGTATGGAGTGCCGGACCCACTTGTACTAGCTGTCCGGTCCCTGTACGACTGTTGTCAGAGCTTGGTCCGCATTGCCGGCAGTAAATCAGAATAATTTCCAGTGTGGGTTGGACTCTGCCAAGGCTGCCCTTTGTCACCGATTCTGTTGAGGGGATCCGGTTCTGTGGCCTCAGGATTGGGTCTCTGCTCTTTGCAGATGATGTGGTTCTGTTGGCTTCGTCGGGCCGTGATCTTCGGCTCCCACTGGAGCAATTCGCAGCCGAGTGTGAAGCGACTGGGATGACAATCAGCACCTCCAAGTCCAAGACCATGGTCCTCAACCGGAAAAGGGTGCAGTGCTCTCTTCGGGTCTGCAATAGGGTCCTGTACCAAGTGGAGGAGTTCACGTATCTCTGGGTCTTGTTCACGAGTGAGGGAAGGATGAAGTGGGAGATGGACAGGCGGATCAGTGCAGCGTCTGCAGTGATGCAGACTCTGCATCGGTCTGTCGTGGTGAAGAGGGAGCTGAGCCAAAAGGCAAAGCTCTCAATTTACCGGTCGATCTACGCTCCTACCCTCACCTATGGTCATGAGCTGTGGGCAGTGACCAAAAGAACAAGATCGCGAATACAAGCGGCTGAAATGAGTTTTCTCCGCAGGGTGGCCGGGCTCTCCCTTAGAGATAGGGTGAGAAGCTCGGTGATCCGGGAGGGGCTCAGAGTAGAGCCGCTGTCCCTCCACATCGAGAGGAGCCAGATGAGGTGGCTCGGGCATCTGGTTAGGATGCCTCCTGGACGCCTCCCTGGTGAGGTGTTCCGGGCACATCCCACCCGAAAGAGGCCCTGGGGAAGACCCAGGACACGCTGGATGGACTAAATCTCTCGGCTGGCCTGGGAGCACCTCGGGATCCCTCTGGATGAGCTGGTGAATGTGGCCGGGGAGAGGGAAGTCTGGGTTTCCCTGCTTAGGCAGCAGCCCCCGCGACCCGACTCGGATAAGCGGCAGAAAATGGATGGATGGAATATGGTTCTGATCCATGTTTACTTCATCAGAGATGGAGCCGAATAGCATCCTGCTCCTTCTGCCACCAGCAGCCCTCGCCGCATCAGTCAGGTAAAGAAAACAGATTTAATGCATATAAAAATCTCTGCTCTTGATTTAATGGAGATAACAAAGTTAAATGTAAACCATGTATGCTCATATACAGATACTTGATGAAATGGAAAAAGGGGAACTGATGGAGCCACAAAGAACTGTTTTGGCTGGACTTAAACTTTTTTTTTTTTTATTATTCCAATTTAAATGACTGCTATTACAACGTGTGCATTTTTTTTAACTATTACAGGGAATTATATAAAGATCCTAATACAACTAGCCCCCAGGACATAAATACACTTCTAGAATCACTAGATTCCCTCAACAGGTGAAGAACAGAACAAGCGGTAAAGAGAGAAATCATGAAGGAGGAAATGGAATTTCTAAGCTGGAGGTCCACAGAGCACCAGGAACGGGTGGCTTTCCTGCCTGGTATAATGGTAGAAGTACCAAATAGTACCCATACTTTCAGACTGCTTTAACCACATCCACCAAGAACATGAAGGGAAGCAATCATTTCCATATTCATAAGGAGGGGAGGGATAAAAAAAAATATATAATGCATATAGACAGTTTTCTCTACTGAATATTGATTATAAGTTGTATGCATCAATACTGGCTAAAAGACTAGAACATATAAAACCAGAGCTAGTGGATCCAGTTCAAATAGGCGTGATAGACAGACGCCAAGGCAACATTGGACGGGTGATGCATGCGCTTGATCATGTGACTAGGAATAATAACAGAGCTGTAGTCCTCAGTCTAGATGCTGAAAAGGCGTTTGATTCAGGAGAGCGGGGCTGCCGCCAAGGCTGTCCGCTCAGCCCAGCTCTTTTCTTCCTTTAGCACCGTCAATATGGGATGGTCCGTTAATAAAAGGAATAATGGTCAGTTTGAGCAAAGACTTGTCTGTATGCAGATGACATATTACTGTACCACAGCACCAGAGGTTAGCATCCCTAGGTTGATGTCTACATTAAAAGACAAGACAAGAAAAAAATTAAATGTGCAGAAAACTCCATTTTTAAGTTATAACTACACTCATCAGAAAGACATGCTAAATAAATTTAATTTCTAATAGAACTCAGCAAACTGAGTACCTGGGGGTTAGGATAACTAAAGATTTATCCAAAATATGTGAAAGGAACTATGGCCCCATACGTAAACACATCAAGTCAAATATTGACAGATGGTCTTAACTGCCCTTAGACATCCACAATAGGATAGAAATAATAAAAAATGAACCTACTTCCCCGATTCTTGGGACATTCCAGAAATGGAGGACATTTTACTTCCCACCTGTAAAATTTCCAGTAATCTGTGCACAATACACTAACACAGGCACTGCTTGTGTAAATTACACTTGTCTTGAGAAAAAATGTAATTGTAGTTACAGATTTCAAGTACCCCCTAAAATGGCATTTTTCTCTTATCCTTTCTTCTAAATGACAAACTTGCATGTCAAATATAACCATTGGAGAAAGTTTTTAATGGACTTTTTTTTTTGATGACCTTGTCTAAGTGTTTTCTTTTATTATGGATACATTTGAATTTAATAATCAGCATATCTTAAAAAACTGTAATAATGTGCTGAAGTTGTGTCCCTCAACATGTGTGCAACCTTGTTACAAAACCTATTTAGCATGACAGAAGAAGAAAAACAGTGAGTTACATGACACAGAAGAAATGACTCATTAAGATTTCTGCTAACAGCGTGGACAGACCAAGGGTAAGATTTCTCTTCCATTTTTTCAATCTTGACTGAGTGTGTCACTCTAACCAATGCAACCCTGTTACTCATACTGTAAAATTAACACAAACCGATTTAGTTTTTTCCTTTATTATTTAATATAACCAACTCTGTCTTCAGTGTTAAAGTAACATTACATTTCACAGCTAACATATTATCCCAAATGAAAACTAACATTAGCATTGATTTTCAGCCCAATACTTTAATTACAGGGTTGCATCTAATTCAGTTCACTCAGAAGGGGCAATCCCTGGTCTAAAGTAAGATTAAATGTGTGTATAATTTAGCAGAATATTGTTGTTGCTCGAGTCCTGAAATCTTCGAGAAGGAGTTTTCAAGAAAAACCGGGAACTTTTTTTAGGTTAGCCATATATATATAGAGAAAGAGAGAGAGCACATGCACTTTGGGGGTTCCTAAGTATTCAGGGTTGCACTAAGCATGACGAACACCACATAAAACATCTCATGAAAAGTATATTTTGATCCTTAAGCTGGAGAAATGCAATTCTTTGTTTGTTTATAGTGCTGTTTTCAAAAATAGATGAAAAAATACTTAATAGTTAATTTTTCAAATGTTTCTATGCCCAAATTGTCCTCCAATTCTGGAATTACCCATATCTTTTTCAGTCTTTTTAAAAAAAAATTATTAGCAGCCAGCAAGAAGGCTGAAACCCAGAAACGGTTGCAGGCCACACCTCCAGCGGAAACAGACTGGATGGATATTGTAACTAATATTCAAAACATGGAAAGGATGGCCCTTTCGCCAAGGCTACGGCTGGAAAATGGAACGTGTTTGCAACCACAAGCGACATTCAATGAGACATGAACTGTATCTCCATCAGTATAATGTGTGTATGGATGCGTAGGTGTTGTTTATGTTCCTTTAATACAAATACTTTCTATAAAAATACAAAAAAAGAAAAAGTGGACAAAGCTCTGGCACCGGTCTTACAGGGACCAGACAGCTCGTACTTCATCCACCCCGGGGCCTTGCCACCAGGAGGGTTTTAACCACCTCAGCCCCAGAGATAGCAGAGCCCACGCCTGGCTCCTCGTCAGAAGACGTCTTGGTGCGATTGACGAAGAATTCCTTCCACTGACCCACAACACCCTGAGTCGAGGTCAGCAGCCCCCCATCCCGACTGAACAGTGTTGATGGAGCACTGCTTCCCCCTCCTGAGCCGCCGGATGGTGGACCAGAATCTCCTTGAAGCCGCCCAGAAGTCGTTCTCCATGGAACTTCCTTCATGCCCAAGTTGAAGCCATGTTCCTCTTTGCCTGCCGATACCCATCAGCTGCCCCCAGAGTCCCACAGGCCATTTCGCTGTCCATAACTCTGTTTGCTGTGGTCCTTGAGTGTTTGTGGACTTTGGTTTGTTAGCTTTTCTGACTGAATGACCTGACACTGAAACATCTGGGTTGTTCTGACCAGACTTTAATGTCACTGTTACAGCCCACCCTTCTGATCTGAACTCAATAATATTTTATATTTTTCATTTCTCTTATTTTGGTCATTACTGTGAACTTTAATGTCCTCTTGTTAATTTGTTGTTGTGCTATGTTAGCCTCCCAAAAGACTAAAGATGGTAATGAGATTGAGCATAATCTTACATATTTACATTTTATGTGGTCATGTTTATGCATCGCTCTTTAAAAAGAAACAACTCAGTTTCTCCAGTTTAACTTACCTTTTTGGCTCCCTGTTCAGTCTAAATGGAAACTAAACTAATATGGATCATGAATGGATCTGGGTCTGGAACAGCGGGCTTTCTGTGTGGATTTTGCATGCTCTCCCGTATACGTGGTTCTCTCCGGGTTCTCTGGCTTCCTGCATGTTAGGTTAACTGGTCACTCTAAATCCTCCCTAGGAGTGAGTTTCAGTGGTTGTTAGTCTCTCTGTGTCAGCCCTGCGATGGACTGGCCACCTGCCCAGGTGCACCTGCCTCTCGCCTGCTAATTACTGGGACAGGCTCCAGCCTCCCCGCAACCCTGAATTGGACCAAGCGGTACAGAAAATTAATAAAATATTTTTTTTTAACCTCTTTATCACATAACCCCTGTACATGGTTCAGCATGGAAGTCTGGAAGTCCAGCAGATGTTAGCAAATGTCAGGAAGCAGCAATGCTAACATGTAGCATAGCAACACGACAGGAAAAACTCAGTTAAAAGACTCTTCCAAGCATTGGCATCCAAACCAAACACAGTTCAAACCCCAAGCAGTTATATGTGAATGTAAGAAAACCATGAGAACATCTCTGTCCACTTTAGAGCTTCTGCTAATTTCTCCACACAAACAGCAGAGACTCTGCTGGTTCCAGAGACGTCTGTCTCATCACGGTGGGACAGAAACTCTGGAGCTAGCAGCCAGAACCAGAAACCAGGTCTTACTTTTGCTGTTTGTGGTGAAAAGTTTCATTCCAGCTCTAAAAACTCTGCTTGTGTGTTTTCCTATGATTCTGCCTTTGTTTGAGATGAACCATTAAGGTCCTGCTGGTTTCCATGGAGATTAAGGAGGTTTTAAATGAAGGATTCACTCTGCCTATCATAGACTATCGGTTCACTTCTGGATGTTTATGGTGTTTCTATGGTGAATGTGGGGCTATCCCTGGATTTTCCTGACTCTGACCATTGATAGAGGCGTCCATCATCATCATCATCAGCTTCCTGAGATATTTACCTGCGTTAACACCTCTACCTGGAAACCTGCTCAGGTTCACCTTTACCTTCTACCGTAGCACAGTTGCTCCTCAGATATTACTTTACTCGTTCCTAGGACTACTTTACTCAATCCTAGGATTACTATCCTGTTTCCAAGGAGTACTTTGCTAATGTGTAGGACTATCTCAGTAATTCGTAGGGCTAATTTACTCATTCCCTAGGATTACTTTACTCATTCCTAGATGAACTGGGTTGCTATTCTCTGGTTTTCTTTCAGGACTAGATAACCATTTATATTTTCTACTGTGTTCCAGATTAATTTACTCTGACACAGTATCACATGTTGATTGTTACACTTCTGTAGTAATCTCTCACATCTGACCTTTCTGTAGAGACCAGGCTTATAACTACAGACCTTGTAGTTGTGAAGATATACTTCCTTTATGCTGGGTATATCATTTAGGATATAGGGTAGAAATAATGAGGTCTATCAATAAGAATTTCAATATGTCGTAATTTGTTATGAACTGGAGCTGATTTCATTTGAAAAAACAGGTCAGTCTGTCTTTTGGACTTGACATTGCTGTAATAAATGATGAGCAGTGCATGGACAGTGGTTCTTTCTGCAGCACACATCCTAAACCAATCCTTCTTTTCTCTGATCCAGCCTCTGCTCGGTGTAGAAAATGGGTGAAACGTTTTCAATCATCAAGCTGATGTTTAAAAAAATCTCTTTTTTCCCGCCTAACGTTCAGATGATACTAAACCTGGTCTCACGTCTCACTGAGGATGGATGAGATGACAAAAAAAACAAAACAAAAAAAACTACATTTATAGAAAAAAGAAAAACAAGAATTTTAATAGTGAAGTCAGAAAAGTTTCTCACTTTGTTTCCCTTTGTTCCACTTGGACATTTCTGCACTTTTACATATTTTCATAACACAAGAACATCATCAGCACCGTATTTGAACATTTTGACCTTTTTAGAAAAACAGCATCAGTGCATGTTGGAGAAAATCTGGGTCAGGAACCCTGGGAGCTCACAGCTCAACCTTTCCATGGGACAACAGGAAAAACATTAGTAAAACAACCACAGAGAGACCTGCATGTTCCTCAGCACCGACAGTACTTACATACACAGTATGTATGTGTGTGTGTGTGTGTGTGTGTGTGTGAATGTGGGTCCAAGGACCGGACCTGGACTCCGGACCAGAACCCTGTCCCTTAACCCAAGGTGACCGAAATCTCCTCAGCATGCGAAGTGAATAATGAAGGCAGCAGCTCAGAGTTCATCGTGCTTCTTTGTTAAATCTTCGCCGTAATTGGTTGCCTGACTTCCCACAAACATGTTCCAGTTGGACAGAATCTCCGTCTTTGTGATTTTCCCATCCTGCCGTTCGCCAACATCCGTTCATCCGTTTATGATCGACAGGAGGAAGAAGGGATGAAGACCGAAGAGAGAGATGACAGGATGAAGAAGGGATGAAAACCAGAGAGAGATGACAGGAGGAAGGAGGGATGAAAACCAGAGAGAGATGACAGGAGGAAGAAGGGATGAAGACCGAAGAGAGAGATGGCAGGAGGAAGGAGGGATGAAAACCAGAGAGAGATGACAGGAGGAAGGAGGGATGAAGACCGAAGAGAGAGATGACAGGAGGAAGGAGGGATGAAGACCGAAGAGAGAGATGGCAGGAGGAAGGAGGGATGAAAACCAGAGAGAGATGACAGGAGGAAGGAGGGATGAAAACCAGAGAGAGATGACAGGAGGAAGAAGGGATGAAAACCAGAGAGGGACAACAGGATGAAGAAGGGATGAAAACCAGAGAGAGATGACAGGAGGAAGGAGGGATGAAGACCAGACAGAGAGAGGGAAGGAGGAATGTAAGAGAGCAGGAGAGAAAAAGAGGATGGTTAGTAATTAATTAACCCATAATTAAACCAACCAATCATCTTCAGACATGTGGTTAACTAGTCTTTTCAGGAATCACATGATTTATAGAAACATTAAACATTAATTAAAGACAAACAAAGTTTGGTTTTAAACCATCTGTTTCTGGACATGAGGATTTACTCTGGATGGCATCGCCTTGTCTAAGGATGGCATCGCCTTGTCTAAGGATGGCATCGCCTTGTCTAAGGATGGCATCGCCTTGTCTAAGGATGGCATCGCCTTGTCTAAGGATGGCATCGCCTTGTCTAAGGATGGCATCACCTTGTCTAAGGATGGCATCACCTTGTCTAAGGATGGCATCGCCTTGTCTAAGGATGGCATCACCTTGTCTAAGGATGGCATCACCTTGTCTAAGGATGGCATCGCCTTGTCTAAGGATGGCACCAGGTTCAGGTCTGTGGTTTTAGAGACCATCAGATGTACCTTATCAGTGTCCGTCTCATGGATGAGGTGCTTGGCCTCGTTGTCTGCATGGTCCACGTCTCCTGGTAAAATCCAGTGGGCCACTTCTCCAGCATCCAGGTATCCATCCTGGAACATCAGGAACAGAAGCATGAAGATCATCATGATGCTGCTACTGGACAGCTGCACAACAGGGATGTCTCAGACCTCCTCACACCTCCTCCTCATCCCTCCTTACACCTCCTCATCCCTCCTTACACCTCCTCATCCCTCCTTACACCTCCTCTTCCCACCTTACCCCCATCCTTTCATAGATCTCCTCAGATCCTCCTAATCCCTTTATCAGACCTTCTCATCCTTCTATAGATCTCCTCAAACCTCATCCCTCCTCAGACCTCCTACATGATAGCGAAACCTCCTACAGGAGGACGAAACCTCCTTAGTAGAGTTAGTATTAGTAGAGAAAACCAACTAATGGAAGAATCATTCTTCACCTTGTTGGTGTCTCTGAACTCAGCGAAATGTTTCTTCTCCGTCTGGACCCAGTCCGGTTCACTTTCTTCGTCCTCTGGGGTGAACATATCCCCTGCGGAGGTCCAAAAACATGAAATCAGGTGGCTGTCAAAGGAGAAGCAGCTGATCACAGAGAGGAGGAGAGAAACTCACCGATGTATTCATCCAGGTTGATCTTCCCATCGCTGTCCTTATCAATGTCTTCTATAGTTTCCTGCGGAGAAGATCACATGTTCTTGTCATCGTTTACCAATTTATTTACCGGCTTGTTTACTGGTTCATTTGGTTTAGTAGTTTGTTTACTGGTTAGTTTCGTTGTTTAGTTTACCAGTGTATTTATTGGCTTGTTTAATGTTCGTTTGCTTTATTGGTTCGTTTAGTTTACTGGTTCATTTACTGGTTCAGTTACCAGTTCTTTAACTGGTAGCACAGTAGTGGGGAACGCAATCCTGAAGGCTGCATTCCTGCATGTTTCCATGTGTCCCTGCTCCAACACACCTAATCCAAATCAAATGGATTCAACTACCATTCAAGTTCTAATCAAGTTCTGCACGGTGACTCATTAATCTGAATCAGGCGTGTTGGAGCAGGGACACATGGAAAACGTGAGCAGCCATATACCCATAAAGTTCGCCTTGGCAAAGCACACAGCAGCCAGACCATCACTGGTTCATCTAGCTTACTGGTTCATTTACTGGTTCATTTTGTTTACTGGTCCCTTTAATACACTGGTTTGTTAACTGGTTAGTTTAGTTTACTGGTTAGTTTGGTTTACTCGTTTTATTGGTTTACTGGCTGATTTAATACACTGGTTTGTTAACTGGTTCATTTAGCTTACTGGCTAATTACCGGTTCATTTCCTGGTTTGTTTAGTTCTCTGGTTCATTTACTGGTTAGTTTAGTGTACTTGTTTATAGTCAACAATAGTCGACAATAAAAATAGTCAACAATGAATTTACCCGTCGACTATTGTCAGCAAAAAAAAAAAAAAAAAAAAAAAGTCTTATTTTCTTATCTCTGCTGAGAGTTGTATAAATAAAGTCCGCCAGGGGAAAAATATGGCGGCGGACCAGGGAGCAAAACTGCGGCAGAGGACGTCAAAAGTCTGGAATGACTTCAGATTAAACTTACAAAATAATTTAAATACATGTGAGGTTTGTAAAGCGGACCCTGCATATCACGGAAGTACGTCTGCAATGCTCGAACATGTAAAGAGGAGGCACGTCGGACGTACATAACAACCTCATGCAAGATTTCAAAGCTGAAAGTGAAAGAAGAGCTATTTAATAATTATGAGATACATAATCTGATTGGTCGACTAGTCGTTTTAATAGTTGGTGACTAACCGACCATCAGAATAGTCATTAGTTGCAGCCCTACTTGTTGTATTAGTTCACTGGCTCATTTACTGGTCCCTTTAACCAGTTCATTAACTGGTTCATTGAGTTTACTGGTTTGTTTTCTAGTTAGTCAGATGAGTTTCGTTCAGATGTGCTGAAAAAGAACCCAGATGGTCAGACTGCAGCAGATGGATCAGTTACAACATCCTGGTTACCTGAACTACCAAATCCGTCATATAGTCAAACTCCTCAGGGTGGAGGAAGGCAGTGAACTCCTCTCTCGTGGCAATCCCATCGCCATCTCGGTCGGCTGACTTGAAGCGCCGCTCGTCCCGGGTGAGCATGGCTTTATAGGTGGCCTTGTCTTCCACATCATCGAACTCCTCACCTGAAGAGAAAAACAAAGTGTTGCACAATAAGAAATGGAAACCAAAAGAAAGAAATGAGCGTACAACAGAGGATTACCCAGATAGTATCCATAGGTGGTATTTTTATACTCCTCCCAGCTGATCTTGTCATCTTTGTTCTGATCGTAGTCCTTCCAGTTCTTGTTGACGTTCTCCTCGATGTACCTCCTCTGCCGATGTTTGATCCAGTGGTGCAGCTCTGCGTGGCTGACGTAGCCATCTTTATCGGTGTCGATGCGGTCCACAATCTTCCTGTGAGGAGAGGTGGACAGTTACATCGGAGCATCAGCAGCACATGAGTGGACACCATGTGCAACACCTTCCCTACTGGGAAAATGTATTTCTGGTCTACATTCCAGACCACAAAAAATTTGTTTTTACCAACAACCAAAAACCATCGAGAAAAACAACAACTGTGGGCCAAAGGTCAGGGTTTACCAAACCTCGCCACATTTAAGAGAGAGAGGGAGGGGGCAAGAAACAGAGAGAGAGAGAGAGCGAGAGTGAAAGAGAGATGAAGAAACAGGTCTGTGATTAAAGAAGATATCTTGTTCTGGGTTTTACAGTAAATGTGGAAAATGTTTTCTTATTACATCCCCTCTCGTCAGTAAGGTCCTGTTTTTAGCAGGAAACAGATGAAAGATGAAACCCTGCCTGGTTTCCACCAGCCGGAAATGCAGCTAAATAAAAAGAAATATCAGCCTTGAACTAGAGGAGATCATGAATGATGCTAAACTGGCACATCTCAGCCACGTAGCTGGAAAGCTGGAGGAGTTAAATCTCCAGCTACACAAAGCAGGTCCATAAAGACCTGGATGAGTCTGGTGTGGATGAACCTGACTGGCCTGCACAGAGTCCTCAACCTGATAGAAGACCTTTGGGATGAATAAGAGCAGAGGCTTAGAGCCAGGCCTTCTCATCCAGCATCTGACCACAGATGCAAATCTAGAGGAATGGCCAAAAATTCCTATAAACACAATCCTAAACTTGTGGAAAGCCTTCCCAGAAGAGTTGAAGCTGTTACAGCTGCAGAGGGAGGGCCACCGTCATAATGAACTCCTCTGATTAAGAATGGAGGTCTATTAAGTTCATATGAGAGACAAGGCAGGTGATCCAATACTTTCTGCAACATAGTGTATATATGATATTAAAAAATAAATGAATTCTTAATAATATATAAATATAAAAATAAAATATCGATATATAAAATATTAAACGTATATAAAAGATTTTAAATTAAATAAATATAAAAATAAAATATTAAATACTTTTAAAAATATCTAAACATTTTAATGACTATTAGATTTGTTTTTGACCCTTAGAAACAGGATGGGATGATGCAGCATGGGTCTGGTTCTGTAGACCCGTCAGAGGAAACGGCTCCATCTAAAACTACTGCAGAAGGATTGAATGTGTGATCCACCCCAACCAGCTAGCCTGCTGCTTCTTCTACTTTCTCTCAACCTTTTACATCATGCGTTTACCTGCTCCCTCTTGGTTTGTTTTCTGTATGTTGATCTAACCTAAAATATCTTGACTTCATTTTTGTTTCCTTGCAAATGTACACTTTATCACAATATAAAAAACAAAATTAAAGATGGAGGGTGATGGAGCAGGTGCCCCATGGACACGCTCAAATCCTCATTCAGGTCCTGACTTATGTGGACTACCTCTCTGTCTCCCACCGCTAAACAAACACCACTAACCCAAGAAGAATTTCTACAGGACTGAGCTGCTGTGGGCGGATGGACGGATGGATGGAGGGATGGATGGATGGATGGAGGGATGGATGGATGGATGGATGGATGGAGGGATGGATGGATGGATGGATGGATGGAGGGAGGGAGAGAGGGAGGGAGGGATGGATGGATGGATGGATGGATGGAGGGAGGGAGGGAGGGATGGATGGATGGAGGGAGGGAGGGAGGGATGGATGGAGGGAGGGAGGGAGGGAGGGAGGGAGGGAGGGAGGGATGGATGGATGGATGGATGGATGGATGGAGGGAGGGAGGGAGGGAGGGAGGGATGGATGGATGGATGGATGGATGGATGGATGGATGGATGAAGGGATGGATGGATGGATGGATGGATGGAGGGAGGGAGGGAGGGAGGGAGGGATGGATGGATGGATGGATGGATGGATGGATGGATGGATGGAGGGAGGGAGGGAGGGATGGATGGATGGATGGATGGATGGATGGAGGGAGGGATGGATGGATGGAGGGAGGGAGGGAGGGAGGGATGGATAGATGGATGGATGGATGGATGGATGGAGGGAGGGAGGGAGGGATGGATGGATGGATGGATGGTGGAACTTACGCTAATCTGTCTTTGCTCTCGTCGGGGGTCAGCTGGTCAAAGGTCTTGGCCTCCTCCTTTCCCAGGAAGGCCTCGTGGTCGTACTGGTAGCCGTGATCATCATCATGGATGTGGTTGCTCAGGTCAGCTTGGTGATGGATGCGCTTCTCCTGGGCAGGGACTGCAAAGGCCACGGCGACCAAGTAGGCGGATAGAAGTGACCTCAGCAGCATCATGACTGATTTCTGGGCTGTCAGATGGAGAAAAAACAAAGTTCTTCACTTCAGGACACAACACAGTAAAAACTCTGGAGTAAGTTTTCAGTTCACAGCAGCAATGATGCCTTCAGGGACAATCTAACAGAAAATCTGCCATTTAACTGGAAAAGTGTTAAACTGAGACAGTCAGACATCTCAGTGAGAGGACAGCTGTCCTCCATCAGTCTAAACATGTCTCCATCCCTAAACTGACATCTTTAAAATTACCGTGAACTTACCCAAAACAGATCAACTGTGCCACCTCCTCGAGCTCCTCAGCAAACACCCGCAGATCAGCGTCCGCGTTGGCAGTCTTTGCCTCTAAATACCTCAGCCCTGTGGGCAGGGCCTCATCTCAGCGACAGCCAATCATCGACGGCCTGTGGTAACGTTTCAGCCAATAGGAAGTGTGACACAGCGGTACAACCCTTACTGGCGATTATCATTGGCTGTTAACCGCCACGTTGTCACGTAAGCGCGCACCCTCATCTCTTTCCCTCATCTTCTCCCCGCGGAGACGTGTCCAATAGAAGGAAGATGATTGGTGGAGAGATCAAACTAAAACGATATCAAACGTCAGGTGGAGGGCACGTGACGCTACAAAGTTCTGTCCCCTCTCAAAAACCAGCCCCCAACCCCCCCCCCCCCCCGCACAGTTCTTGTCACCGTTGCCGGGCGCTGAGACGAAGCTCAAATCGTGGCAAGGGCAACTACCGGTTGTGGCCGCTACTTGTCCCGGACTGCCAGAATCTGCCGAAGCGGATGGCCCGACTCTCCACAGCCTAACGTTTATAACCGTAAACAAATGTCTTTAGGCACAGAAATGTTGGTGGATGTAAGCTGCTTCAACCGTGCTGCGGCAGCTCTTTGGAGCACCAGGGAACGGGGGAAGTGCCTGCAACCTGCACCAGGCAAGAACCAGATGGTAAGTATAATGAGAGGATTAATGTGATTTTATGTACAGAATACGAGAATAAAACCCCACTAATAAAGACACCATGCTGTATGTCAGTGGTCACTTACAAACAGTTTGAGGAGCCTTATTTTCGTGAGAGCACCATGACTTCCAAGTCACGTGTACGCGCACCTCACGAACATCAAACTTGTGCCAATATAACATCATATTCGGAGTACAGTTATTACTGAAAGAAACGGAATGGATCAAGCACAGTATTTGGAGAATTTGACAAAGTGAGTTAATAAACACGCAGTGTTGACAAATTAATTGCATTCTTTTAATCTAAGAAGAATCGGAAACTCCATGGAAAATAAAATAAAATATAATCTGAAACAGCTGCAATTGTTGCAATGAGCTGCACAGCCAGCATACAGCTGATTCTGTTTGTGGAAGCTGGTGTTGATAAGATTAAATAAAGAATACTTTTATCATCCAATTATTGCTAGTGTAATAATTAATCACTTAACCTTTAATTAGTCCTCTCATTTTTTCTTTTGTTTTGGGTTTTCTTGCTCCCAATCATATAAACTATGCTGTAGTTTTAGCTACTCAAATCTCTTCTGTACTACGCTGAATAAAATTAACATTTTTATTCCCCCAGCCCATCACAGTTTGCCAACCAGTTGCCGCTGCCTGCCACGACCCCACAAGAGTGCTGCTTGGCACCAGGTCTGCCTGTTTACAGCTGCTGCAACAGATACTGCACCCACAAGCAAGTCCTTGTATCGGTACAGTTTAAGTCATAATATATTGTTTTGGGGTGTCCAAACCCTTTCTGATAGTTTGTTCTGTGTGGTTGTAATTGTCCCAGCTAAAGTTAAAAAATGTAACCTGTAGTTAATTCATAACAAACATTTTATTTAAAGAATAATTTAACACTTGTGCTTTACAAACTAAAATGTTTAATGTTTTGTGTCTTTGTAGGTGTTGCAGTTTAACTAAAAGTTGATTTATTGACTGTGGCCTCCTTTATGGTAATTCTGGACAAATAAAAGACAGATGATACAGCATTTAGAAAGAGCGCTGTCTTTAATAACATTTTTAGAAAGAAAAAGGACAGAGTCTGTAGATAATCTCCACTGGAGTTGGCCAGTTTGCCAGATGCTGTATTTTATTATGATCATTGAACAATCTTAATCATCTTCAAATCTGGCAAAAACTTTGTAGTTTTTTTAGCAATGATTTCAAGTCAGAACATCTCATAGTCCTGCTTTCTTTCAAAAATAAAAGTTCAGAGATCTGCTGGAGAACTCTCATGAAGTTCCTCATCCCAACTTTGCAAAGCCTTCGTGTCTCATTTTGTTCATCTTTGCTCATTAAGACAGCTGGAAACACAACTTCCACTGAAGGTTGTAGTTCGGCACCAATCAGCTGCAGCCATGATCTCACGTAGTAAAATGCTTTCCTGCGAAAGGGCACAAATAATTTTTAAGTTAGTTTTCATACTTATTAAGATGGACAAAGATGGATTTTTCAACATTTCATATTTAATATCTTTGTGGCCTTTAATATACAGTAGGTAGGTAGAGAGGTAGGTAGGTAGGTAGGTAGAGAGGTAGGTAGGTAGGTAGAGAGGTAGGTAGGTAGAGAGGTAGGTAGGTAGGTAGAGAGGTAGGTAGGTAGGTAGAGAGGTAGGTAGGTAGAGAGGAAAGTTGGTCAGTGTGAGAGGTGACGTACAACAAGGTGTCCTAGAAGGGATTTGAACCTTGGCCACATTAGCACCTTTACAAGGTGCAGCTGCTCAACCAGGTGACCTAAATGACATTCCTACTTATCTTGTGGGGTTTTTTTTCTATATGAAACACCTGAAAGTAGTTTACCTATAAAATTGAATTTGGGCATCAGTTAAAATATTTATTGAGCAGCATCCGTCAAGGTATGGAGGTTAAAAATGTCTCACCTGTTCAGTTTCTGTGTCTTCAACTGGAGTCTTATCTGCAGGGCTGCAAAAAATCAATGAATAAAAAGATTAATACTCACATTGAGCCACATATGGGTGTGAAGGAGACCATAGCTACAACAAAATCACTGTTCTGTACCTTTCACTGTCCTTGGATGCACTTTTCAGGAGCACACATTCTGCTTCACACCTGAAATGTGGCCTTTTTTTCAACCACAGAATCATAACCTAAAAACACATAAAGAACAATAGCTATAATAAAACAACTGTTAATATTTTAAAATGCTCATATTTACCGTCAGTTGGATTCTATATATTAATGTTGGTGCATATCTTCAGTTGCTCACCTCAGGCAGAATGAGCTCTTGTGATGAATTGCTGCTTCTCAGCAACAGAAGCAGGCGATGACGGCGTTTTGTCCCGTCGCTGGATGCTGCTAAGTCAAGCAAAGACAAATAAAATCAGTATATGTTGATAGAGGAGATTGGTAATATAACAGCAATCTCACTGGCATATATGTACCTGAAAGAGCATGTTTTTCCATCTACCTTTTTTTTCCCTCTTAGTCCTCTATATATTTGTAATATGTCAATAGGAAATGTCATTATGTCACTTCTTTCTGCCCAAAACAACAAAGCATACTACATACATCACTAAATAATGCAAAAATAAAAAATAAAAATATATAATTTTCTCTGTAATGTTTCCGAAGGGTCGGATCCAATCCTGCATGTTTCCACAGATAAAGTCTGTTGGAAAGAACGCAGCCTTTCTCCAGATTTCTTTGCAAATCCTGTATTTGACTAATGTTTAGTTGTGTATAAAGTTTTATATTGTCTGAACAACTGTAAGCACCATCGTGGCTAGTGTTAATTTTATCAGACATTTTAAAATTTTGTCTCAGTTTTAGTCCAGTTTCAATCGCGCTTATTAGTTTTTATCACATTTAATCAACCTCATCTCATTTTTATTTAGTCAAGTTTTAGTCGACTATAAGTTGAGCATTTTAGTCTTTTAGTCCAAGAAAACATAACTTTATTTGTCTAGTCTTAGTCAACAAAAACTCTCAATTTTAGTCTAGTTTGTCAGGACAAACATTTTACCCTTTTAATTTTGTCAGCAGATAATACTGAACATTGTTAGTAGTTAGTAGAACTTTGTTAAATGTAGTTTAACATTGTTAAACTACATTTAACATTTAAAACTCATACTTAAAATATAACAATCCTATTTTATGTAGAAATTATTACAGGCATTTTTATGTTTACGTGCATTTATTTATATTAATATTGATGCCAATTCAAATCAAACGTCCTTGTGATGGTAACCTGAAGACAAACAGAACAGCAATTTGTTTTTTTTTTTTAGCTTGGAACCCCATTTTGATATCAGAAAACTAGCGACCCCAGACATTCAAAACACAATTTAACTTTTTTTTATACCACATTTAGACAATTTCATGTATGAAAATGCAGGTTAAAGTTGTTTTGAAGTGTGGCATATTATTTTATCTAGATGATTTGTTTTAGTACGTTTTAGTTTGCATCCATGTGTAGCTGCTGAAGTGTTTTGTGTTCACTATAGTTCGCTTGCAGCTCCTAAATTAGCTCATACTTCTAATCTAGTCTGCTTTAATTAAACTTGCAATCCAACTGAAAACATAGTTACCTGACCAGTATAACGTGTCTCAGTTAGCAAAAATTCAACTTCACACATAATTCTACCAACAAGTGGCTACTATCGCTACAAGCTACGCAGCTAGTAAGTTAGCCAGCGGTTTGTGGTCGGTTTAATGTTCTTGTTGGAAAATGACAGCCGTTGGTTTAATGTTACATTAAACAACCACCACCAAACGTTTTGTTAACTTACCACCATGTCTTTGTGCTGAACTGCGATGTTTCGCTTCATGTTTGTGTTTTTCCTGCTACCTTGTGCCTTTTTTTCCTTCTTCTTTTTTTTCCTTCATCTAGCGAGAATTGGTGCATATATCACGTCTTCTCTTTCTCTGTAGCTCCGTGCAAAGCAATTAAAGTTTTATTTTTAACTTTTCACCGTGACTCCACCTCCTGACTGGCCCATGTGTGTGAACGTGCCTGCTGCATGTTTGAAGAGGGGCGTGTGTGAGTGGACAAAGAACCGAGGAGGAGGCGGAGGAGACAGGATTTGACAAAGTCATATGATATAATAATATAATTTTCGTCTCGTCTTTGTTCGTTAACTAAAATTTCCATACATTTTATTCCAGTTTTTATTTAGTGAACTACATTTTCGTCTCGTTTTCATTAGTTCACAAAAATGCACTCTGATTTAGTCCCAGTTATTGTTCATTAATGGGTGTTTTATACAAGTCTAGTCTAGTTTTCATCCGGTGAAAAATGTGAGTTGACGAAAATATTTTTGTTTAGTTTTTGTTAGTGTCGTTCGAACAACTGACATACAGCACGGTCTAACAGTAGGGTATTAATAACTTTTATGCAACAAGGAATATATACGTTTATAATCCAAATACAAGTCGTGGCTGAACATAAAATCACATCAATCCTCTCATTATACTTACCATCTGGTTCATGCCTGGTGCAGGTTGCAGGCACTTCCCCCGTTCCCTGGTGCTCCAAAGAGCTGCCGCAGCACGGTTGAAGCAGCTTACATCCACCAACATTTCTGTGCCTAAAGACATTTGTTTACGGTTATAAACGTTAGGCTGTGGAGAGTCGGGCCATCCGCTTCGGCAGACTCTGGCAGTCCGGGACAAGTCGCGGCCACAACCGGTAGTTGCCCTTGCCACGATTTGAGCTTCGTCTCAGCGCCCGGCAACGGTAACGAGAACTGTGCGTTCTTACATGTGATTGGACTAATACTTCACAAGGGAAACGATTAGTTAGAAGAGGCGTTGTCCCTCCCCCGGAGTCTTTTTTTTTTCTAGTTTTTCAGAGTGTGGGTTTCAGAGTTTCAAATCAAAGCAGCGAGAGAACACTGCCAAAAATCACCTCATCGCAACTCGCAGCGGTGCAGGCGAAACTCCGAAAAGTTCATCCGCCCAGATTTCAAAGTAAAATTTAATCCTTACAAAATGATGTTTGGAGAAGATTTTAACATTTCAAAACTCAGGTTTCAAGGTTTCAAAGCTTTTTTGCGAAGATGCACACAGCAGTTTTCAGATCTCATATTACAAGGTTTCAAAAGTTTTTTACAAACTAATGTGGTGGGAGAACAATGCCATATTTGAAACTCTGAAAATGTGAAGCTGAAACTCTGTAATATGCATGTTGCACTTATGAAAAATAAGAATTCAAGTACAAAATTATGCTTGCAGAGATTCAAACTTTTTTGTCAGACTTTCAAAATACTTTTCAAGGTTTCAAAACTTATTTTCAGACTTGCAAAACTTTATTTCAGGTCTTAAATTTTCAAAAACTGACTTTCAAAGTTTCAAAACGTTTTCTTTCAGTTTCAGATTATGGCAGTGTTCTCATCCCATACTTTGCCTCCATTGCAGAACCATTACATAACCTGACCAAGAAAAATGCACGTTTCCAGTGACATGCTGAACATCAAGCTGCCTTTGACATGCTCAAAGACCGTCTTATCATGGCTCCTGTTTTGGGCTACCCACTGGATCACGGCGAAATGATCTTCGACACAGATGCTAGTGATACAGGAATCGGCGCCGTTCTCTCTCAAATGCAGGATGGTGCAGAACGTGTGCTGGCCGTAAACTGGCCAAAACTGAGCAGAATTATTGTACTACGAGACAAGAACTGCTGGCCATCGTTGACTTCACGGCGCGTTTCCGACAGTACCTACTCGGGTGGCCTTTTAAGGTGCGTACAGACCACAGCAGCCTGCGCTGGTTAACACGGATGAAGGAGCCAGAAGGTCAGTTAGCCCGGTGGTTGGAGAGACTGGCAGAGTATGAGTTCAAAATCATCTACCGCCCAGGTTGCTCGCAATCTAACGCTGACAGCCCTTCTCACAGGCCATGCCGCCAGTCCTGCCGCAGCAAGCTGCAGAATCCATCCTCCCAACGGAGATCCACAAGTCACCAAGCCGTGCAGTATGATTCTGATATGGACACCAGCCCCCAGTTGCTGAGTCAGGTGGGGGTGAGCACAAACAACCTGACTACTATCGGAGGATAGGAAGCGGGAATGGTTAACATCTATATAAAAAGCATATATACAAAATGAATCACATTATTGCACAAGTATTGATATTGCACGTCTGTGAGCGTTATTAGTTTTTCGTTGTGGCTTTGTGGGCTACTGGGAGCAGTGCAGATTGTAGAGTCTGACAGCAGCAGGAAGGAATGACCTGCAGTATCTTTCCTTCAAACACTGTGGGTGAAGCAGTCTGTCATTGAAGGAGCAGCTCAGTGTTGTTAAAAAGTCCTGCATGGTGGGTTAGACGTTTACTCCATCACAGACGCCACCACCTCCACCAGATCGAGGGGACATCCCAGGACAGAGCTGGCTTTCTTAACCAGTTTGTTCAGTCTCTTCCCGTCAGCACCCTGAGAATGAATACAGTTGTAAAACACACCAATCGACTTTATTGCCTTCTTCTGTGGTCGGTCAACGTGAACCTCACTCCGGGGTCCGGCACCAGAGGAAGAGAGAGACAATTGTTCACAGGGGGGTTGGGCTTTATAAACCATGTGACCTGAGCTACAAGCCAGTTCAACATTATCTGTCAGTCTGAGTGATCAAACTTTGTGTGAACTAAACAACTGTTTCTTCTCCCCGATCTGAGAGTCTGTCGTTCATTGAGTTTTTTTTTTCCTAACAACTTGCAATAAAAAACAGTTATAACTATAAACTATGAACTTTTTTGCCTTCATAGGAAAGCAAAATGTCCAGTCTTTCTAGAGCAAAAAGTCTATATATCTTCAGAATTTGGGTCATTGTCAGGCTCAGTCTGATCCTGTTCAGGGTCAGTCTGATTTTGTCTGTCTTGGCCTGGTCATGCCTGTTGCTGCTGGTCATTTTCCTTTTTCTGTCTGCAGTTTCTAGCCCAATGACCATATCCTCCACATGCATGACATTTATTTCTTTCTGGTCTGTCTCTTCTACCTCTTCCTCTTCCTCGTCCCCGCCCCCTGTTTCTGCCCTCTTGCAGCACAAACACAGTTGTGTCATCTAGGGTCAGGGGGTCAAATTCACAGTCATCCTCAAAATAAGTGTCTGCGCTCTTGTCGTTGTTCTTTTTCTTAGCTTTCAGAAAGTCTTCTGCATGTTTAGCATATTCCAGCATGTCATCTGGACCTGCTGTACAGTGTGTTACCATATACTTTGTAATGTGTGTCTGTATTGGGCTCAGTGCACCTGTTATGACAGCATCATTTAACTGCTGATCATAAGTTGATCCTGGATTTGGTGGGTTTGGTCTGGTCAGTCCAATTATCTGCATCAAACACATATCTTAGTCTGTCCATATATTCAACTGCTTTCTCATCTTCTTTCTGAGTACATCTGTTAATGTTAGTCCAGTCTGCTTGTTTCTGACATCTAGCTCTCATTCTTTCATACAGAGCATCTCATTTTTTAATTAAATCAGCATTGTTAAATGAGAGAGGACTACTATCTGCACCATTTGCATTCCAGTCTCCAGCAACAGAATGCCACTGTGCACCCAAACAACATCTCAGCACTCTTTCTACCTCCAAACTTCAGTCTGAAACTCAGCTGCAAACCAGTCACATCTCTCACACATCCTTCAACATCATCCCAAGGCTTGGGAATTCCTTCAGTTGCCTTCATTATGTCAGCATTTGTCTATGCTCTGTACACATACATTTCTGGCTGATGATTTACACCTTCACCTGATTTGGTTTGGTACTGCAATTGAAGGCATGAAATCATGTTTCATGCCTGTTTTCATTTGTTTCTGGCCATGAGTGTGATGTTTTATATATATATATATATATATATATATATATATATATATATATATATATTAGTGTGTGTGTGTGTATGTATATGAAGGTGAGTTCAAGTATGAAACAAAAAAAAAAGTGATAAAATCTCAGCTGCAGTTACTTTGGCTGCCACTAGATGGTGCTGCAGCTCTTTCCACCACCTTCCATTCACATTCCAGCACGTTTTTGTCAGACAGCTGCTGTCTGAGCATCATGAAAATGTTCAAGGCACGGACACCTTTCCTTTTCTGATCACTATAAACAGAAAACAGCAGAATAAGCAGAGAAGCACTCGCAGTGTTGTGACCCCTGCTTTAGCTCAGACAGTCTGATGATGCAAGCTGCCGTGGACCAGAATCCAATTTCAGGGGCTGTGATGGGCTGTCAGAGCGATGCTAATTGCACTCTCCACAGATAGGCAGAACAAAGACCCGGCAATCAAAGTCAACCTCTGTCACACTCATTAGCTAAGTTACTGCCCGTTTATTTCAGATGAGTTTTCACTGCTTCAAGTGTCGCAGCTGAGTATTAACAGAATGATGTGATGCTGCAGTAAACCTCAGAGTCTGGCTAAAACTTCCCCCAAAATGTTTCCTCAGCCACACCTGAGAGGATGCATTCAGCAGCCAACTGCATTTAGAACCAGGATTAAGCTGCTGAGTGATGATGATGATGATGACGTTTGACAAAATGAATGTTTAACACTATTTCCAACTAAAATCTGAAGTAAAAGCACGAATGATGTAAGTCTGGAAGCCTCTCGAGGACAGAAGCACATCAGGAGGAAATGATGACGCTGAACTTTCTACAGCTTCAGTCTCGCCTGCGTTCACAGATGCAGCCATTATTTTCACATTATCCACAGATCTGAACATCATGTGAGTCCACGCTGCTCAGAGGAGGGTCGGTGAGGCTCAGCAAGACCTGAAAGATTCGATCATGGTCTGAGGTTCTGTGTCAGTTTTAATTTTTATGTCACGTTTGTGGTTTAACAACCAAGCATGAGAGGAACAGAATTGAAATGGACTTTCTTCAGTCCCGAATCACCAGTAAGGATAACATCTCTGCAACATGGGATTACTGGTTTAATCAAAGTTTGAATCAAGTTCAGACATTCAGTTTAATGAAACTCTTATTACAGTTATATTATATTATATTATATTATTTTATATTATATTATATTATTTTATTTTATTACAGTAATTATGAAATCTGAATGGAAAACAGGAACTGGCAGAACCAACACCTCCATCTGCCTGCTAACAAGGAAGAGTAGATAATACATTTATATTTAAATAAACAAAAACAACATTGTTGTTTCTGTGGAGATAAAATTAAACTTTTCCTTCTGCATCATGTTCTGTAACCTGGTTAGCTTTTAATAGATTTGGACAATCCTTTGTTGTTTGTGTCAGCAGTAAATATCTTTCTATTCATTTGTTGGTTTGAAGTTTTCACCTCACACAATCAAAACAGAAAAACAAGCTCGTATAGACTCAATTTGTTTTAAGCAGTTAGTTGTTGACAAGGACATTAAAATCAGAGACATGAACAGAATTGGGTGTCAGTGTTGTGAAATAGAGTTTTCATAGAAAGTAACTAAATACACACAAACCGGTGAAGTTGACCTGAGTTCTGACTGGTTCATGTTAAAATGATGGAAAAGGAAGTGGACTCCTCTGACTTTGGTAGAGATGCTGGGAGATCTGACTGACATGAGAGCAGAAATACAAACTGATCATATTCAGAACTCAGTCAGGGTTATTTACAGTCTCAATAGATCAAGTTAAAATCTACGTCCATGTAAACTTTGACACCATCTTGTTGCCGAATCTGCCAGAACTGTGCAAGCATGATGAATGAACCTTATCCAGAGAAAGTTTGACCTTAAAGATCAGCAGCTGTGATAACTGTAGCTGTGTTTCCATTACACCTAGAACTGCACAAAACCTAAACATCACAATAAAAAACTGGTAATGGAAACACCAAAATTTAGAAAAATCCAATATCATTAAAATGTTTTCCGCTCTCATGAGGTGGTTTTTCAGATGTGTCAATATAGAAGTGTATCGGTAATGTTATGGAAACACTTTTTCCACATTCATACATCCCCGGACGTGACGTAGGGGGTCACATGACCAGTTCATTTGAAATAAAGATGGTGCAGTATGTACAGGGGTGATGGAAATGTTTTTGCAAATAATTAAAGAGAAAAACAGAACCATCCTTAACAGCAAACAGCAGTGAAATATAGAGTTTTACGAGGAATTAGAAATCTCCATCGTCCTTGTGGTGGAGTCTCGCAGGACGAGATTTTACGAGAATTATGGCTAACGCGCTAAACACCATTCAATAGAAACACCTGCAAATTTTCATTTCATTTAGCAAAACACTGTCATGGAAACACAGATACAAACAAAATGGCTGCAACATAAAGGAGAGATTTTATTTTAGGGGAACAAATTCAAAGATAATGACGATGAGCTGCAGCAGAAAAGATGTGATCTCCCTGAAAGCCTCCTCCACAGAATTTATATCCACAGCAGGTGAAGTTCAAACCATTAAAACCTTCACAACCACCCAAGAAGTCCTGCTTCAAAGCAAATCACCAGTTTAATCCAGATTAAATATTAATCCACGTACAAAGAGCTGCTCCTAGAATTATTTATAATGTTAAGTTTTTCACCTAAATCAAAAACATCAGCGAGAAAATGAGAACTTCTTATTTCTGTGTAACATCACTAAAGAGAATTAGTAAGGACAAAAGGAGGAACATTTTTTTAAAATCTTTTTCTACAATAAGATAATAAACTATTCCATTTATTTAAATTTACCTTGTCACTGAACATCCTGGAGTGTTTTTACTCTAAGCTCAGTTTTCAGAAGGAAGGAATTTGTAGTCTGAATGTGGAGCTGAAAATGATAAAGTATAAATACGCTCAGTTTGTGTAAACTATGAAAAGCTCTGACAAGAACCACTGAATCAGAACCAACAACAGCTCACGGATGTGTTCACGTCCTTCATTGGGATTCATGAGCATCGTGTGGTGTGTTTGGAGACTGTGGAGATGTGGGATTTTACAGATCTGATGTGCAGACTCCTGAGATCTGACTTCTGTACAAACAGAGTTATTGTGGCTCTTCCAGCCTTTTCACATCTTTGATGTACAAAACATTGTCGTTTCCAGGGAAATGATTATGCAGTTGGAAACATGTCGATGGAGATGTTCTGACTGATGGCAGCAGCAGGAATCCACACCAACGGCCTCCAAAGCAGCTCACAGAGAAACACTTTACTTTTTCTTTCTTTTCTTTTTTATACAAAAATATACTTTGAAAATATATAAACATAAATATTAAATGTTAAAGAAAATTTCTGAAAATAATAGTGTAGTAAAAAGTTCTTACCGCTCTCTTCTTGTTTCTTCTGAAAGGGATTTTTATGGTGAAGTGACGTCTTGTGGTGTGAAGATCTGTGTCTGATCCAGCTGATCTGGTGCTGATTGTTCTTTCATCTGTGACTAAATAAATCCCTGATGAATGAGTCTAAAACCAAACAAACGTTATAATTCTTATTAACAACAGATGCGGATGTGCTGTTTGTTATTGATGTTAGATGACGCTGTGAAGCTGTTGTTGCTGCTTTAGCATTCACCTGAATCAGAATTAGTGTGTAGACGGCAGCAATGAAGCAAGATGAGCAGCTGTAGATACATACATGCTAACAAAGCTGATACCAACAGAGCTAACTGCTCTACGAAAACGTATCAATCTTAGCTGAAAGTATTGAAATGCTTCCTAAAGAAGCTGCAGGAAGGAAATGTAGAAGGTAACATCTTTAGTCTGCGTCATCACACTGACATAGATCACTGATCTGCAGGACCAAAGGCCCCCAGGATAAAATGAAGAGGATTCCTCTCAAATATGAGCAGTATTCACTCACCCAGCTTTTAAATCCTTCTTTTAAAATTGTCCACTTACCACAAAGGGAAGCTTCTTTAAAGACGGAGCTGGGGAGGGTGCTGGATGTTGGATAGAGCACATTGAACACTGCGGGCCAAACCAAAGGGAAGCGACCCACCACATCCAATGGTTCTCCGTGTTAACCAATTTCAAGTTAGAAACGCCATCTTCCGTTGCACTGGGGAATCTTCTCCACTGCTTTACAACGGCAAAAGGGTGTTCATTTTCCTGGAGTTCACCTCAGTGGTGGCTAAGCCTATGGTTGCTTTTATCTATGTGAAAAAGGAGCTACACTTGTGTGCTAGCGTCAGATTTGGCCTCCGCTACCTGGCTACCCTGCGCATCACCTTGCCAAATGGCCAGAGGCACAGATTTGAGGACCTAAATGAGGCCTTAGAGTTTGTAAACAAGAGGATTAAGAAGAACTCTGAGCCAGAGGGGAAATGACTTCCTTGAAACTTCCCACCTTGCTAAACCTTAGCTGGAGCTCGCACGACCAGCAGCATATTGGTAACATACATGCACATTGGATCACTTTACCTGAACTGTGAGCTTTCTCCATCCAGTAAAAGACAGTCTTGTCTTATCTCTGTATCTGTCCATTTCTCTCCTTCTTTTCCTCTCTTCCTCCAATAACATGCTCTTGCTTTTCTTTGCTGAATCAGCCACCATGTGTGTTCAAAACAGCTGGTGTGTTTATATCCACTTACTAGCATGTGATGTGGTACGTAAAGGGAAGCTTGGCTGGAACGTCATGCGGCGTTATGGTATCAGCCTTGGGATGCTGCTGGACAGCGATGGCTCCAGAAATGTGCATAACAGATTTCACTGTGCCATCAAACGAGTCCAGAACACAAACTTTTACAGTAAGAAAGTTACGTAATGCATCTTTAAACTTTTAAATAGTAAACTGTGAAATCAGATAAAGATTCTCACTGTTTCATCACAGACGATGTTAAAGATAACATTCTGGATGCAGATTAATTTCATCTGCAGCATCTTTATACATCTGGTGTACAGAGTGAATTAAAAGCAACAAAACTTTTCTTTTTACTGGATAAAATGAAATATAACCGCTTCAACAGAAAACCCACCTGCTGCCAGACAACATCAACAGACGTGGAAATAATCTGACCACCCTGTGAAGGAATATGTTTCAGGCTGCAACGTCTGTCTTTGCTGACAGAAACATGCCAAAGTTGTAAATTTGTATAAATACAAACACTCATTAAAAATGTTGCACATCTAACCTCAATGTTTCAACTTCTATTTCCATCCAGCTTCTGTCTGCACAGTGATGGAATTGAAACAGATAAGATGTCCCTCAGAGAATAAACAAACACATGTTTGGCCTGGTGATTCCAGACCAGTGTGCTGCACTAATGAAGTCAGGAGATATAAACTTATCAAGATGTTTAAATAAGAAGAAATGAGCTGTGGTCTCAGTTACTGTGATTCATAGAAATGAGAAGATGCTGGTTCTGTGGTGGAGGCACAAACTGCATTTGCACCTCTAGAGTTTTAACATTCCAGTCCAGCTGAAATTCACCCTGACATCCTGAACACAGTTTATTAATGTTTTACTATCATCACACTGAGATTAAGTCAACTCTCTTTACTCTAAAATCAAAACTCCATCTACAGTTGGTCCAAATGTAGGCAGCAGGACCGTTCGCTAAGACCCAAATCACTCTCACATCAAAGTCAAAGTGTGTTTATTGTCCCATAAAGGGAAATGAGTTTCCAGCCAGGACTGACAGAGCAGATATGAGACACACATCACACAGACTGTTTGGATAAACTGACTCGATGAGCATTTAAAGTGGCAGAGAAAAGATATATAGCCAAAAGTACTGGGACGTCTGCCTTTACACATTAACTTCATTTACATCCCATTCCTAATCCATAGGGTTTCATTGGAATTTTTGATCATTTTTCCAGAAATACATTTAAGAGTTCAGGCCCTGATGTTGGACAGGAATGCCTGTCTCACATTTTCTGCTCTGATCCATCAAAAAGTTGTCCTGTTGGGTTGAAGTCAAGGCTCTGCGTAGGCCAGTCAAGTTCTTTCACACCAAACTGGATCATCCATGTCCTTATCGACCTTTCTTACTGCACTGGTGTGTAGTCATGTTGGAACAGGAAGGGGCCATCCCCAAACTGTACAAACCTGGGAGCATCGAATTGTCCAAAATGTCTTGGTATGCTGAAGGATTAATAGTTTGTTTCATTAGAACTAAGAGGTAGACCATACAAAAACAACCTCACACCATAATCATGGCGCCATTCTACTGGCAACTATCGAAGTTTGCTTCATCACCCCAGACAGCAGCTTGTATGCCATGCTTCACATTTAACTTGATGAAGAAAGACTTGGATTGAGCAGCTTGGCCATGGAAGCCCATCCATCAAGCTCTTTATGCACTGTTCTCAAGCTAATCTGAAGGCCACATGATGTTTGGAGGTCTTCAACTTTTGACTCTGCAGAAACTTCTGCAGACTGTTTGCTTCAGCATGAGGTGACCCTGCTATGTGGTTTTACTCGGTCTACCTCTTTGTGAGTTGTTGTGGTCAGTTGCTTCTGCTATCTTATAATACTACTAAAATTCTGAATGGACATATGACACAGATAGCATCTTATAACGGTACCACGACTGAATTCGCTGAGCTCCTGAGAACAGACCAGTTTTTTACAAGCCGAGGTGTTCTTGTCCATAAATCCTTAAAAAATATGGATCCAAACTATGTTAGTTTACTTTTAACTTCTTAGACTCCAGACAGACCTCTACACTCCTCTGATCAAGCTCTGTTAACTGTTCATTCTTGGCTGAGAATTTGAGAGGCCTCTTTGTAGTTTTGTGTCCAAAACTGTAGATCAGTCTTCTGGAGGTCAGATCATCAGCTGATGGTATTATACATCACAAATGGAGATTTTTGTTAAACATGTTTATGACTTAGGGAGCTTTAATCACCAAACTCCATTGGATCTTAAAGATGTCGTAGTTCCAGATTTTTCCCAACAGAGCACTTTACTCTCAGACTGCAGGTTTACTTGTGGTTTCTAGAGGTTCTGATGGGAGGCAGAACCTTCAGTCTTCATACTCTATGTGGGACCAGCTCCAGACACTCTCTCTACCTTTAAGATCAGGCTTCAGCCTTTCCTTTTTGGTAAAACTTCTAAGTCTGGCTTAGTCCCTTTAGTTCTGCTGCTACAGTCTGGGTCTGCTGGGGAGCTTCCCATGATGCACTGGTCTCCTCTCTGTCTCTTTACTGTCTTTGTTTAAATATTATACAAGAATATTTTGTTATAAATATCTCTATAAATATCTATATATTTAATGACATTGTAATTAATTTAGTTTCTTCTTCTTTCTTAGCAGGTATTCCTGGCTTAGAGTTATGGTGCTTGTTGACCGCTCTGTCTTGTCCTCTACACCCAACTGTTCTTCCTTCCTGGTTCTGGTTCTGATGGAGGTTTTCCTCTCCACTGTCTCCTCTTGCAGCTCAGGATGGAGGATTGAATCAAAAAGAAGATTTGATTCAATGTGCTGATTTCTGTTATTTTTTTTAATGAATTGTTTTACATGAACATAGTTAATTGTAAATTGGACTAATCTGGATCATATAATGGACTTGAGTTAGTTGGATCATAATTGGACTACACTGAACTGGATTGTGTCTGTAGACGTGCCTTGAGATGACTTGCTGCTGTATAAATGAAGCTGAAGTGAACTAAATTAATGTTACTTGACATTTTGTTCTTTTTATATTGTGGCTCTTTCCCTCTGTTTCATATATAAATGACTTTTTAACCTGGATTTAAAAAGTTAAAACCAATTCTGTCATCTAATTCCAGTCATTGGTTGTCTACAAAGTTTTGGTCTGTACCTGAAGGATGAACCAGTTTCCATCATTTTCAGTTCCACCTTCTGATGAGTTCAGAGCTTCCTGCTGATGGCTGACGAAGAGGAGAAACCAGCTCGGTCTTTGGTTTGTTTACAGCATCACAGTGAGGAAAAGCGACGGCAGGGACTGAGTCACAGACTGTCCTCAGCGTTAACTGCACTGACCGAACATAACGAAGCTCAATTTACCGTCCAGGTGATATTTGAAGGATTTTCTCATGCTTCATAAATTCGGCTGCAGAGAAATGGCCCTCCTCTTGTCTCAGCCTGATCCAGATTTAAGACCTTTTTCGTCTTTTTTTCACTTTTTTCTCTTCCTCTGCTGCCCTGATGGGTTTTGTCTGAAAGAATCGGCTCTTCTGATAAAAGCAAGACTCAAAAGAAAACTTGATTTGCTTATAGATTAGCAAACACAGTGTTTGAGGTTTATCTCATGGATCAAATTCAAGTCCCAAGTCTGTAATTTATCTGCTCTCACGGTTTTCTGGCTTCCTCTGCTTCCTGTAAGGGATGGGAATTTCATACACATTTACAACTGAGTCTTATTTGTTTATATCCTTTTTGTGTTGCTTTCACCATTTCTATTCATTTTGTTTTTGCTGTGTCTTTAACATTCTCTCCATCACATTGATTAATTCAAGTTATTTTAAACAAACTTTAATGAATAAACTTTTTTTTTTTATAAATCATGATCGCTGCATACTTTGACCTGAGGAAGATCCAGCCTAAAATCAGATGACACTTCAAAGCAAGGTACTAGTTAGTTGGTCCTGATAAAGTGGACTTTGGGGTTTTTCTGCATTTTCACATTCTGCTCATATTACAGCAGAAAAAAATGTTAATTTAACCTGGAAAAAACTAAAAACATTTGAAAATACAAGACCATCAAGGCTCCAAACTGTTGAGGAGCTGAAACACTGAAAACTTTTCCCAGAACTGCAGCTGCCGGACTCTTCAGCTCCTAAACTCAGAGTAAATATAAAATACTGATGCAACTCAGAAATAAACAAGCCTCCATCCAAAAGTTTTACTACCATTAAAATCTAAATGAGCCAATATTCTGTCATGTGATATGTTGTGGTTTGACTGATTTGTAGAGCAATGATCCTGCCATGTATGCAGCTGCTTTCAGTTCCAGACTTTTCCTCAGACGGTCGGGGGTCTTTGACGTGTCGTTTAATCCTTCTGTGCTTCCTTCACTGCTGAAAACATCTTCAGAAGTAACAGGGACGAACCAACAATGCAGCATGTTCTGAGCACAACAACATTTTTAATTAATCTTCTATCAATAAAGTACACATGGCTGCAAGGAGCATGAAGTGAAGAGAATTAGTGTGTGTGTGTGTGTGTGTGTGTGTGTGTGTGTGTGTGTGTGTGTGTGTGTGTGTGTGTGTGTGTGTGTGTGTGTGTGTGTGTGTTACAGCAGCACACTTCAAACTGCAGAGAACTTTCAGCTCTGACAGTTCTGCTGCACGATGTGACCGAGGAAGATGAAGAGGACCAAAAACCCCAGATCCACCACGTCTCTAACATTGTTATGGATAAATAATTATATTTATCCATTTTGTGTTAAATAGCCAAAATATGGAGCAGTAATCTCCTGGTCTGACATGGTTTTGGTTGGTAGAACAGATTACAGTGTGTGCAGAATTATTAGGCAAATGAGTATTTTGACCACATCATCCTCTTTATGCATGTTGTTCTACTCCAACCGGTACAGGCTTGAAAGCCTACTACCAGTTAAGCATATCAGGTGATGTGCATCTCTGTAATGAGAAGGGGTGTGGTCTAATGACATCAACACCCTATATCGGGTGTGCATAATTATTAGGCAACTTCCATTCCTTTGGCAAAATGGGTCAGAAGAGAGATTTGACTCTGAAAAGTCAAAAATAGTGAGATGTCTTGCATAGGGATGCAGCACTCTTAAAATTGCCAAGCTTTTGAGGCGTAATCATCGAACAATCAACGTTTCATTCAAAATAGTCAACAGGGTCGCAAGAAGCATGTTGAAAAACCAAGGTGCAAAATAACTGCCCATGAACTGAGGAAAATCAAGCATGAAGCTGCCAAGATGCCACTGGCCACCAGTTTTGTCATATTTCAGAGCTGCAACATCACTGGAGTGCCAAGAAGCACAAGGTGTGCAATACTCAGGGACATGGCCAAGGTAAGGAAGGCTGAAAAACGACCACCACTGAACAAGACACACAAGATAAAACGTCAAGACTGGGCCAAGAAATATCATAAGACTGATTTTTCTAAGGTTTTATGGACTGATGAAATGAGAGTGAGTCTTGATGGGCCAGATGGATGGGCCCGTGGCTGGATCAGTACAGGGCAGAGAGCTCCACTCCGACTCAGACGCCAGCAAGGTGGAGGTGGGATACTGGTATGGGCTGGTATCATCAAAGATGAGCTTGTGGGACCTTTTCGGGTTGAGGATGGAGTCAAGCTCAACTCCCAGTCCTACTGCCAGTTTCTGGAAGACACCTTCTTCAAGCAGTGGTACAGGAAGAAGTCAGCATCGTTCAAGAAAAACATGATTTTCATGCAGGACAATGCTCCATCACACGCATCCAAGTACTCCACTGCATGGCTGGCCAGAAAAGGTCTAAAAGAAGAAAAAATAATGACATGGCCTCCTTGTTCACCTGATCTTAACCCCATAGAGAACCTGTGGTCCCTCATCAAATGTGAGGTCTACAGGGAGGGAAAACAGTACACCTCTCTGAACAGGGTCTGGGAGGCTGTGGTTGCTGCTGCACGCAATGTTGATCGTGAACAGATCAAGACACTGACAGAATCTATGGATGGCAGGCTTTTGAGTGTCCTCGCAAAGAAAGGTGGTTATATTGGTCACTGATTTGTTTTTGTTTTGTTTTAGAATGCCAGAAATGTATATTTGTAAATTTTGAGTTGTTATATTGGTTTCCCTGGTGAAAATAAATAAGTGAAATGGGTATATATTTGATTTTTGTTAAGTTGCTTAATAATTATGCACAGTAATAGTCACCTGCACACACAGATATCCTCCTAAGATACTAAAACTAAAAAAGCCCCACTCCAACTTCCAAACATATTCAGCTTTGATATTTATGAGTCTTTTGTGTTCATTGCGAACATAGTTGTTGTTCTATAATAAAATTTAAACTTGCCTAATAATTCTGCACACCCTGTAAGTTAAGTTACATATGACTCTGTTGTCAGCGTTAAGATCTTTTCAACACTCGCCACCTGAGAGTTTTGTGTTCATCTTACTTTATAATATATCTTTTTAATAAAATGTGCCCATTGTCTATATGAAAGGCATAGGACAGCAGATTCTCAGTACAATCGGGGTAAACATAGTATGTTACATGCATGGCAGAAATGCTTAGCTTTGCTAAAAAAATGTTTGGGTTATAGATACGTACGGGTAGGTCTGGCAGTTTGTTTGTGTCCATTGTTTTGTTATTCCTGCTCTACTTCCTTCTATACGCTGTAGCTAAACAGAAGATGCCTCAACTGATCCCCAGTTTGTCAAAGCTGTGTGTGTGTGTGTGTGTGTGTGTGTGTGTGTGTGTGTGTGTGTGTGTGTGTGTGTGTGTGTGCGCGCGCGTGCGTGTGTGCCTGCGTGTGTGTGTGTGTGTGTGTGTGTGTGTGTGTGTGTGTGTGATAAGAAGGAGGTCTTCCTACATTCTATAAAGACCTTAGAAAATAAATGAACTGACTTCTTGACCTGACCCATGTTCTGGTTGGTTATGTACTCTGAACCCAGAGACTCTGTAATTGAATTACTTTTGATCTGTTAATTAACTGTTAACTTGATCCTCAACGTCATCCTCCTCATTTCTGATTCAACAAACAGTGCTGAATAGGTAAAGTTTTATTGGAGTCAGATATTTTATGTAAATGTTTAACCTATTCTAAATTCAAGTGTCCTCAGATTGCTTCTTGAGTCTTGTTCTGAAAGTTTGTCTTCATGGAACTGTAAACTCAGGTTCAACTAATTCTTTCAAACTTCAAAACGTCTTTAGGTGTCATCTTTGAGGTGAACTTCACTCGTTCTCGTCTGACATGAATAGCAGATTCACGGTAAAGCATTTTAGGTGCCTTGAAAAGCACAAAATAAATATAATCCATTTTTTTTTATCATTAGTAAAGTCACTTCAACTGCCTATAGCCATGTTTACATGTTTATTAGGATTAAAGTTCAGTTGGAATAAAAATGTTTCATGTAAACTAATCGTATGATTAAAGTAATTTTGATTCCGATCGAGGCGGGTGGGTCATGTCAGCTGTTGTTGTGCATGAAAACACTGAGTAGAAATGATCCTTCATACACATCAGCCGAATACCAGCGTAACATAATTCTGCACTTCAGGTTGTGGCTTATTCATTTAACTGAATATATTTAATTAAAAACAAAACAAAGAAAGGTTACGTGACTCTACATGAAATAAAAATACTTTCTTCAAATTTTAAAGAAGCACTACTGAACTTTGGCAGATTTTCTGAGGGAGGCTTCCCCTAACAGCAACTAATTCGGCATCCATCTTGCATCCTGCCTTTACTCCGAGCTCTGCAGTCAGTACAATGTTGACTCTTGTTGCATCTCTTGCTTTGTCACTTTCTCCCTTTCTTCTCTGCTCTTCTTCTAGTATCCAGTGTCCAGTGCAGAGCGACTCAATTCACTCCCACAGTCCTGCAGGTTTTCAATGTTTCCCTTCTCCACGATTACATAATTTATGTAAATGCAAGTCATGACTGAAAAAACTTGTTTTAGGGTCCATGTAATAGGACATGTCTGATTGGATTTGTAACCCAACTGAAGAAATTTTGTGCATGTAAACATGGCTTTTGACTGCTGATGAAATGGATGGACCTTTTGTTGGATTCGTTGCTCTCAAATGATTGCACATAGTTGAGGTAGACTTATGACATGCTGACTTTACCTGGCAGAGGTTGAACTGGAATTCATTTTTGTTCATTGTCTTGAAGGGATTCAAGAACTTCCTGTGTTTTTCTCTGCAAGTTTTAATTTGTTCTTCATTAGCATGAAATCTCACAACCCCACACACTTTATACCACAGTCTAGTACCAGTAAGGCTTCTTCTGTTGGTTTGTCATGGTGGGAGGGAAGCAGCTTGGTGCCTGGTGGTGGTTTAACACATCACGACCAGGAGCTGCCTAAAACAAGGAGTTTCATATGGAGACTACACTCATGTTAAGTGTTTGATTTCTTACAACTAATGGCTCAAAATGACAATAAAAAAAAAAAAGAAAACACTACCTATAATATTTATTTCCCCCTTATATTCCTTGGAATGACCTTATCGTCTTTTCCTGGTGGCCATATGCTGCATCTTAACCAAGAATGATGCAAAACAAACAACTGGGGTATATGTGGAAGGACACTACTCTGGTGCTCATGCTTATCTGATGAGGCCTACTAGCAGCTCAGGGGCCTCATTTATTAAACTGTGAGTAGGAAAGATCACTACAAGTGGCGTACGGAGGAAATGCAGAAATGCGGTCACATAAAATGTCCTGATTTAAAAAGGAGTGCATACACACGTCTCTATTTATAAATCCCACTTAACTCAGGAGGTGGGACACATGAGGGAACGCTTTGCTCGACCCACGTGGTTGCTGTGAAAGATAAACGCCACTGATAAATTTTCATCAATATCACTTCCATGATGAATCAGGACAGGAGAAGATCAAAGAGGGGAATAATACTGAATGTGAGGTTGAGATCCTCAAAGAGCAGGTTGAAAAGAAAATAATTTTTATTTAGTACCAATACCAGGAAGGCAGAGGAGCTACCTTTTATTCTGGATCTGATCTAATCCACATTTTACATCATTATTTGGTCCAAATAGTGAACAGATTTACATTCCTGTTCGCTGCCATCAGAATGATCTGATTCACACCCTGACTGGAAATTCTGTTTGGCTGCTTAATGTCCATCAACAAGATTCTGTTTTGCTGACTGTGATACATCCCTGTGATTAACGTGCCCCCTCCTCCCTTCCCTGTTTGCCCCTGGGGGGCTTCTAATGTCTTGCCTCCACACAGCTTCAGAGACCAGATCGTTCACTTGATTGACTGTGTGTTTTCTCTTTCTTCCTCTGGGATTCGCTGCAAATAGATCTCATAATTAACTTGTTCATTCTTGAAAAAATCAGCTCAGTTAATATTTAAGTGGTTGTGGTCTCTGAGTGGTGCTGAGTGGGTGGATGAAGCAGTTAGCATGGTACTCTGAAGTCCAGCATGATTTGTAAGTTTCAAATGTGTCCCTGACCTTCAGCACACATGCAGTGGACTAAAAGTGCTTCAATAGCAGAATGAAAGTCCGGCTGTCAGACTGGTGGTTGGGTGAGCAGCAGAGCCATCAACCATATCACAGGAAATAGAACAATTACTTTATCCAGCTGAGAAGTGCTCTGATTCGTTATCAGTGTTTCTTCAACTGCAGCATAACAAAATGCAGCTCTGGGGGCATATTAAACCCACAGTGTTGGATTAGAGAAGGAACAAACTAATCTCAGGTGTCAGATCTGATATTAGAGAAGTGATAAGAGAAATAACAGATTGATAATGAAGCAGCTTTTGAAGAAAATCCTCCAAGAATTTCGAAAAAAAGGAAAACAAAATAGCTCAAAGGAAAAGCTTTTAATAAAGATATACACCCTGAACAGTTAGTTAATAAACTTGGTGTAATTTTTTATGTACACTCACCATCCACTTTATCAGGTCCACCTTCTAGTACCGGGTTGGACCCCTTTTTCCTTCAGAACTGCCTTAATTCTTGTTATAGCCTCAACAAGGTGTTGGGAACATTTCTCAGAGATTTTGCTTCATATTGACATGACAGCATCACACAGTCGCTGCAGATTTGTCGGCTGTACGTACATGATGAGAATCTCCCGTTCCACCACATCCCAAAGTTGCTCTACTGGACTGAGATCTGGTGACTGTGGAGGCCGTTGGAGTCCAGTGAACTCGTCATGTTCTAGAAAGCAGTTGGAGATGATCTGAGCTTTGTGACATGGGCTCCATTCGCACTGCAGCTCAATTCCAATTTTTTTGCACATATGTGACTCATATCAGATGTTTTAATGACAGTCTGAACAGCGCAAATACGATTTGTTATAAATCCGACCTAGGTTACTGTCATATGTGGTCCCAGATACGTATCCAACCTGTGTGGATGTGACCTCAGTTTGAAAGGTCGGGCCACATTTATCCGATTTTAACTTCACAGGAACCAGACAAACAGAACAATTCACAATATTTACTGTCGTGCTATCTTTTCCTTTTTCATTGTAAACTTATTTATTTATTGCCTCTATACACAAGTAGGAGCCACTGCTCCACAAAATGCCATTGTTAACATTTGTGCTCTCCTTGTTCTCAGTCTCCTTCTTTCATGCATCCGTTGGGCAAAATTTTATCATTTCAGTGTGCCAGAACATGCTAAACAGACGTGAAGAATCCATTACATCCTTAAATACAGGACGTCGTGTTATCCTCTGCGCATCCATTTCAAGGCCACACACCGTTCACACTTAAGCGTGATGAAGGTTGCAGTGAAATTAGAATGGAAACTACCACACAAAAAACGGGATTTCATTCAAATCGGATTTAAGCATTAAGACCTGCAGTGTGAACATAGCCATGGTATATAATTCTGCTGGAGGTAGCCATCAGAAGATGCTACACTGTGGTCATAAAGGGATGGACATGGTTAGCAACAATACTCAGGTACATGCTGTGGTGGTTAAACCATGCCATGATGCTCATCCACTCAGGAAACGTTTTTCCATCTTCTAGTGTGCAGTTCGGTGAGTCTGTGTGAATCGTAGCCTCAGTTTCCAGGGAGGGATTACAGAAATTGGATAGGGTTTTTTTTGTCTATTTGACTGTTAACAACATGAAATCATGGATCTAACCTGCATTTTCATGCTGGAAGTACATGAAACATTGGACATTTTGGTTTGTTTGACCACAAATTTGCTAGCGTCACACAATGGATTACTAACGATATGCCCCGTCAAGTGGCTGTGAAAGAATCTGCAGGTGGATGTTGCCATGTGGTCAGTGATGGTGGTGGTCTGGTTATAAACAGATTTTATATTTGCTTGCAACTGTTGTTGCTTTCCAATTCTACTGAATTAATGTCTTTATCTAAACCTAACTAGGAAGTGAAAAAGTGTTTTATCAAATTGGTACTATGTATCTTTCTTACCTTAAAAATGTGGGTTTCTGAGTTGTTTTGGTAGCACTGTAACATTTATTGAGCACAATAATGGAGTGGTCATTGCTTAGCAGCAACACCAGGCTGAGAAACTGCACCTTGCAACTTTGTGTTCCAGCCTAGAGCATGATGTTACAGCTGAGTTTCACTTTATGCACCACATCACATGCCAGCAACTGGATATCAACACATTGGCCGTTTTCAACGTACACCATGGCTGATTCATCAAAGAAATGCTGTGGGAGATTTTTGAAGGGGCGCGTTGTTTGGGGGCAAACTTTTATCTAAAGATAACATGATAATCAGTGGTTAAGGTTCTCCATGAGCCTTTTTATGTAGCTGGTTTGTTGTTTTATTATTAAACCTCACATCAGCCAAAACACATAACTACAAATTCATATACTAACCGTTTGTAGGTCATATTTGGGGTTTCCTGGTATAACCTGGATAAAATAACATAATTAGTTAATTATTTGTGTTGCATTAAACTGACAGATGGATATTTTAATACTTTGACTGCTTGGCTATAGGAGTCTATCCACATATACTGTCCACATCTGTCCCTGTCCACATCTGTCCCTGTCCAACACACAAGTAGTTGTACAAATGTGAGAGTGAAGAACATTTCATTAGTCCAGGTTAAATGCTGATGAGGGAACCTTTGATTTAATCAGTGTGTCAGTGTATTAATCTGTACGTAAATAATGTGGCTGCAGCATTTTATGCTTGTTGGATCGGAGGTTTAAGTTACTTCATATGGAGTGTGTGTGGATGTGTTTCTGTTCCCATGGTAATGACATGGCTTATTTTCTTTCCTACATGAAATATTTGGTGGGTCCTGCTGAGCCAAACATATCTCCACAGATGGGCTGCTGCATGATAACGTTTGGGAACCCCTCCTAAAGTTGGACAGTCTCTTATCTAAGTTGAGAAGACTTTTTATTATAAGATGTTATTTGAATCACATCAGGTGAACTTGCTGTTGACCACTTCATGTTTTTAGTAGTGTGGGCAACGATTAAAATTTTTAATCGCGATTAATCGCATGACATGCTGTGATTGATCGAGATTAATCGCATTGTTACGCACAAAATGTCTTTTTCCTTTAAAAGAAGGCCTACAGCTATATAAAGAAAATGCAGTCAATTTTGGTTTTCAAACATGACATCAGGGGTCTCCAACCTGCAACTCTAGAGCTGCGAGTGTCTCTCTGGACCTTCCACAATGCCTCTAAATACGTGGCTAAAATATTTTTTTTTAAATCTATCTGTCTTGTCATTAGGTTGGAAATCAGGGACTTTTTTTTGTCTTTTACAGCATTTTCCACAAATATCTACATCCCTTAGAAGAAAGTCTGTCTATCCTCTTTTTATGTGTTTCCTTTATTTTGAAACCTTAAAAATTGAAATTAAAAATGTGGTTCTTCAAAAAATTACAAATATCCTATGGTAGCTCTTTATTAAAAATATATATTAAGCTGACTTTTTGAAAAGTCTCGTAACATTTGCGTCTCTGAAGGAGTTTTATTTAGCTAGCTGAGGGAAAAATGGCTCTTTGGATTGAAAGGCTGCAGACCCCTGAACTAAACGCATAAACAGATTTAGCAGCAGTTTTCTCTTTAAACAGCAACAGTTAAAATATTTCTTCATATATATTTATAAAATCACATATTTATGAGAAAGAAGGATGAAATGTTCAGGATTTACTAACTAAAGGTAAAAGTCAGCAGGATGAATTTAAAGCTGTGAAGCTGCTTCCTTCTAAACACAGAAGGAACAATATGTGATGAATATCAGCATCAGGTGAACAGACAGAAAGCAGGATGAGAATCTCACAGCTTCTAGATGGTGAGGAGAGAGAAATATTCACAATATGTACAATAACTTCCATCCATGCACCTTCACTGCTTCATTATCCAGATTTCTGGCCTATAAATTCTCTAAACTTTCATTTTTTGTTTGACTGCACTTGCAGTCTCCGCTACCGGGAGTTAAGGGGTTAACATCTCGTTCCGGGTGTAACGTCAGGTCTGTAGATGTAACTATAAACTTGTGTGGTATCCACAGAAAGTCCAGAATCTCAGCTACCAGCTCAGCAAAACCATTTCTATCACCAACAAACACAATTAAGACAATAAATAATTTAAAGAGCCGCTGCACAAAGGCTGAAAAATATATAAACACAAATGATGTCTCCCTGTCTTCACCCGTCGGCATGAACATGAACAAACGACTCCTCTACTGAAAGCTCACATCTCACAGATTCCACAGCTGGAAGTTTCATCTCGCTATGACCAAGTTTCACAGAACCAGAGGCAGAAGAAGACCCGATTTATGCTACACGTTTGTAAAAGTCAGAAAGCATGTCTTACCTTTGCTGTCTTGCATAAAGTAAAACAGCATTTGTTAAAAAATAAATAAATAAAAAGTTTCCCGTCTCAAAATTATGATGTTTTTGTCCATCTGCATGTATTTTGACAAAGAGAAAAGTCGGTTCTTCTTCTTCTTTCTTAAGTTCCAGACAGAAAATGTCTCTTCATTTTAATAAACCCGCTCTCTCCTGATTACATCAGACGAAACGCTGCAGCAGGGAAGAGAGACATGGACGCCATGTTTCTGTCATCAAAGCCAGCGGCCAGAAAAAAAAAAAATAATTAATGTGCGATTCAAAAAGATTAACGGCGTTTATTAAGCGTTGCGTTAACGCGTTAACGTGCCCAGCACTAGTTTTTAGTAGTGAATATTGTTGTTGGTGTAGTAAATGTACTACGGTAAACTTGCATCTAAATGGTCTGCAGACAAAATTAAACTATTATGTCATTTATCTCAACAGAAAATCATCATAATATAAGAGTATTGGTTTGACTTTTGTATCAAACCTTTTGAGGCAAAGAGAGAAACACTGGACTAGTGATTTGTAGTTTTATGTGAATGTTGGTCTAGAATAATGAGCTTTGGTGATTATTAAGTCCGTGTGTGTTTATGTACACTTGCACAAGTGTGAGCATATGCATGCAGTATATATGTTGGGGTGGCCTGAGTGCGTGTATGACTCTCGGCCGGACTTTGGGTCCCAGTCAGGCCCTGATGTACAATGTCGTTTAACAAGTTTAACAAACTAGATAACTTATGTATTTCTTAACTTCCAAGGTCCCATATCTATCTATCTATCAATCTATCTATCTATCTACCTACCTACCTACCTACCTGTCTGTCTATCTATATATGTGTATATATATATATATATATATATCCCGATGCCTCTGGACAATGATGTTCTGGAATCACTGGATGTTTCGGGTCTTTCAGAATGATTCACCCTCATCCAGAGGACCCAGCCAAGGCTGCTTGTGTCCAGGTGGCTACCTAGCTACCTTGTCTCCAACGATCTCCTGTCTTGAGCCACAGCCATCTTGAGGCTCTGCTGCTTCAGTGGTATTACTCATGGCTCTCCTCTTCCCTTCTCCCTCCATGCCTAAATGGCTATAGGCTCTGGCTGCAGCATGCTGACAGTCTCTGACAAGTCCCATGTATTTAAAGGGTTTCCTCTCAAAGGATTATTCCAGGTGGTCTTCCCATGGGACCAGCAGCATGGCCTGCTTGGTGGTCTCAGGCACAAGAAACATGTCTGAGCATAGGGTGGTGGCAGCAGTGTGGCTGGGGAATTTTATTTGCTGCTCGTGATGCACCAACAGCTGCTGAAAAATTTCACACCTTTCTTTGATTTGAGTTCGAACTGCACTTCAAACCACATAGTTAAAACAGCTGCTGGCTAGGGGGAAATATCCTCCAAAACAACCACAGATCAATAATGAAAAAACAGGACGAAGAAGAAAACTGGGCTCCTTGATTTGATGAATATGATTAATATTTCTGCTTCCGCTGGCTCCTTCACTGCAAGTTAACAGTAAACAATGGAGCCAGATGGTGCAGTTTTAGGGTTATGGTTGTTGTTTGGACCTTGGTTCCTTCAAACACATGCTGTTGCTTTTGATTTTCCTCCTACTAAAACAATATTTCATGTCACTTATTCTTCTTCTTTTTCTTGATACTTTATCTTGGTTGACATGATAAAAACCTTCATTTATGTCATTACAAAAGTTTTTAATAAGCTCTGGTCAGTTTTTTTTTTTTTTTTGTCCCCAAGGTCCCCGAAGTGAAATAACTACTTCCCCAGTAGTGGATACTGCCATTGACCCTCCCCTCCAGCTAGCTGAGCCTGCCCTCTTAAAACAACACAGCAAGCACCAGCAAAAGCCAGATCCTCTCCCAGAAAGGGACTTGGAGTGGGCATGGACAGGCATCACTCATGAACATTTAAAGGTTCAGACACAGAAACAGCCCGTTCTCACTGGAGCTCACTAAAGCCACTTTTAGTGTTTGGGGTAATACACTCTGAAAACAATTATGTTGGACCTCTGAAACCCAAATGAAGTTGCTGAAAAATTTTTTAATTTGGAGCCTTTAAATGTACTTTGATTTTATTTTAAATGGTAAATGGTTCGGATTTATAGCGCTTTACTGTACCCGGAATAATACCTTTGTATTTTACATCATATTCACCCATTCACACACTAATGGCGGAAGCTGCCATGCAAGGCACTCAACCACCACCCATCAGGAGCAATTAGGAGTTTGGTGTCTTGCCCAAGGACACCTCAACATGAACTCGACTTGGCCGAGAATTAAACCGGCAACCCAAGACGAAGCTCTACCTTGCTGAGCCACACTGCCCCATTTTAACTTAAAATCAGTTTCTAGCATTGTTTGTTTCAGGACAGTGAACATGAAAAAGATATTCTAAAAAAATCATTTCTAAGTCTCACACCTGTGGTTAGAAATCTCAGAAATCTCTTCGGTAGGAAGTCTCTCTCTCTAGGTCGCAGGTAAGTGACGTCATGAGGTAAGTGACACTGGTGAGTGAGAGACGGCAGACTGAGACAAGGCGCTAAATAACAAATTCATTTATTCAATTCTGTACCATCGCCAATTCACTAACCCTGTAAAAACATTGTTTTTTCTAAAGAAGGAAAAAGGAACTTATTAAGAGATACTCTGGAGCACAGCGGGGAGGATTTGGCTAGCCTGACCAGTTACATAGATCAGTGCTACGAATTAATAGTTATGGGGAAGTCAAACAAAACTTCGACTCCGTCCACCTCTTCAGCGGCGAAGCGACAGCGCGATGAGGAATCACCTGGATCCATCTCTCCTCCGAGCAAAGACTCAACGGATGTATTAATATCAATAAATAACAAGCTCTCCAGCTTTGACGCCCGTCTGAGCTTGTTGGAGATTCTCCACCGAGAGTTCCAGGCCGTCCGAGAATCGCTGGAGTTTAGCCAGAAGCAGGTGGAGGCGCTAGCGACAGAGAATGTCAACCTTAGGGAGTCGGTGAAATCCCTCACGGAGGGAGTGACCCGACTCACAGTAGAAAATAGAAAAATAAAAGAAACGGTAATAGACCTACAGGCCAGGAGTATGCAGGACAATCTGGTGTTTATGGGAATCCCAGAACAGACGGATGAGGACCCTGAAGCCACTGTAAGAGGCTTTATATCCACCAAACTTAAACTTCCTGCAGAAGTTACAAATGATATACAGTTTCACCGAGTCCATCGTCTGGGAGGAAAGAAGCCCGGAGCCCGAAGACCGCGGCCTATTGTTGCAAAGTTCGGGGATTTTAAGCAAAAGGAAAGAGTTAAACGCCAGGGCCGAGAACTAAGGGGAACCAATTTTGGAGTAAACGACCAGTTTCCAAAGGAAATTCTTGACCGGAGAAGAATCCTTTTCCCGATTAGACGAAAATTCATCACGGAAGGATCCCGAGCAGTCATCGCAGTGGACAAATTATTTATTGACGGCCAGCTTTACCGGGACCCCAACATCACGCCGTGGCTCTTCTGATCCCAGGTGCTGTAAGTCAATCTCTCACAATGATCACTCTTAACTCGCCATTATAGATCACTGACAGTAGAACACACCGCTCGTCCTCACCACAGCCTCTACACCTAGATCGATGTATTTTTTTTCTGTTTTGTTTTTCTCTTACACACAACCACTCTCACTTTTCACTCTCTTTCTATTTCACGCCTTCACTGTTAATTGTAATCCAGCTCGTAATATCAGCAGCGCACGCAGCCGGTCGAACACCGTCAGGACGCACAGCCGCACCATACATGATACATATAAATACTCGCGTTTTATGTATGAGAGAACACGCATTAAGGTACATATACGGATATTTAACACACGGATAAACACGCGCAGTCAGGCTGCATGCAAACACGCGCGAACACGCAGAGGTGTGCACAAAGACACACGCGCCAGTAACATGCATGAAGCATTAAACCGTTCACAATAACCATGTTAAAAAACCGTCCCATATCTTTAATAAATCTAGACCTGAAAATAATTAGTAAAGCTCTTGCCAGAAGGATAGAAAAAATAACCCCTCTTATAATACATCCGGACCAGACAGGTTTTATAAAAGGTCGACATTCATCTACTAACATGCGTAGACTAATTAACCTCATAGATTACTCTACTTTACATAATCTAGAATCCACAATCATTTCTCTAGATGCAGAAAAAGCCTTCGACAGGGTAAACTGGAAGTTTCTATTTGCAACACTAGACAAATTTGGGTTTGGGCCTTCTTTCATAGAGAGGATTAAAATATTATATAATAACCCAAATGCATGTGTGAAAACCAACGATCAAACTTCTCCAAGCTTCCGCTTACAGAGAGGCACCAGACAGGGCTGCCCACTCTCCCCCTCACTTTTTGCCATTTTCATAGAGCCGTTAGCAGCTGCTATTAGACAAAATATAGAAATTAAAGGAATCCAGGGCAAAAATATAGAACATAAAATAAGTCTTTATGCAGATGATGTATTACTCTTCCTTCAGAACTCACAAACATCACTCTCTCAGACAATCACGGTTATTAATAAGTTCTCATCAATATCTGATTATTCTATTAACTGGGCTAAGACTACAGCCACGTCCATCAACTATGACCTACAAAACATCCCTAATATCAAAATACAGACAGGAAACATTAGATATTTAGGTATAAATATTTCCCCCAGATTATCAGATTTAACAAAATTAAACTATGTTCAGCTACTAAAAACAATAGAAGATGATCTCTTACGGTGGAGGCGCTTACCCATCTCACTAATGGGGAGAGTTGCCACCATTAAGATGATGATCCTACCTAAAGTTAATTACTTATTTTCAATGATACCCACTAAACCCTCCACCAGTTGGTTTAAATCTCTGGACTCTTTCATATCCAAGTTTCTTTGGAAAAACAAGCCGTCACGTATCAGTCTTAAAACTTTACAGCAGACTAAAGATAGAGGAGGACTGGACCTACCAAACTTTAATCACTACTTTATAGCTAACAGGCTGCAGTACATCTCCAAGTGGCTCAAACCCAGTTATCTGGATGAGCCGTGGCTAGATGTGGAGCAGGCTTTGTGTGAGGACTTAGTCATCTCTGACCTGCCGTTCATCAGCTCAACCATTAAACCATATAAGTGCTTTAAAAGCCTTAACATCCATTTTTCCTTAATGGCTTGGTGGGAATTCTGTAAGATAACCAGATCTTCCCTCTTTCCATGTAGACTTACACCCATCTGGAACAACCCTGACATCCTGCAGAACAAAAAGATGATAAACTTCACTCAATGGAAGACTAAAGGAATACAACAGTTAGGACAGATAATAGAAAATGGAAACTTGGTATCTTTCAGCACAATAATCTCACAGTATGGAATCATCAGTAATAAATTCTTAGAGTACCACCAACTAAAATCAATTATATATAAGAAGTATACCCCTGTACAGTTAGACTTGCAGCTTCCTGTCAGAATAGCAGAATTCTTGAATCTTAATACTCCAAAATTATTATCAAAAATATATAGATTACTTGCAAAGCTAGAAGACAGGATATCTCTCCCAACTTCAAAATGGGAAGATGATTTATCTAATAACTTTGATCAGAAAAGATGGTCACAAATATGTTTAAACACGTTTAAAATGACTCAGAATTCAAATATACAACTAATACAATTCAAAATTCTCCATAGAACTCATTATACAGGACACAGGATGTTCAGGATGGGCCTTTCACCATCAGATATCTGCCCACACTGCTCTGAGAACACTTCTGATAGCTACATCCATGCGCTGTGGTCCTGCACACCTGTCCAAAGGTTCTGGATTAAGGTGTGTGAAGATCTCTCAAAATGGTTTAAAACCAGTTTTTCTGCAAACCCCACACTTTGCCTACTGGGCGACCTGGGTGACACCAACATAGGAATACACTCCATAAACTTGGTCCTCGCAGTCTTATGCATCGCAAAGAAAACTATTCTTGTGAACTGGAAAGATAAGAATAATTTGTCTATCCAGCAGTTTAGAAATCTCCTGTTAGATCACATCAGCATTGAGACAATGTCTGCCTCCTCCAGGAACCAATCAGATGACTTTCATTCCCTCTGGTCCCCTGTGACTGGCTACATCACTTAATGTAGGTGGAGGATTGCGGCTTCGCTGGGATGACGGTGGATGTGGGTGGGGGGTCCCTGGTGGCTTCGGGTCTCCGGTTGTCTCCTGGGTGGGGATCTCGGCTGCTCCACTGTTGGGTCGGCTGGGGGTTCCGATCTGGGCGGGCGGCATTGGGTGGGCCCCGGGGTGGGGCTGCCTCGTGGCGGTGGGGGGTGGCTGCCGGGGTGCCTGGGTCGGTGTCCGTCGGCCCCTGGCCGGGTGGCCGGTCGAGCCCGGGGTGGGCCGGGTGGGGGCCCCGGGCTCTGGGGCGTCGGGTCTCCCCCCGCTCCTGGGGGTGGGGGGTCTGCCGCTGCTGGGGGGGGCTGGGCCCGTCCGGATGTGCTGTGCCGGGGGCTGGTTGGTCCGTGCCCTGGTGCTTGGTCGCAGCCCCAGGACCTGGGTGGGGGTGTGTGTGTATATAGGTGGGTGTGTGTGTGTGTGTCTGTAGGTATGCTTGTGTGTGGGTGGGTGTAGAGGGATGTGTGTGCTGTACGTGTGTGTAGGTGTGTATGAAGGTCTGGGTGTGTGCGTCTATGTGTGTGTGTGTGAGGGGTGTGCGGGTGTATGTGTGGAGGTCTATGTGGGATGTATGTGTGTGTGTGAAGGTGTGTATATGTGAGTGTGTGAATGTGGAGGTCGATGTGTGTGTGGAGGAGTGAAGGTGTGGGTGGAGGCGTGAGTATGTATGGAGGTGTTTGTGTGTATATGCAGGTATGTATGTGAGTGTGTGTGTAGTGGTGTATGTGTATGGAGGGGTATGAGAGTGTGTGTGTATGTGGGCGTGTGTGTATGAAAGTTTCCATGTGTGTGTATGGAGGCACCGGTGTGTGTGTTTATAGGTATGTGCCTGAGGTGTGTGTGTGGAGGTATGTGCACGTTTTGAGGTGTTTGTGTATAGAGGTGTGTGAGAGGGTGTGTGAGTGGCTGGAGGGGAAAAAAAAAAAAAAAAAAGGGGTGTGTGTGTTTGCAGGGGTTAGGACGTGTCCTCTGGGGGCGCCCTGGCCGGGTGTCGGGGGCGTGGGCCTGGGGTTCTCTTCCTTCGCCTCACCCCCCTCCCACTCAGAAAGAGGAAAGTGGCCCCTTGGGCTGGTGGCTGGCCCCTGGGGGGGTTCGTGGCGTGCCTGGGTTGGGTGGCTGCTCCGGGCCTGTGACGCCCTTCGGGGCCGGCGGAGGACGGGGGCGCCCTAAGCCGCTGGCGGGTCGTCTTCCAGGGGGGAGGTTTACTCCCCTCTGGACCTACATCTCCTGACCCCTCCCCTCCCCCACTCTTCACTACATACACAGGTAGGGCTGTGGGAGGTGTGCTTGTTGCGCTGGGCGGGGCAGGGGGGTCATCATAGTGGCCCCATTGCTTCGCCAAGCGGCAGCATGCCTCCCAGCTTTTAATTCCACTTAGTCACTGAGCACAAATAACATTTGCAACATACAAACACGTTTTGGGGGGCGGAACATGCGAGGTCAGGTGGGTGGGACTGCTCAGGTGGCCCCACCCCCTCCTCAATGCAGTTACTGCCCCCCAATTTTAACTTTTTTTTTTTTTTTTTTTTTTTTTTTTTTAATTGCAAACAGCACATAATATATTCCCTCACTAGTGGGGGAGGAAAGGGGGATGGGGTCTTTAAGCGCCCCTGTCTCCATGGATGGCCCGGGGGCGGGGCGGGCCGGGTGGCCTGTCGCATTGGCCCGGGGCGTGGGCGGGCTGTCCCGGGGGATTCTGGCTGCTGGCCCTGGGGGGAAGGTGCTGTTTTGGGGGTGGGGAGTGGGGGGCTGGGGGCCTGGCTCATGTCTCCTCGCCTCCTGGCTGAGGCTGTCCCCCCGGGACATAAGGTGGCGGGAGGATGATGGTGAAAGGATGGTGTTTGTGTGGGAGGAAGGTGTATGTGAGGGAGGATGGTGTATGGGTAGGAGAATGGTGTGAGGATGGGTAGTGGAAGGATAGTGTGTGTGTGTGTGTGGGAGGATGGGGTATGTGTGGGAGGATGAATGGTGGAAGGATGATGTATGTGTGGGAGGATGGATGGTGGAAGGATGGTGTGTGTGTGGGAGGATGGATGGTGTATGAGAGGGAGGATGGTGTATGTGTAGGAGAATGGTGTATGTGTGGGAGGATGGGTAGTGGAAGGATAGTGTGTGTGTGTGTGGGAGAATGGGGTATGTGAAGGTGGATGTATGGTGTAGAAGAGGGAGGATGGTGTATGTGTGGGAGAATGGTGTATGTGTGGGAGGAGGGGTAGTGGAAGGATAGTGTGTGTGTGTGTGGGAGGATGGGGTATGTGAAGGTGGATGTATGGTGTATGAGAGGGAGGATGGTGTATGTGTGGGAGGACGAATGGTGGAAGGATGATGTATGTGTGGGAGGATGGGGTATGTGTGGGAAAATGTATGGTGGAAGGATGGTGTATGTGTGGGAGGATGGATGGTGGAAGGATGGTGTGTGTGTGTGTGGGAGGAAAGAGTATGTGAGGGATGGATGGTGTATGCGTGGGAGGATGAATGGAGGAGTGGAAGGAGAGTGTGTGTGTGTGTGTTTGTTTGTGTGTGTGTTGGTCTGGGGGGGGGGCAGGATTAGTTCTCAGGGTGTGCGGCTGGGCACTGGGGTGTGGGGCTGGCCTCTGGCGGTGGCCGTCTGGGCGGGCCGGGTCCCCCCGGGTGGCGTGCTGGCCCTCGGCCTGTGGGGGTGGGGGGTGTCCCTGCGCTCCTGGGCCCGGGCCCTCTGCCCCGTCTGTCCCGGGCGGCCGGTGCTCGGGGGGGGTCGGGGACTGCGGGGGGGCTCCTGCTGGGGTCTCCTGCTGCTGTCTTCCTGGGCGGGCGAGTGGTCGTCTCTGTGGACCGGTCGGGGTCTGTTACCTATGGGGGGGCTGGTGGCCTGGGTCTCGGGACCGCTGGCCTGACTCTGGCCTCTGTTCAGGTGAGGTGGCATCTGCATGATCACTCTGCATGGTCACTCCTTCCTGAACGTCTCCACTCCGTATATTCGGTATGTTGACACAGTCTCTGCGTCGCCGTGTGGCCGAGTCCTCCAGCACATCCACACAGGTTTCTCTGCGCGTGTTCTTGAATACAGCAGTTTCACTTATATCTATTATCATTTTTTTTTTTTTTTTTTTTCTTCAATATACCTTTTCTCTCTATTCTTATAATTATTCTTAAAATTTTATTATTATTTCTGTTATTATTATTATTATTATTACTCTTATTATTATTATTATTACTATTATTATTATTATTATTATTATTATTATTGTGATTATTATTATTGTTACTATTATCAACTAGTTGTGTAATGACCTACTGGCTAGGATGATCTTAGCTATATATATTGTAAGTAGTATGGATTACATGGTCTTTTGTATGATGTCTGAAGTCCCCACCTGCACTCCCCACACCCTTTCTGTCCCTCTCCCTCCCCTCCCTCTTTTCTCTCCCTTCTTTTCTCTCTCTCTCTCTCTGTCCCCTCCGGTCGAGTCCAGCATTAAGAGTTTGATTTAATAAAGTTTTTCATATCATCAAGAGGGACTTTATACATGTAGTATAAATCCCTGCTTGATAGAGTAAAATTGCCCGGCACCAGACGGCAGCCAGACATTCATTCTGTTTGCAACGATGCTGGACAAGACAGGTGAAAAAAAAAAAAGAAATCTCAGATCAGCAGGTTGTGATTTCAGCACACTGATCTGGGATCAGCAGGACAAACTGCATCTGACTGATCTGCATTTTATCCCAGAGCAAACAGATGCTGCTTCGTGATACAGAGATTCCTTCACAAAGCTGTTATTATTATTTCTATTATTGAAATCCTCCAAATTCTGTCAGGATGTTGCCTAGCAACAGTGGGACCTGCAGTCCTTGTTATAGTGATTAGATCTTCTCTGAAATCTAGAAAATGAAAGAAAATTATAATCTCCCAGTCTCAGTGTCACAGATTGTTAACATTTATAGGAATATTTTGATTGTTGTGAAGACAAAAAAAAAAAAAAAAACAGTATTGGCTTGATGAGACCTAAAAATAGAAATTTCATTAAAAATGAATGTTTTAAAGAAATTATCATTTAAATTTTGGTATAGAGGTTCATTAAAACATTTAAAGTCAAAAGAGTTCATAAAACATTTAAAAAAGTGTGATTAGGATGAAGATTTTCAATTTACCTTCAGAGCACAAGACTTGTGACATCAGTCTGCAGAGATCAAAGGAACT